>NC_044394.1:54607135-54910059 GCF_006542625.1 Nomascus leucogenys
CATTGCAGGTGAGCACTCAGAGATAACACAAGCCCTGGATATGGCCCTGGATAGATCCTAAGGCTGCAAAGAAACTTAAGAAATCAATTCAAATAACCTCCTTGCAGAAAAACGACATCCAAAGACTTCAGTGACTTGCTCTACATCACAGAGGTCAGCAATGACCCAGTCAGAATCAGAATCCAGGTCTCCTGACACCCAGGTGGGAGTTCTTTCTACTATCCTGCAATAGAAGACGTTTAGAGATGACTGGAGAGGGGGCGGGTGAGACGTACACGGGGATTTTGAGTTTTAAAATACCCAGCTGACATCTGGTTCTTCCACGCACCACGCAACTTCTAGAATCACTTTTCATCTGACTCTCAGTTTTCTCAATTGTAAAATGAGGAAGTAACATCAATAATCACCTCACTGGACTGATACGAGAATCAAAGCAGATAACATATGTGAAAAAAAACATTAAGATACCTTAAGCAGCTGTTAATTAGATTCATTTAGGGAAACAACCAGTACTGTCTCATTTTTTAAAAAGTCATTTGAAAAAATTAATGAAGAGAATTGGCCACATGATTATAGCCCACTGTAATGTATAATGAAATTTTTTCTTTCTATTCCTTCAGAATCCAAAATCAGATCAATTCTGCCAAGTTGTATAAAGCCAGGAAAAAATATGCTTCACAGTAATCAGCCTAGAGAAAGCCTTTTAGGGCCACCTTCAGAATAACAGGCTTTCTCAATTCTCTCCTCATTTGGGTTTACTTACGTATTTTATAAGATTCAAAACTCACCATTCACTTTCCTGCTCTTGGAACTCAAACAGCTGTTAAGGATGTTACTAAATTAGTCAGTTATTGACATCACATAGACCTTTCCTATGTACCAGGGACTATGCTAGGTGCCGGACCCAGTTATGAGAATCCAAATATGGCCTAATTCCAACAATTCCCATCCATGCACCTCAGCCAAACAGACAGGGAATGTTATTTTTGATGAGATTCTTCAGTGAGGAATGAATGACAGATTCAACTTGTTTAGATAACTATACAGATAACTACATATAAATTCCAGCACAGGTGACAGATAATTCAGGTAATCCCAAGAGGCAACCCTACGGTTCTCTCAACAAAAACAAAAACTAAAGTAACATATATTTTGCCTATGAAAACTGGTCTCCAGTTGTCATTTAAGCAAACCAAAAGGAGAAGTTACTCTTAAATTCCTACATCTTTCTCTTCTTTACCTCTAACTCAGTTCTTATAAGATAGATGTAAAGAGAAATAGCTATTTATTGAGAAAACCCCTTTGGAAAACCTTAATATAGCAAGTAATTAGTAGCAATTCTTAAAAGCAATTAATTATTACACCATAACTTAAATCACCAAAACATCTATACAAAGAAATAGTAAAAAAAAAAAAAAAAAGAGAAAGTTTTTGGCACAGAGACCGAAGGAATAAAACACCAAAATAATAATAAAGTCTTCAAAGTGGGAGGAGAAGGCCTTTGATTCTCTCCCCAATCACTTTTACACCCAGCCACCCCCCCAGCCCCCCACATCAACATCATTCTTACCCTGAATTTACTGCCTCCTAGTTGAAATTGCCAGCCCCATGTCTCCAGACTCTAAACCCTTGACTATACATATAAGTTGGACATCTGCATATCTTAAACCTAATATTTCCAAGTATATCAGCTCCTCAGAACAACGAGAAAAAAAATAGATCCAGGAGACACAAAACCTAGTTGAATTACAGTTAGAAAATACTCTGCCTTCACGTTAAAAAGTACATCAAATAAAATACAAATCACAAGCACCCACAGCAACATTCTGCAGTTCACTTACTTGCCCATCTCTGACAGAGCAGCACAGTAAGAGACCAGCAGAGGCGACTCTGGTGAGGTTTTCGAGGCTGCAAGGAAGGCCGGCAGAGGAAAGCCTAACAGAAGTCATTCTTCACTTAGCTCCAAAGACCACACTTCAGCAGGGAGAAACAGAACTGAACAGACTCCACCCCCTCCTCAAGTTCGGATTGCAGCAAACCTCTGCAAGTTCATTGTTCCGAGGAAATTGCAGCTTCAGGAAGGGAGAAGGGAAGTGGGTCTATGTGGACACCCAGGCGTGACATTAATCATTAACCAGACTTGGAGGAATAAATCTATAAATCTGGACAGTACCATGTTCTGCAGCTTTTCTATAAATGCCTCTTTCATTTCTTAAAAGAAAGAGAAACAATATGTGGTCAGTTTCCAGCTGTGTTTACTTCACAGCAATCTGTTCCCCCAGGAAGGCAGCCAACACCTGACGCTAACATTGAACACTGTTAAAAAAAAAAAAAAAAAACAGGGGAGGGAGCACTATGAATAATAAAGCTAAGTGGCCAACTATGTTCAACAGTCTTTGCCTTTGATATTCTAAAGCAAAGCAGAAAAAATATCAGAAAAAAAAAGGCTTTCTATGATGTCACATGCTAGCAACAAGCCTTCTCAGAAAGAGAGAATTCTGTAGATTTCTGCAGATCGCAACAAGCCTCGACTGCTTATTAGCACAGTCTGCAAAGGGTAAGCCTCGTCGGCCTGATTGGGCATATGCAGCACTATATTGCATCAGACCCTGTTACACCCATGACTGTGTTCTCTGAAAACAGTGTAGTCCCACCACGCACATATATTTGCAAAATTCATCTTAAACCAAAGCAAAGCTGGGTCATTATAATCCTGGCGTGCAGCAAAATGGCACTGGAAAAAAAAAAATTGAAAAAGCCTTGCCAATAGTTAGAAAATATTTCCCAGGCCACAGAAATGTTCGCTAGCTTTGACTGCACCGAAAATGATGGGGTACACGAGAGGTCTTGCGCACACTCTGAGAGGGTAAGCACAAAGCACTCCTCTGATGTTCCTCATTACATAAAACAGAAGATTAGGTTCCACTGCCAACCCAAACAGCATGAGAAGCCCACGCGGTCAACAGAAGGTGGCATCGTGAAGATACGCTGATGCCTAAATATTTGTTAGCTTGGCCGAGGGTTGGGGGGCATGATTATGAGAGTTTATGATTATTGACACAGCTTCACAAAAGGATGGCAGTGTTTCCAGTGCCAAATTTATTTTAAAAATCTGTTTCCCAATATGAATAGGATTTCCAGCCAAGTAACTGGCAATCTAGAGGCCTTGGCTGCCCTCTCCTTACTACTTGCATCTAGGCTTACGTTCCAAGGGTAGTTGGCAATAAAATCAGCAGTGAAGTATCATTCAGTGTTATTAAATTGCAATCATCATATGCAAAGCAACGAACGAAGCAGGGCAAGGGAAGAGGCGTGCAGGAAGAAAGCTGGCTTTGCAACAGCAATGTAAAAGTGAACGGGGATCCTGCCATCCTCCAATCTTCCAAAACCACTGGCTCTTATATACCACTGAGATTTCAACCACTGAGGACAAATCTCTCTGGAATTACATAAAGTTTAGAGAAGAAAAGCTGAAAAGCTCTTTTTTTTTTTTTTTTGAGATGGAATCTTGCTCTGTCACCCAGCCTGGAGTACGCTGGCACAATGTCAGCTCACTGCAACCTCCGCCTCCCAGGTTTGTGTGATTCTCCTGCCTCAGCCTCCTGAGTAGCTGGGATTACAGGCACCTGCCATCACGCCCGACTAATTGTTGTATTTTCAGTAGAGATGGGGTTTCACCATGTTGGTCAGGCTGGTCTTGAACTCCTGACCTCGTGATCCACCTGCCTCAGCCTCCCAAAGTGCTGGGATTATAGGCGTGAACCACCACGCCTGGCCTTTTTTTTTTTGAGACAGAGTCTCGGTTTGTCACCCAGGCTGGAGTGCAGTGGTGCTATCTAGGCTCACCGAAACCTCCGCTTCCCACGTTCAAGCAATTCTCATGGCCCTCAGCCTCCCAAGTAGCTGTGACTGGGAACACAGGCACGTGCCACCCCACTCGCCTAATTTTTGTATTTTTAGTAGAGATGGGGTTTCGCCATGTTGACCAGGCTAATCTCAAACTTCTGACCTCAGGTTATCTGCCCGCCTTAGCCTCCCAAAGTGCTGTTGCTGGGATTACAGGTGTGAGCCACTGTGCACAGCTGAAAAGCTCATTTTAAAACCTGCAGTCAGTTTGATTTCAAAGTCAGAATGAATCTCCTAAGACCTTACCTTTGCTCATACTGTTCCTTCTACCTGGAGGGCTCTAGCTGTCTTGCAGACAAGAACTCAACCTTCCAAATTCAAAACCTCCCTCATAGAACCTTCCCAGAGTTTCCTGAACACAACCTAAGGATTACTATCCACACATTACTGCTTTCACATTCTGGCACCTTACACTGGGCCTGCAACACCGTATGAGCTCAAAGCAGCTTCCCTGAAACTTTGATATTTTAGTTGAAAAATGTCCACTCTCTCTAAAATAGATCTCCATGACCATCTTCCACTCATTTCCTGCATACCTTTTCTCACAATCTAGAATTATTTTATTTTTGTATTTATTTATTTATTTACTTCTGCATTTATTTATTACTTGGTTATCTACCTTTCTCCACTAGAATACAAGTTCCATGATGGCCAACGATTTTACCCAGCACCTGCACATCATAAGTATTTGTTGACTGAATGTTTGTTATTCTTTTCTCAACTGTTTTGAACATTTGTACAGAGCTCTTCAAAAAACAAACAAAATGAACCACCAAGAATGGAATGGAAATTGCACAAACCTCTGCATCAATAAGAATCATTTCAAATCCCAGCTGTCCCACTTAGTGACGTAACGTTGAGAAAGTTTCTTATCTTAAACTAAGTTTCCACACCTGCAAACTGGAGATGATGTACAGTCTCCCCAGGTTATTAAGAGACTCGATTGACACAGTGTGTGTGAAGAAGCCCAGCAGGGTGTAGCATAATATAGGTGCTCAATAAATGCTTTCTTTTTATTGAAAACAAAAAATAAAAAAAAAAATGCTTTCTTTTCTCCCTTCCATGTTTGTGCTTATATTTTTTAAATATGACCTAAGCAGAAATGTTCTCTGGATGGCATCTTACTTCTTCAAATTCCGTGCTCCATTCTCCCTCTTCTGTGTTATTTACGCTAGAATGACATTTTGCAAACATCTCATCAATCCTGAATCTACCTCTCTTTGTGCCCACTGACTATGGGAACTTCTCCAGGTCTATAGACTCAGGATTTCTGGGACTGAGTGTAGTGAGTGCTTATAATTTTACATTGCCTCAGTATCCATTTTTAAACCTCAGTTAAACTACCTCATCAGAAGCAGGGCTCAGTCACTCTTGACACGGTTTCTAATACCATACTCCACCAGAGTGGCTCCAAACCAGTGGCCAGAGATGAAACTTACAGACATCTCTCCTGCCTAGCAGGCTGGCCTCCCTACTTTCCTGCCACTTCCTTTAAACAGACCATGCAGACATTTGCCCACAAACCTAAGATGACCACCTCTCAGTCACACTGTGACTTCCTAGAACTAGTGCCTGCTTGCTTTAAGCCTAGCAATTAAAGCTCCCTGCAGGAAACTGGATAACGCCCTATACCCAATAAAGACATTGGCTCACTGGTCCCTTCTCTCTCTCTCTCTGTGTGTGTGTGTGTGTGGCTTCCAGGTGTGTGTGTGTGTGTGTGTGTGTCTGGCTTCCAGGCATGCTGGGTGCCATACAGAGTCTCTAAGTGCTAAAAAGTCTTAAAATCTCACACTGTAGTTGTGTCACTGAAGCCACACTTGCAATCTTATCCCTACGGGTGAAGCTGCCCCAAAAGGACCCATGCAGGTAGGTCCCCTGCTGATGCCCTTTTGTCCAGGTCTCTCAGCTACTGGGGACAGTAGTTACCAGCTAAGTTGATAGAGTGAGGCTTCAGGATCCATATATTTTTTTAAGTTTCACAAGTGTCTGAGAAATCAGCCACAGTTAAGTCGCCCTTGTCTACCATATGTCTATGTAAAGTTGCTTTGTGTTTGTTTGTCTTGTTTTACCATTTCTCACTTTATGATGCCAATGTCACTTTCCTCCCAGGCTCTTGTCACTTCCCCCACAACCCACCAGTTCTTTCCGATTAGTGAGAATTAAATTCCAAGCTAGCTCCTCATGGTGTTATCTCCATCTTTGAGCTGAAATTGTCAGTCATTCCCCAGGGTACACATTGCAAGGGTCAAAATTTATTAAGATGCAAATTCTGCCATCGAAGCATCAGGAGATATGAAAACCCAACTCCATAACAACAGTGGGTATGTGTGATGTGCAATACAAGCATTGCACCCTGAAAGCAGGAGAGAAGAAGCAAGACAAGCAACACTGAAAAATGGTCTCACATACGAAGTGGTATTTGAAGTGGCCCCTTGATTTTGGTAGGATTTAAGGGTATCTGAGGGTTTGTTATACTTTATGTCTCCTTTATATATATTTAAATGTTTCCAAAATCAAAAGTTTAAAACGATAATGGGTGGGATTTTGACAATCAAGACTTAGAGAGACAATAAGGGGATTCTAAGTAAAACGAGGATGAAATATCTTTGTAAGGAGAAGCACTGTGGTATATTCAAAGAATTCTGAGTTTTCTACTCTGGACAAAGTGAAAAGTGGTGGAGAGAGAAACCTGGAGGAGGAGGTTGGAGTCAGAGATCAAAATACTGTAACTAATAAAGTTTAAATTTCAGATGTAAAAAGAGAAGTCATTTATGTTTTTCAGTAGAGGAACATCATGCCACATCCATGCTTCAGAAAAAAAAAAAAAGATGTAACAAGGTGAACTGATCTAATATCAGGATGTTTTGAAACTGTGCTACACACACACTCGTGCATAAACCCACATACTGTCATGCCTTATGTTTTATGCCTCCAGGTCTTTGCTCTTATTTTCCTCAGAATGTTGTTATTACCTGTTTTCCCCAGTCAACTGCAACACTCAGCTCAAGTATGTTTTTCTCCAGGAAGTCTTCCATGAAAGTCCCCAATACAATACTCTGTGTTGCCACAGTACCCTGAACCTTCCCATGCTGATTAAGTGAACCCATCTGTTCATCCATGTCTTCCACTAAAAATGTAAGCCCTTTGAAGTCAGGGCCCATGTCTTCTTACCTATGTACAGAGTTTAAGCACTAGACCCAAAAATAAGAGATAGAGACCACAGCAATCTGGCTCACAAATAAGCTGCTTGAATTTTGCAGAGGCAAAATCTATAGGCTCTGGTCACTCACTGCGTAAGAGGAACAAAGGAACAGAAGCTAAGTAGTAGTAGTAGCAGTAATAGTAATAGTAGAAGTATTGCTACTAGTAGTAGTAGTGGCAGTAAAAATGATGCTCGTCATCTGGCTTTTCCACCCCTAAATGAAGTTAAGTGAAAGAGGAAAGTCAGGTCAGTGGGGGTGGCCAGTGGGGAAAGGACAGATCATGAGTTCCAATTCAGATGTATTCAGTATAAGATGCTGCAGGGACACATGGCAGAATTCAAGCAGGCAAATGGAGCTTAAGAGAGGGACAGGAGGAAATCTGTAGATCTGGGAATGACGAACAGAGAGGTAGAAAGTTGCCTGAGATAGACAGGGAAACAAGAAGAATGAAAGAAGGTGGCCAGGTGAGGTGGCTTATGCCTGTAATGCCAGCACTTTGGGAGGCTGAGGTGGGCGGATCACCTTAGGTCAGGAGTTCGAGACCAGCCTGGCCAACATGGTGAAACCCTGTCTTTACTAAAAATATAAAAAATTAGCCGGGTGTGGGGCACACGCCTGTAATCCCAGCTACACCGGAGGCTGAGGCGGGAGAATCGCTGGAACCCGGGAGGCGGAGGTTGCAGTGAGCCAAGATCGCACCACTGCACTCCAGCCTGGGAGACAGAGCGAGACTCCCTCTCAAAAAAAAAAAAAAAAAAAAAAAAAGAAGGGAAGGCAGCCAGCCAAGCTAAGAACATTTTGAAGAATCGGTGAAGGACACAAAGAATTACGTTCCTGTCTGAGGAGAATGAGCCAGCCTGTCCACCTGCTAATTGGGAAATGGCCCCACGTTAAGAGAATAAAAGTGCTCAAATGGGTTTTCTTACAGCTTCACGTGATTAAAGCTAAAAAAAAATCCTAGTAGACCTTTTATGTCATGTTAACAATTTGGTGTTGACTAACATGTTCTTAAAAGAACCTAAAAGCAAATCACAGCCAATGCCCTGAGTCATGTTCTAGGCCCAGGGAGAAGGCAGGAGGCAGGCAGTAGGGAACTCCGACTGTCTCAGTTCATCTCCTTCCTCATTTGTGGGCTGCTTCACTCATTAGCATTGATCGAAAGGAAACGTAGTCATAAGGATGTTAAAAACATCACTTTAAAATAAAAATATGGCAACGGGTTGCAAAGAAATTTAGTGGCATGCTCGAGCTTTTCAAAATACACGCTGGGTTTTGGTTAGGTTTTTAAAAATACATATATTTTCTTTAGAGATAATACTGAAATGTTTACGAGTGAAATGATATTATTCTAGAATTTGCTTCAAAAAAAAAGCAGGGTGGGGGATGGAGATACAGATAAAATAAGATTGGCCATGAGTTGGTCATTGTCAAAGCTGAGTGCTAGATACCTGGCAGTTACACAGTCTACTTTTGAATATGTTTGAAATTTACCAAAATAGCCAGGTGCAGTAGCTCAAGCCTGTAATTCCAGCACTTTGGGAGGCTGAGGCGAGTGGATCACCTGAGGTCAGGAGTTTGAGACCAGCCTGGCCAACATGGTGAAACCCTGTCTCTATTAAAAATAAAAAAATTAGCTGGGCGTGTTGGTGGGCGCCTGTAGTCCCAGCTACTTGGGAGGCTGACGCAGGAGAATCACTTCAACCTGGGAGGTGGAGGCTGTGAGCCGAAATCTCACCACCGCACTCCAGCTTGGGCAACAAGAGCGACACTCCATCTCAAAAAAAAAAAAAAAAAAAGAAATTTACCAATATATAAAGATGTTCTTAAATAGTAACAGAATCACAGAAAATTCTGTTTTAATAGTTAAAAAAGTGGCATAGTGAATAAGAGGGGTGAATTTTTTTTTTATGTGGAAGTAATGGATTCTTTTTTTCCTCTGGTCCAAGACCACGATTTTGGGTTTTTGTTTTGTTTTGGTTTTTGGTTTTTTTTTCTAGACAGAGTTTCGCTCTTGTTGCCCAGGCTGGAGTGCAATGGAGCCATCTCGTCTCACCGCAACCTCCACCTCCCAGGTTCAAGTGATTCTCCTATCTCAGCTTCCCGAGTAGTTGGGATTACAGACGTGCGCCACCATGCCCGGCTGATTTTGTATTTTTAGTAGAAATGGGGTTTCACCATGTTGGCCAGGCTGGTCTCAAATTCCTGACCTCAGCTGATCCACTCGCCTCAGCCTCCCAAAGTACTGGGATTATAGGCGTGAGCCACCGCGCCCGGTCCACAATTTTATTAGCACTCTGATCACCTCCCTTTTAACCAAAGGAAACTCCAAGATAGTAACTTTAATTCAACCAGCTGCTTGAAGACTAAGGGGTAATAAAAAAACAAAGGAAAGTTCTTCATCTGCAACCCCTCCCCTAGAATGCTATCAGTACAGGGTCTATTCTGCCTCCCACCCAGCTCCATCTGATTTCTTTGGAGCTGCATTCTATCCCGATGCCACTGGCCCTTGTTGGGGTACACATTAGTACACCTTACAAAGAGGCCTCTGGAATGCATGTCCCTGAGGATGTTTTGCATTATCCCTACATAACGTTCTCTTTATAAAGACTCAGGGGAAAAAAAAAAATGTGTATCAGTAGCAGAAAGAATTGGCTTCTCCTGCATAATTGATCAATTCCTGCCTAGAGCAAATGAGAATGATGTTTCCTTCCTTGGGTTAATGGCTAAAAAGCTTAGAGCTAAACTAGGAATTATATTCATATTCATTTCTGCGCCACTGTTTTTTTGCAGGTCTACTTCGTTTCTGTTTTATCCATTCTTTTAATAACATTTTATTATAGGACATTTTAAATGCAGGCATACACTGCATAATGATGTTTAGGTCAACTGTCACCTGGTGACATGGTAGCCATCATAATGTCATAGTGCAATTCATTACACACATGTTTGTAGTGCTACGGGTGTAAACAAACCTACTGCACTACCAGTCATATAAAAGTACAGCACACACAATTATGTCCAGTACATCATATTTGATAATGATAACGACTATGTTACCGATTTATATATTTACTATGTTATACTTTGTATTGTTATTTTAGAGTGTACTCCTTCTACTTTTTTTTTTAAGTTAACTGTAAAAAAGCCTCAGGCAGTGTCTTCAGCAGGTATTCCGGGAGAAGGCATTGTTATCACAGGAGATGACAGTTCCATGCATGTTATTATCCCCTAAAGACCTGAGACAGAATGTGGAGGTGGAAGACAGTGATATTGATGATTCTGACCCTGTGTAGGCCAAGGCTGATAGGTGTATTTGTGTCTTAGTTTTTTAAAAAGTTTAAAAGTAAAAATTAAAATAATTTTAATCTACAAAAAGCTTAGAGAATAATGATATAAAAAAGAAAATATTTTTGCACAACTATACGTTTGTGTTTTCAGTTGAGTGTTATTATAAAAGAGCCAGAAGTTTTAAAAAAATTACAAAGTTTAGAAAGTTAAAAAGTTATAAGCTAAGGTTCATTTATTGTTGAAGAAAGAAAAGTATATTTATAAACTCAGTGTAGCCTATACAGTGTTTATAATGTCTATAGTCATGTACTGTAATGTGAGGCCTTCACATTCACCCACCACTCCTTCACTGACTCACCCAGAGCAACTTCCAGTCCTGGAAGCCCCATTCATGGTAAGTGCCCTACACAGGTGAACCATTTTTTATATTTTATACCATATTTTACTATACCTTTTCTATGTTGACATACACAAATATTGGCCATTTTGTGACAAGAGCCTACAGTTTTCAGCACAGTCACACGCTGTCCCAGTTTGTATCCTGGGAGCAATAGGCCATATCATATAGCCCAGGTGTGTAGTAGGCTGTGCCACTGAGGTTTATGCAAGTACATTCGATGATGTTCACACAACGAGAAAATCACCTAACCATGTTTCTCAGAACTTATCCCCATCATTAAGCAACAAATCACTGCATAGGAGAAAATAAACAAAGTAGTTATAATCAACCCCTGTATATCCATTTCCCCAGCTTCAACAATATTGACTCATGGACACTTTGTTTAGTCTATATCCCAAACTCTTTCCCAGACATCAAATTATTTCATCCAGATACTCTTCACCAAATATCCCTAAAAGAAACTGACTATTGAAAAAATAGTAACCGTAACAGCATTATCACACTTAAATAATTTCTTAATATCTGCTCAGTGTTCAAAATTCTAATTGTCTCACAAAAATCTCAAATACTTTTAAATTACTGTATGTTTGAATCAAGATCAAAATTAGGACCATGCCTCATAAGCAGTTAAGTTTCTTAGTTCCCTTTTAACGAAGGGGCTCTCCCTTCATTTTGTTTCTTTCTTTCTTTCTTTCTTTTTAAAAAACAGAGTCTCACTTTGTCACCCAGGCTGGAGTGCAGTGGCACGACCTTGGCTCACAGCAACCTCTGCCTCCTGGGTACAAGCGATTTTCGTGCCCCAGCCTCCCAAGTAGCTGAGATTACAGACATGTGCCACCATGCCCAGCTAATTTTTGTATTTTTAGTAGAGATGAGGTTTCGCCATGTTGGCCAGGCTGGTCTCAAACTCTCAGCCTCAGGTGATCTGCCTGCCTCGGCCTCCCAATGTGCTGGGATTACAGGTGTGAGCCACTGCACCTGACCTCCCTCTGTTTCTCTTTGCCTCTCCCTTTCCTCTCCTCCTGCAACTTCATGCAATTATTTTGTTGAAGAAATGCTGGCCATGTGTCCTGTAGTTTTTTCCACTGGATTCTGCTGCTCTTATCCCTTATTATTGACTCACACATCCCTCTGTTGGTTAGAAATTGATCAGATTCAACTTGATCAGATTGTTTGGCAAGACTACTTTGTAGGTGGCCTCACTTACTTTTAATTTACGCCAAATTGCTTAATTTTATGCAACCTAGCAAGCTAACTTAAACTCTTAATGAAAAAAGGAAAAATTAATAAATATAAATGAATAATCCCTCAGCAACACTTGGTAATTAACATTTTCATCTCTGTCAATTTGATAGGTACAAGGGTACAAGGGGTGTCTCATTGTTTTGAATCACATTTTTAAAATATTTAATGAAACTGAGTATATATATATATATATATATATATTTTTTTTTTTTTTTTTTTTTTCTTGAGACGGAGTCTTACTCTGTCGCCCAGGCTGCACTGCAATGGCACGATCTCAGCTCATTGCAACCTCTGCCTCCCGGGTTCAAGAAATTCTCCTTTTATAGACGTACACTACCATGCCCGCCTTATTTTTGTATCTTTAGTAGAGACAGGGTTTCGCCATGTTGGCCAGGCTGATCTCAAACTCCTGACCTCAGGTGATCTGCCTGCCTCAGCCTCCCAAAGTGCTGGGATTACAGGCATGAGACAGCATGCCCGGCTGCAGCTGAGCATTTTTTATATATCCACTGTCGTCTGTATTCATTTTTCTGTGAACTCCCTGTTCAAGTCATCTGCTCATTTTTATAACAGGTTATTATTATTGTTGTTTTCCTTGTAAAAGAAGGCATTGCCCCTTTTGTAGTTAGTGTTGCAACACACACACACACACAAACACATACACTGTTTTTTTTTCCTTTTTGGTTATATAAAATTTTAAATTTTTACATTTTTTCATGTTCTCTGCATTTTCATAAGGTAAAAACATTCTTTCCGCTTCCCCAATGGCCGGATAGTTCCTCCAATATCACCTATTAATCTGTCTACTTGTTTCCAAATGAATTGTATGCAACTTTTTAATATTTAAGCCTCTTATTCTTTTGTATAATAAGTTCATTGGCTGACGTGTCTAAAAAACATATGAAATATTCATGTAGACATCTTCATTTGATCCTCACTTTAAGAGAACTCTTTCTTGCTTTTCACAATTTAAAAAAATGATGCTGGCTTTGGATTCAGCTGAATAGACCAACTGAATGATTTTTCTCATGTTGAGGAGGTATTTCACTATTTACATTTTACTGAGTGGGCTAGGCTGAGACGGTTCCCAAGGACACGCCCATATCCTAATCCATGCAACCTATGAATGTTATCATAACTGTTTGCAGATGTGATTAAATTAAGGATTTTGAGATGAGAAGATTAGCCTAAATTATCCAGGTGGGACTTAAATGCAATCAGAAGTGTCCTTCCACAGAGGGGCAGAGGGAGAGTAGACACATGCAGAGAGGAGAAGGAGAGGCTGAGTCAGAGACTCCGGTGATGCAGCTGCAATCTAAGGAATGCCAAAGGCCAGCAGCCACCACAGGCATGGATTCTCTCCCAGAGCCTCTGGAGGGAGCCTGACACGCCAACACCTTCACTGTAGACTTCTGGCCTCCAGATGTCAGAGAAAAAATTTCTGGTGTTTTAATGGGACAGAATACAGAGTCCAGAAATAAGGCTGCACACCTACAACCATCTGATCTTCGACAAAGTGGACAAAAACAAACACTGGGGAAAGGACTCCCTATCCAATAAAATGTGCTGGAATAACTAGCTAGCTATATGCAGAAGGTTGAAACTGGATCCCTTCCTTATACCATATACAAAAACCAACTCCAGAGGGATTAAAGATTTAAATGTAAAACCCAAAACTATAAAAACCCTGGAAGACAACCTAGGCAATACCACTCAGCCATAGGAATGGGCAAAGATTTCATAATGAAGATGCCAAAAGCAACTGCAATAAAAGCAAAAATTGACAAACGGGATCTAATTAAACTAAAGAGCATCTGCACAGCTAAAGAAATTATGAATAAACAGACAACCTACAGAATGGGAAAAAATTTTTGCAAACTATGCATCTGACAGAGGTCTCATATCCAGCATCTATAAGGAACTTCAACACATTTTCAAGGAAAAAGTAAACAGCCCCATTAAAAAGTGGGCAAAGGATACAAACAGACACTTTTCAAAAGAAGATATATGTGTGGCCAACAAGCATGTGAAACAAAGCTCATCACTGATCATTAAAACCACAGTGAAATAACATCTCAGACCAGTCCGAATCAAAGCAAAACCACAGTGAAATAACATCTCAGACCAGTCTGAAAGGCTATTATGCAAAAGGGAAAAATAATAATAATAATAACAGATGCCAGCGAGGTTGCAGAGAAAAAGGAACACTTATACGTTGTTGGTGGGAGTGTAACTTAGTTCAACTATTGTGGAAAGCAGTATGGCTATTCCTCAAAGAGCTAAAAACAGAACTACCATTTGACCCAGCAATGCCATTACTGGGTCTATATCCAGAGGAATAGAAATCATTCTACCATAAAGACACATACACATATATGTTCACTGCAGCACTATTCACAATAGCAGAGACATGGAATCAATCCGAATGCCCATCAATGATAGACTGGATAAGAAAATGTGGGCTGGGCATGGTGGCTCACAACTGTAATCCCAGCACTTTGGGAAGTCGAGGTGGGCAGAATAGCTGAGGTCAGGAGTTCGAGGCCAGCCTGGCCAACATGGTGAAACCACGTCTCTACTAAAAATACAAAAATTAGCCAGGTGTGGTGGCACGTACCTGTAATCCCAGCTACTCGGGAGGCTGAGGCAGGAGAGTCTCGTGAACCCTGGAGACAGAGGTTGCAGTGAGCCGAGATCGTGCCATTGCACTCCAGCCTGGGTGATAGAGTGAGACTCCATCAAAAAAAGAAGGAAGGAAGGAAGGAAGGAAGGAAGGAAGGAAGGAAGGAAGGAAAGAAAGAAAGAAAGAAAGAAAGAAAGAAAGAAAGAAAGAAAGAAAGAAAGAAAGAAAGAAAGGGGGAGGAAGGAAGGAAGGAAGGGAAGGAAGGGAAGGAAGGAAGGAAGGAAGGAAGGAAGGAAGGAAGGAAGGAAGGAAGGAAGGAAAAAAGTGTGGTACATATACACCATGAAATACTACGCAGCCATAAAAAAAGAACGAGATCACATCCTTTGCAGGCATATAGGTGGAGCTGGAGGATATTATCTTTAGCAAACTAATACAGAAAGAGAAAACCAGATATCTCATGTTCTCACTTATATAAATGAGAACTAAATGAGAACACATGGACACACAGAGGGAACAACACACACCGGGGCCTATCAGAGGGTGGAAGGAGGGGGAGGGAGAGGATCAGGAAAAATAACTAATGGGTACTAGGCTTAACACTTGCGTAATGAAATATCTGTACAACGAACCCCCATGACACAAGTCTACCTATATAACAAACCTGCACATGTACCCCTGAATGTAAAACAAAACTTAAAAAAAAAAAATTCTGGTGTTTTAAACCATCAAGTTTGTGGTAATTTATTACAGCAGCTACAGAAAATTATTAAACAATATGCTGCTATCAGAAATGGACAATGAATTTTGTCAAATTTTCTTTCAACAGTTATTGAAATAATGCAGCATCCTTCCTGCCACACCCACATTGCCACATTCTCTAACAAATGTATTTCTTACTTTTCCCATGCTCTTCTCTTCCTTTCCCTACCCCACTTTCACTCTCTTGCCTTCTTAACTGCTGTAGCATTTGGCCCTCAGAAGCATCTTGTGATCCTGCATTGCCAGTGGCGAGAGAAACAAAGAACTGGCTAATCCCTGGACTCGAGAAACATCTACAGAGTCTCCATTTGACAATATAAGAAGGCAAAACAACCAAAGTTGAGAAATTAACTGCAAACTATAAAGAATGGATATTAGCAGACGAGTCCCTCCTGCTCTTCAGTGGAGCAAGGAAGGAGGAGACGCTGACCCCCTTCCAGGTCTTTCTAACTCAATGCCATCTTGGAGGAAAAAGCATAAGGAAGAAATGCAGCCCTTTCCCCAGGCCTGAAATTCCTCATGAATTCTGAAACTCTTCATGTTCCCTGCCAACAAGAAACAAGAGGGTAAAGAAACCGCGGCCAAAATAATAGAAAATGTATGGCAAGATTCTTTACCCTGTAACTCAAACCCTGCAACCTTGAAAACCTCAGTTTAATCCTTTGCCCCATGGCTGTTTCTGCAATGTCTAGTTACCTTTCTTTCCAGAGAAGCTGTACATTTGTGAGAGTCATGTTTTGCAAACCATAGCCTAGCAAAAGAACACAGTGGCCTTTGCCTTTTGTTTGGCTACATACTTTCCTGGCTTAGTGCATTTCCCACTGGTGACACTTCTGGCTAGGGGTTTAGGATGCCCAATTAAAAAGCAAAGACAAAGAAATTGCTTCAAGAAAATCATAAAATTTAAATCTGAGATTTTCTAAAAAAGAGAACGCTAATCTACAAAAGCAAACAACTTATTTTCAAAGTACTGTAGTTTGGTTCATGCAAGTGTACTCATTTCAATATTAACTAGTTCAGATCCTCACGTAACCCTTAAAGTGAAAATTCCATAGTCCTATAGAAAGATTTAAACTCTGAGTTTTTAACTCCTGAAGAGATAATCATTACCGTAATTAACAAATATTGCTTCAGGCAATGCCATAACTCAGGGTGTCAAAAGAAGTGGAGTTCTGTAGTCTTAGGTAATAAGTCTGGAAGTTTTTCCAGGCAGTCACCTTGAAATATCTAAATCAGTTAATCGCAAAGACTGAGCACAAGAAAAAGTATATAAATTCTCTATTGTACCAGAACCATGTTCCACCTATGTGATCACAGAAATGTGGGTGAAATGTATTAGAGTAAATATGTTCCATGTAGTCTCATATACACTGCAACCTATGCAATGTTCCCAAACTTATTTTATTTTTCCTTTTTTTTTTTTTTGAGACAGAGTTTCACTCTTGTTGCCCAGGCTGGCGTGCAATGGCGCAATCTCAGCTCACTGCAACCTCCACCTCGTGGGTTCAAGTGATTCTCCTGCCTCAGCCTCCTGAGTAGCTGGGATTACAGGCATGCACCACCATACCTGGCTAATCTTGTATTTTTACTAGAGACGGGGTTTCACCATATTGGTCAGGCTGGTCTCGAACTCCTGACCTCAGGTGATCCACCCACCGCAACCTCCCAAAGTGCTGGGATTACAGGCATGAGCCACCACACTCAGCCTTGTTTTATTTCTATAACTGCAGTTTTTATTTTAGATTCAGGAGGTACATGTGCAGGTTTGTTACATGGGTATATTTTATGATGCTGAGGTTTGGACTGATCTCATCACCCAGGTAGTGAATACAGTATCCAACAGTTAGTTATTCAACCCTTTCTCCCCTCCCTCCTTCCCCCTTCTACTAGTCTCCAGGGTCTATTGTTGCCATCTTTATGTCCACGAGTACCCAAGTGGACATAAGTGTTTAGCTCCCACTTCTAAGTGACAGCATGCAGTACTTGCTTTTCTGTTCCTGCACTGACTTGCTTGCATCCATGTTCCTGCAAAGGACATGATTTTGTTCTTTTTTATGGCTGAATGGTATTTCGTGGTGTATATGTACCACACTTTCTTTATCCAGTCTATTATTGATGGGCATTTAGGTTGAGTCCATGTCTTTACTACTGTGAATAGTGCTGCAAGGAACATATGTGGGTATCTGTCTTTTTGGTAGAACCATTTTTTTCTTTTGGATATATACCCAGTAATGGGATTGCTAGGTCAAATGGTAGCTCTGTTTTAAGTTCTTGGGGACATTCTCAAACTACTCTCCAGAGTGGCTGAACTAATTTACGTTCCCACTAATAATGTATAAGCATTTCTTCTTCTCTACAGCCTCACCAGCATCTCAATTTTTGACTTTTTAATAATAACCATTCTGACTGTCTCATCGTGGTATTGGTTGCATTTCTCTGACGATTAGTGATGCTGAGCATTTTTTTGTATGTCTTCTTTTGAGAAGTGTCTGTTCATGTCTTTTGCCCACTTTTTAATGAGGTTATTTGTTTTCTGCTTGTTGATTTAAGTTTCTTACAGATTTTAGATATTAAACCTTTGTTGGATGCGTTGTTTGAGAATATTTTCTCCCATTCTGTAAATTGTCTGTTTACTCTATTGTTAGTTTCTTTTGCTATACAGAAGCTCTTTAATTCCCAAACTGATTTTAATGGCTAATCAAAAATATGAGGAGATAATTTATAATATTTCCTGGATACAGTAATTTCATAAGATTTTCTTAAAGTTGTAGCTTTTTATTGGATTGATTTTAAGTAAACATTATTGATGGAAATTCTCACAAGTCTTTATTATTGGGAAGCAGAATTAAAGACTGGAGGAAGTACCCACTCATATCTATACAAAGTCAGATGATTTTAAAGTCAACAAAGTTATATGTAGTAAATTGGAAAACAACACAACAAGACCCTGTGAAAAAGAGACCTACTGGGAAAGCACCAAGCCCCTTATTAGCAGTGAAAACTTGGGATGTTATTAGTCTAAGCCCCACCCTTAAAATGGGAAAACCAATATCTACCTTGGTGGCATTAAAGGAGCGAATCAATATATGCTGTGATGCTCAATAAATATGTCTGGGATAAATTGAACGCTGCAAGTTACCAGTCAGCTACACTGCTGTTTCTGGCAGGTACCTTCTTATTAACAAGTGGCTGCTCATGAGAATAATAATAGCACCTAGAATTTATTGCGTATGTGTTACATGCAAGGCACAGTTCTCAGCATTTCACACGAATTGCTTAATTTAATGATCACTACAGCTGCATGGGGTATTACTTCCTCTGTTTCAAGGACCTTGTCCAAATACACAGAGCTTGTACAGATGTAAGCAGTCGGCTTTCCCATATAATTGTATTTAGTCCCTCAGCTGAAATTACTCTTCGTCACAAGTCTGTTTCCACTAGCTCGTGTAAGGATTATTGCTGAACTATGTCAGGGCTATATATAAATTCTGGTATCCAAAGGAAAAAGTCCAGGACTAAAGCCACTGTACAGGCTTTCTATTCACATGTCCAGGCTCTTCTGGATCACACAGGCAGGTTATAAAACTGTTTACTAGAAACTGTTTCGACACGAAGGTCTATCAAGGGAGATCTAGACTCAATCAAAAAACTAAATTGCCATGACCTTTGCCCAATGTATTTTCACCTTCCTGGACTTTGGTTCCCCTGATGCTAAAATGGAAAACATTTGGGCAATTGGCTAGCTAATTTTCTCACTAAACGGTGCTCTGGTGTTTGAGAAGGGTACCACACCAGCTTTACAGATAAGGTCACCAAGTTTTGTATTCTTCAATAGCTCTGTGGTGTGTTTACAAACGAATGCCCCTACCCTAAGCAGGGGGTATGGATGACATTGAAAAGCCTATTCCCTACTTGACATAAATTACTTTAGCAGAAGGGTAAGGCTGAAGTGACTATTTGAAAAGTTGTGTCTGTGATCCTTATTTGCAGATGCTGAGCAAGATCAGTGCTGTTTGTGTTATGTGTGGCAATGTCCCCTCTCAATATCAAAGTAAACGGCTCTTAGTCCCTTAATGGATTCCCTGCTCGCCTTATCCCAATGATATTCTCAACCTGATGCTTCTCACTTCCTGGTAGAACACTCATCAGTCTCAGACTAGACTAAACACTCAAGATCACTGAGACTCTGAAATCTGGCTTCGTGCCAGAAACCTTAACATTCAAAATGAAATGAACACACTTAACCAAATACATCTTGATGACTCTCTCAGGGCATTTTCTGTACAGGGAGAACTTCCATCTCTTAATCTCAAGAACGGTACTTTCTCCCCCAAGAAACTGGCCCATTCTCCAATGCCTAAAATATAAACAAACAAAGTGGGACACCAAATAACACTCTCACTGCATCCAGCCCTGTAGCCAGAATATGAGTCTAATTACAATTGTTGGGCTTCAAGTACCACAACTTGGAAAAACAATTTAGAAAATGCCTTCTCCTCCTTGTGGTCACCCCACTTCTCCTTCACATGCAGAATGCTTCCAAGTATGATATGTTCTAGACTTAATTTTAGCACAAGGCTCTTTGCTTTGTAACTCTGGTCTCTTCATTCAAAGTTTACATAAATGGAAATAGGAAAATACACAGACTTTTCAAAAAAAAGTTGACTGTGAGAAAATAAAGATTGTAGTCTATTGAGAAAGACATAAACATCTAAGGAAAGTTTTGATGCTTGGGACTTTTTGTACATTTGTTACTACTTTCTAAAAAAAAAAGATGGGAAATTTGAGCAACTGTCAAGCCAAGAAAAAAAGCCCATGAGGGAAAGGGTCAAAAGAGGCCAGAGAGGTACACAGAAATGATGAAGCAGTGTCCCAAGGGACAACGTGGGATCAAGAACACAGGAGACAGGTAGCCTCAGAGACAGGAGTGAAGGATGTCTCTCTTTAAGACAAGAAGGAAGAGGGGCAAAAGGGGGTGACAAAGAGAAAAATCCGATGTGAAGGGAAGCCGAGAGAGGCACTCAGTATAGATGTATAACAGGGTGTTCTGCCAAGATTTCCCATGGGGTCCTAGGCAACATGAAGCCAAGAAACATTCGGAACAGCCACAATAGGTCAGCAAAGGAGTTCCCGTAGTTTCAAATGAAATTTTACCCAGTACTCTAACAGTGTATAAGCTTCTGAAGAAGTAGTCAGTGTTCCATAGAGACAAGAGAAAATTGAAACAGGCAAACAACTCTGCAAGGCTGAATTGCAGGCATGAACTAAAACTTCCTTCTTTCTTCTAAAGGCCTCCTCCATTCCAAAGTTGCTCATCCTAAAACCTGAAAAAAAAATGACTCAGAAGTCGTTCCCATCTCAAGAACTACCCACGAGTCTCAGCAGACACATGTGAGTATGAGATGTGAGTATGGGATACTTTTCTAGAAATTTTAGAATGTTTGCTACTTAAGAGTTTGAATTATTAATTTCAGAGTTGGTCCATGATATTACCTTTGCACTCTGACTCTTATTAAAATAGCTTTATTGAGATATAATTTACCTATTCACCTATTTAACATGTATTTCACCTATTTAACTTGTACAATTCAATGGCTTTTAGAATATTCAGAGTCGTGCAACCATCATCACAATCCATTTTAGAACATTTTTATCACCCATATAAAAAACACCATACCCATTATCAGTCACTCCCTCTTTTCCTTCAACAGTACCCCTCCCTCTAGCCCCTGGCAACTACTAGCCTACTTTCTGTCTCTACAGATTTGCCTATTCTAGATATTTCATATAATGAAATTATACAATATGTGCACTTTTGTGACTGGCTCCTTTCACTTTGCAAAATATTTTCAAAGTTCATCTGTGTTGTAGCTTGTATCAGTAAAATTCTTCCTTCCTATTGCTGAAAATATTCCACTGTATAGAATACCTGTACCATCTTTTATTTATTCATCAGTTGATGGGCAGATATGTATTGTTTCCACTTTTTGGCTATTATAAATAATGCTGCTAAGTACATTCATGTACAAGTTTTTTGAGTGAGCATATGTTTTTAATTCTCTTGGGTATATACCTATGAGTGAAATTGCTGGGTCCAACAGTAACTTTGTATTTAACCTTTCCTGAACCTGCCAACCTGTTTCTCAAAGCAGCTACACCATGTTACATTCCCATCAGCAATGTAAAGGGTTCTAATTTCTCCACATCCTCACCTACACTTGTTATTTTCTGTTTTTGTTACCATAGCCATCCTACATGTGAAGTAGATCTCACTGGGGTTTTGATTTGCATTTCCCTGATAATCATTGATGTTGAACATAATTTCATGTATTTATTGGCCATTTATAGATCTTCTTTGGTAAAATGTCTGTTCAAATCCTTCACTCATTTTTTTAGTTATCTTTTTAGTATTAAATGAAAGGTTCTTTACATGGTCTACATACAGATCCTTTATCAGATACACAATTTATAAATATTTTCTCCCATTCTGTCAGTTGTCTTTTCACTTTCCTGACTGTATCTTTGCCACAGAAAAATTTTTAATTTTGATGAAATCTAACTTATCTGTATTTTCATAGGTGCTTACAGTTTTGCTATTATATCTAAGAAACCATTGACTAATCCAAGGTTGTGACAATTTACACCTATGTTTTCTTCTAAGAGTATTACATGTTTAGCTCTTATATTTAAATATTTGGTTCATTGTGAAGTAGTTTTTGTATATGGTGGGAGGTAAGGGTCAAAATTCATTCTTTTACATATGTATATCCAGCAGTCCAAGCAACATTTGTTGAAAAGACTACTCCTTCCCCCCTGAATTGTCTTGACACTCTTGTCAAAAATCAACTGATTGTAAATCCAAGGGTTTATTTATGGACTTTCGATTCTATTCCATTTGTCTATGTCTATCCTTAATCCAGCATCACACTGTGTTGATTACTGTAGCTTTGCAGTAGGTTTTGAAATCAGGAAGTGTGATTCCTCCAAGTTCATTCTTTTCCAAGGTTGTTTTGGCTATTCTGAGGCCTTTAAATTATCTTATGAATTTTAGGATTAGCCTATCAATTTCTGCAAAGAAGTCAGCTGAAAGTCTCATGAGAATTGCATTTAATCTTCAGATCAATTTGGAAACTACTGCCATCTTAACCATATTAAGTCTTTTGACTCATGAACATGATATGCCTTTGCATTTATTTAGATCTTCTTTAATAATCTTTCAACAGTGTAGCTTTCAGAGTATAAGATTTGCATTTCTTTCGTTA
This sequence comes from Nomascus leucogenys, assembly GCF_006542625.1. Classification (NCBI taxonomy): domain Eukaryota; kingdom Metazoa; phylum Chordata; class Mammalia; order Primates; family Hylobatidae; genus Nomascus; species Nomascus leucogenys. Next base: position 54,629,825 of record NC_044394.1, read on the forward strand.
AATTTATTCCAAGGTATTTTATTCTTTTTGAGGCTATTATAAAGGAAATTGTTTCGCCATATTGTATTTACAAATTGATCACAGCTAGTGTATAAAAATACAATTGATTTTTGTATGTTAATCTTGTATCCTGCACCCTTGCTGAACTTGCTTGTAAGTTCTAATAGTTTTCTTAGTGGGTTCCTTAGAATTTTCTATATATAAGATTGTGTTATCTACAAACAGAGATCATCTTACTTCTTCTTTTCCAGCGTGGATCCTTCTGATTTCATTTTCTTGTCTAGCAGTACAATGTTTAACACAGATGGCAAGAAAAGACATCCTTATGTTGTTCCTGATCTATGAGGGATGTCCTCTGATTTTTGCTTTGACTCCTGCCAAGCCCTCATGAAGACAGTCATCACTAGATTAATAAATTAGGGCCTGGTCTAATATAGGAATTTCTCCTCATCATTAAAAGTTCCATAAGATGATAGTGAAAATATAAATTGGTAAAGTCCTTTGAAGGAAAGCTTGGCAAAAATCTGTCTTATGAATGCATAGTCCCTTTGTCCCAGCAATTCTACCACTAGGAATATATACTAAAGATATAACATCTCCCACTCATGCAAAATGATGTATGTACAAGTTTTTTAAACACAGCATTGTCTGTAATAACAACTGTCTAACAACGGGAGATGGCTAAATGAGGAACAGGGCATTCACACAATGGAATGCTATGGAGCCAAAAAAAGAATGTGGAAGTTTTTTTATGTATAGACGTGGCACGATCTCCAAACTACATGAAGTGAAATAAGATGCAGAAGACTATAACTTACCATTTGTATAAGAAAATGGCAAAAAAATACACAAATGGAGTTGCTTATACATGCATAAAATATCTTTGGAAGACCACATTAGAAACTGGTAATATCAGCTGGTTATGGGGAAGGCACACTGTTGCTTGTGGATAAACATAAGCGAAGGACATTCGACCGTAAATCTTCATAAACTTTTGCAATTTTTGAACCAAGTGAATATAGTACCTATTCAGAAAACTAAGTTTAAAAAAATAAGTAATAAATCACATACCATAAAAGCCAGAAAATAGTTAATAGCAAATAACTGAACAGTCTACGAAGGACTGAAAAGAAACGGTGCATGATGGTATCAACAGTCCTGACATTGCCAAAACCTAGGTTCTTTTTCTGAATCTGATGCTAACCAGAAACTTGAAGACATAAGTTGCCTAACTTTTGTGGACTCAATTTCTTTGTCTAAAAACACAGGGATCAGAATAGTTAACTTTACAGTTCATACAGCTAACTGAAGTTAACTTTTTCTGGGGCCAACCCTACATTAGAACTTTTACAGGCATTTAAATCTCACAGCCACCCTATAAAAATGAACTATGTCCTTTAAAAAAAATTAAAAATAGGATTACCATATAATCTAGCAACTCCACTTCTAGGGATATATCCGAAAGAATTGAAAGTGGGGTATTATGGGCCAAATTGTATTCCCATAAAATTTATGAAATCTTAACTCCCAGTACCTCAGAACATCATTTTATTTGGAAATACCTTTTTAAAGAGGTAGCTACATTAAAATATGGCATTTAGGATGGGTCCTCATCTAATATGAATGGTGTCCTTATATGGAGAGGAAATTTGGACATGGACACACAGACGCACACACACGAAAGATCACGTGAAGACATAGAGAGGGACAGTCATTTATAAGCCAAGGGGAGAGGCCTCAGAAGAAATTAATCCTAATGACACCTTGATCTCAGATGCCTAGCCTGCAGAATTATGAGAAAATAAATTTCTGTCATTTAAGTTACTCAGTCTAGGGACTCTGTTATGACAGCCCTAGCAAACTAACACACGGTCTCAAGGAGATACTTGTACACCCATGTTCATAGCAGTATTATTCACAATTGCCAGAAGGTGGAAGCAACCCAAATGTCCGCTGACAGGTAAATAGATACACAAAATACGGTAGATACAGACAACACACAGATGATGGAAGATGATTCAGCCTTAAAAAGAAAGGGAATTCTGACACATGCTACAACATGGATGAACCTTGGAGACATTATGCTAAGTAAAATAAGCCAGTCATAAAATGACAAATACTGTATGATTCCACTTAAACAAGGTACCTGGAGTAGTCAAATTCATACAGACAGAAAGTAAAGTGATGGCTACTAGGGGATGGAGGAGGGGGAAAATATTGGGGAGTTACTGTTTAATGAGTGTGGATTTTCAATTTTATAAAATGAAAAAAGAGTTCTGGAGACAGATGCATACCAATGTGGATGTACTTAATGCCACTGAATTATACTATAATGATTAAGATGATAATTCTATGTTGTTGTATTTTACCACAATTTAAACATCTTTCAAAAGGAAAAAAATGAACTATTATTCTCTCATTTCACAGGTTCAGAAACTAAGGTTTAGATGCTAACATTCTTTTCTTAAGTTCTAACAGTTGGTATTCCCATCCAGGTCTGAATCCCAAACCAAGCTAGAAGTACTGCTTTTCCATCCTACCATTAAATTATCTCCAAATTCAGGTTGTTTTCAGATGATTTTGCTTCCCCAACAAGCATTCTGCTTGTTTAGCTACCCTGGAGGTGTACGCTTTCTTCAGAAGGTTACTTGAATCATTCCCATGCTTCCCAATCTCTATATTCCTGATGGCACTATAGCCTCCTGTTTCGGGATCCAAAAAGAGGAAGAATGAAATGGGCTTTTTCCAAAATACCCAGTGGCTCTAATGACAGATGCCAAGACAGCTTCCTCCTTGTATGCCAAAGGCTACATTCTCTGTAGTTAAACACATTACTACTTCTCCTCAATTGTCTCAATTTCCAAATGCTCTTGGACCAGAAGCTTTGCTCTCTGAAAAGCTGAAACTAGTCCCCGGGGTAAGACTATGTGGAGAGTCCTGTTCCTCGTGCTTGCCAAGTGGCAAACAGGTTAGGGCTGCTGAGAAGAACGGAATGTCCTGTGAAAAAAAAGGAGGGACATAGAGGTAGCCACGAGCAATACGGGTTGCTGCCATAGTGTTTCATGTGCTGGGGAACGAAAGTGAAAGAACATGAAGGAGCTCAGGGTACCGATGCAAAATTCTAGGAAATGATGCTACGTTCTTTAGAATGCTCGACTCTCCAGAATATAAGCCCCTGAATTGCTGGAAGATTTTTAAAAATACTTTTTGCTTAAATTTTATGAACAAATAAAAAAACATTCAACCTGGGAATATCAGATTAATTCTCCAAATCCCTTTATACTGTGAAAGAGCCAAGAGCTCAGTAACTCTGCAGCCAGAGTTGGGAGGCCAAGCCGGGTGGATCACTTGAGGTCAGGAGTTCGAGACCAGCTTGGCCAACATGGTGAAATCCCGCCTCTACTAAAGATACAAAAATTAGCCAGGCATGGTGGTGTGTGCCTGCAATCCCAGCTATTCGGGAGGCTGAGGCAGGAGAATTGCTTGGAGGCAGGAGGAACCCAGGAGAGGTTGCAGTGAGCTGAGATCGCACCATTGCACTCCAGCCTGAGCAACAGAGCGAGACTCTGTCTCAAAAAAAAAAAAAAAAAAAAAAGAACAAAAGGAAAAGTACATTTCCTGGGCTCAGCTCCCCAAATATCCACACGGTAAGGTAAAATCAGTGACATAAGCCTCCAAGTCATTGCTCAGATTCTGTCGTGTTACTGAAATTTTGTTACATTTAATACAGATTGAGTATACTTTGTCTGAAATGCTTGGGACCAGAAGTGTTTTGAATTTTTTTTTTTACTTTGGAATATTTGTACATGCATAATGAGATATTTTGGGGATGAAACCCAAGTCTAAACATAAAGTTTATTTATGTTTCACAGACACCCTTTTACACATAGCTTGAAGGTAATTTTATACGATTATTTTAAATAATTTTGCACATGAAGCAAACTTTGTGTTAAGTACCCGAGTGTGGCATTTTTCACTTGTGGCATCATGTTGGTGCTCAAAAAGTTTCACATTTTGGAGCTTTTCGGATTAGGGATGCTTGACCTGCACTGCTTGGAAGAAGTAGGCCATGAACTAGGGCTAAGAATTTTTTTTTTTATAAAATAAATAGCTACAGCTATTGTAGTCATCTCTTTCGTCGCAGAATGCATCCTGTTCTAGATATTCTGGCAGAAGCTGTGATCACCGGTCACACCACACTTCCTTCTGAGTGTTTACACAACCACATTATTTTTCAGTGAATTGAATACTGTATAAGCACAGGCTGAAACACAGCCACATCAGACCTAGAAAGAAAAATGGAGACACACACGTTCAATATGCATCTAAGCTCAAAACCTGTCCAAAGTCTTCAACCTCAGAACCTAAGAGAAGTTCGCCCCTGTGCTAGCTCATGGCTGGCTCTGGCACAAGGCAGGCAAATGTCTTACCCAAGGAGCCACGTAAGCTAACAGTGCCACCAAGAAGAGAACTGGAAGAAATAAATACATAGCACTTTGATTCACTCATCCTCTCCTCAAATATTTACTCAATACTTACTATATGTTAGTTAGCGCTGGGCACTATACACTACACCTTGAAAGTAAAATATGAGGCCGGGCACCGTGGCTCATGCCTGTAATCCCTGCACTTTGGGAGGCCGAAGTGAGTAGATCACCTGAGGTCAGGAGTTCGAGACCAACCTGGCCAACATGATGAAACCCCATCTCTACTAAAAATACAAAAAATTAGCTGGGCATGGTGGCAAGCGCCTGCAATCCCAGCTACTCAGGAGGCTAAGCCAGGATAATCACTTGAACCTGGGAGGCAGAGGTTGCAATGAGCTGAGATTGAGCCACTGCACTCCAGCCTGGGCAACAAGGGTGAAACTCCGTCTCAAAAAAAGAAAGAAAGTAAAACATGAATGAGAGCCAGCCCCCTACTCCTGTCCACCCCCATCTTCCCATATGTCTCTTCTGGAATGATTAAGTTACACAGTGATATCCCCAGAGGCTACAAGAAGGACACATATGCAATGGTAACTTCCTGCGTGGCCTGAATGAGCTGAGGGAATGGGGAAACTAGAAAGCAAACTGGCCTCTTTGGTTGAATTCCCAGTCTTTGGAGAAGTTGTCTATAGCTCCTTCCACGCTGCCTACCAAGTATAATTCAAACATTCAAACTGGCGTTCAAGCGCCTACCCCAGCTGTGCTGTCTTTTGTGTCCACTCCTAAGAAATAAATACAAGGCACTCAAATGGAAGTCCCGCTGTTTCCCGGAACGCACCCAATCTTGGTCTGGACTCTACTTTGACCATACTAATCTTGCCACCTTTAACACCTTTACCTGTCCTCTCTCCCTGTAACACATGCAAACCGCTCTCTGTTTATGAAGAGTTCTTTTTCCGGCATTTTTGTCCAATGCCCTCTTCCTATGAACCCGTCCCTCGTCTACTATCTCCTTCCCTTCCCTTCCACCTACAAGACTAGAAAGTTATCTGTGCATCTGCTGCTTTGCATAGTCATACTAGGCCCAAAGCAGGAACTTAACAGATGTCACATCTGCTAACTCTCCCAGTTGCATAATGAGTTGATATCCTCATTGTGCAGACGAGAAACTGAACTTTAGAATAGTCAGGTAAATAAACCAAAGTATTACAACTAGATAAGAGTGGAGCTAGGTGTGGCTTGCTCAAAGCCTGCATTTTCCTCATTAGACCCTTTGGAGTGTAGTGTGTGCATGGGACACAAGTTATGTAACACTCCTAATTTATCTCCTCTCACCTCCCACTTCAGTCCCCGATGTGGCTTTCCAATCCAGCAGAGGTTCCAACCAACTTCCAAACAGGTGCAACTTGATAGCACCTCATCTTTGGCTGTACCAGATGCCTTCTATCTCTGGACTCCTGCCCTCAGACTTCTCCGACACCTGAAGGAAGCTTCTGGGACAGCTGACATGCACAACCTGGGAGCTAAAACATGTGGGACCAGCTGTGACCAATGAACAATGATGGACAGGAGACGATAACCCCATTAGTTCCTTACAGTGCTGAGATAAATTTCATGAGTCTCCTAGAAGAACTGATGGGATCGAACATCAGTTGTCCCTAGCATGACCGCTGTACTGGCTTTCCTTCCTTCCCTATTTCATCCCCCCTCGTCCCTCCTACACCTTGGGATCACATTGACAAATAAGTCTCTTTCATGCAATTCCCTATTTCAAGCTCTATATTCAGTTAGCAGACGGCAGAAATGTGGTCCAAAGCAGGAGAGGACTCAGCAGCAGCAGGCTGTGACAATCTGCCTTGTCACTCAAGCCATGTGAATGAGAAGATCCAGTGGTGGCTGGTTGAATGCATGACTCCCCTGTGGATGTCAGCCAGAGTCTTCTTCTCAGACACCCAGTGCTAGCACAATGGCCCCATGGATGAGATGGCTCAGGTGGCAGGATAAAGGCTGTATGTGGGCTCGGCATTGTGGGCTTTCTCTTAGCAATGACCTAGCTATTACCACTGCTGAATGGTCCAGCCAACCAATAGCAGAGGGAGATGCCAATCTCTATAGCACCTTCACCAATATCAGCCAGGCCCTTGGGGAAAGGCTGATCATAACAGACCACTTCCACCCCAAAAAGGAGAGGGGAGATAGAAATTCATGCTTACATAAATTGACATGTACTCCAGTTTTGGGTTTGCTTTCTCTGCCTTTAGGGTCTCTGCAAGTGCCACTATTTGAGAACATAAGAATGCCTAATCTACCAGTGTAGTATCCCACACAACATTGCTTCAGACCCAGGGATTGATATATGTCAAAGGAGGTGCAGCAATGAGTGTATGAGTAGGGACTCCATGAGTTTTCTCATATACCTCCTCATTCACAAGCATCCAGCTTAACTGAAGACTGGATTGGCCTGTTAAAGGCTTAGTTAGGAGACTAGCCTGAGAAACACAATCTGCGATTCCAGTATCACCTTGATTCACGCCCCAGCCCTGGAATTTCTGCAAGGAAGCTTGGTTTTTTGGTTTTGTTTTCGAGGGGTTTTTTAGTGAAGAATGGTGTCAAAATCTGGGTACCAGGTGTTCTCATTGTTATTGGGATATCATTTCTTCTTGGTCCTTTTAACAGGCAGAGCTAGGAAATATATGACTGTATGTATACCTATACATATATATGTCTTCACACATATTTATAAATATACATATACATACATCTGCACATAAACACACATATATGCATTCACTCTTGCATATTTTAGAAATCATAAATTCAATTCACACCAATATGCCAATTCCAATCCACTCCATAGGGCTATTTCTGCCTTTTCTCATTTGCTCAACCTTATTACACACCTAAAAAGGGTTTCGAGATTGCTTCATCCATACTACTGCATGGTTCTCATCTTAAGAGTGATGAAACGTTGCTCCAAAGCTACCCGGCAGGATTACACTCCTCTTATTTGTGAGAAATGTATCACATACCCATGGCTGAACCAGTCTCTAGCAAAGGAGACAGGGGACCATCATGATTGGTTTAGACCCATCATTCTCCGCCATCCCCACCACCCCTGGGACCAGACGCCAGGGCCCCCTCTCAAACACACCATCCCATGGAGGAGGGTGAGCTGCCTGAAGATAATAAGGTTTCTCATAGGAAGAAGGAATGCAGGCTACAGAACATGGTTATGGGAAAGGCAACAAACTATCTCCTATATTAACCCACAATCCAGAGTGGAATAGGCAACATAAAACTTCTGAAATTATATATAAAATGTTCTTTGCGTATACACACGTGAGAGGAGAAAATCCTCAGTCATCATTTTCTCAGAGGGCTCAGTGACCCAAGAAAAGTTTAGAACCATTTTCATTTTAAACAAATACAGATTTCAATCTTAAGTTGAACAAGAACAAGAGGTTTCCAGGAACTTAAACCCTAATTCAGAAAATACAAGTGTTTTCGCAATCTCATTTATTACACTCTGCTTCGAGGGCAGGAATCAGAAGACTGCACAGGCTTTGTCAAAATACAAATGTTTGTCTCAATTTGAGTCCTCTTTGAGCTTGTTCCTAGAGCCTGACTTTTCAGGCTTCTAAGGCAATTAAGGGGCACTGAATCCTCAGCGAATTGACATGCTGCCTTTTAAATTCTCATTCTTCTAAAGAAAAAAGGGGATGGAGCAGGAGTCCCTGAAGGAATAAAGGAAACAGAAGTGCAAACTGCCATAAAGAAGAAGTGAATCCATGGCTTAGGAGCTAAAGAGCAAATGTCAAGGCAGCTTGTCAGTTTCAATGTGCCCTTGGGATTTCATCCCATTGGCCCCAAATGCAGCATTCAGGGTCCTAGAAGTATTACCACCATCTGGAACAGCTGTGGTCATAGAAAGAGATCAACTTGTCCAGAGCTTTAATCCTCTAGGGCTTCTTCAACAGTTCTATTTAATCTATCTGAAAAGGCTTAGTACAAAAGCATCTACTGCAGCCATTATGCAGGGTAAGAAGGAGAGAGGGAGCATTAAAAAGCATGTGCTTTTGGGTGTGGCTCTTACATTTTTGCCAGGCAGACAACTGCTGTTCGGGCAGAGATGAATGCATGGAATCTAGAAGATTTTACTCAGCCACCTCAGTCAAAAAGTGGCCCTATAAAACAATCATCCAAATGAAAGACTTTTGAGAGTAAAAGAGGATACTATTAAAGATTAAACCAAGACAAAAGCCACGAAGCAGGGCAGTCTCAGCCAACCTATGACATCCTCATCAATCAGTACTTTATATTACTCTCCTCTGCTCTGGTCTCTGTCATTGACTCAGCACTTCGTATATGCCCAACATTGCGTTAGTATCATAGAGAATATGCAAAATTAATTAAAATGAAATAGCATACCATAAATACCGTAACACACCAAAACATGTAGTCCTTGCCCATACGGAGCCAGCTCTTCACATTAACATTACTCTGGCCGCCTTGAGCAATAGCCATTTGGCTAGCCCTAAAATTAAAATTAACTGATGTTTACTCTGAGCTAAGGCATTAGGAGCATTTATTTGCATGCTTTGGTTTTTAAATCTTTGATTCAGAATATGTCCAAGTGACTCATTAGTCTATTTTGGTCTTGGGCATTAAGCTGTATTCAGAAAGTCTGGCTTACGATCACACATACCAGGGTAGAGGGAGGCTCTCCTAAGAAACCACTGGAACATCTGCCAGAGGTGATGAAACCAAACAGATCTGATCAATAACACCTTGAAAATAGATATATTGAACGCTGAACATATTTTTACATTTTAAGTCAACTCCAAAGTGTCTCCTGGATCAATAATCATTGATGTACATTAACTGCCATTCTCTAGTCCTCTTAGCTAAAAACATTTCAAACCTAGGACTCCCAATTTCTTGCACTTTTCAACACTGGAGGGGGACAAAAGTAATTTTACCACTGATGCTTAAAAAAAATGTACTTTTAAAAATAAATACCATAGATTTCCTGAGTTCAAAAAGAAGATATTTATCATAAAATTTAGAAAGGTACAAGGAAGAAAGCTGAAATTACCCAAATTCCACTAACCAGGCAAAACTGCTATTAGTATTTTGGTGTATTACTTTACAGCCATTTTTGTACACAAACCTGTAACTACATATGCTTACGTAGATATAGAATTTTCTCATAAAATTGAGACCATACTGTGTATATAATTTTTAATACCACTTTTATCCCTTGGCATTTTATTGTGAACATTTTCTGCAGAAATTAATCCTATTTTTGTAAACTTTTTTCAGTTGCAAATTATTCCACTCAAAATACAGTTAAGTACTCACTTAACATTTTCAACAGTTTATTGAAAACTGTGACTTTAAGCAAAACAACAGATAATGAAATCAATTTTACCACAGGCTAATTAATATAAACAAGAATAAGTTTCCTACGGCATATTTCTGATCACAAAAAATAACCAGATTTCTAAATAAAGACCAAGACACATCTAATATTAAACACTGAAATGAAAGTGGGCTGTGCATACATTTAAGAAAGATGAATAGGCCAGGCTCATTGGCTCATGCTTGTAATCCCAGCACTTTGGGAGGCCGAGGTGTGTGGATCACTTGAGTCCAGGAGTTCGAAACCAGCCTGGAAAACATGGTGAAACCCCATCTCTACTGAAAATACAAAAAATACAGAAATTAGATGGGCATAGTGGCACATGCCAGTGGTCCCAGCTACTTAGGAGGCTGAGGCGGAAGGATTGCTTGAGCCCAGGGAGTAGAGGCTGCAGGGAGCCAAGGCCATACTACTGTACCCCAGCCCGAGCAATAGAGTGAAACTCCATTTCAAAAAAAAAAAAAAAAAAAAGAATAAAACAAGTAAGATAATGATGTTGCCACTTACTCCAGTTCAAGGTGGCCAGATCTTATCCCAGTAGCTCAGAGTACTGAGCTGGGACCCAACCCGGACAGGATGCCATCCTGCCTCAGGGTGCACCCACCCTCACCCACACTCACTTAGATGGGGACAATGCAGACACGTCCACTAATCCACATGCACATCTTTGAGATGTAAGAGGAACCCTGAGTGCCCAGAGGTTACCCTTGCAGACACGGGCAGAATTACAAACTCCACACAGACAGCGGCCCTGGTTGGGAACTGATTTTGTTTTCTCATCAACACTATAATAAAACAATGTTGAATGAAATGGCATTATTCAAGGACCTACTGCACTACAAATCTTGCTTGTAACGATGCATATTTATTTGTAATTTATTATTGTTAATGTTAAACATTTTTTTTAGATTCGGGGGTACCTGTGCAGCCTTGTAACAGGGAGTATGTTGCTTAAGGCTGAGATTTGGGCTTCTATTGAACTCATCAAGTAACCAAATGCAGAGCTAGCATGCATTTGTAGCATGTGTGAATATGTTTGGCTCTTTAAAAACACCAAGTTGAAGAACAATATATTAAGTCACTCAGTTTTACAGGACTTGAAATCAACATGCTCAGAATAACCCAAGGCCTCTGAAATGAATAAAGAGATAAAAATCAGGGTGGTATCAGACTACTTTCTCTAAAGGCCAATCAGAGAACAGAAGGACATCCCTGGGGGGAAGATGTGCTAGACACTGCAGCTTCTAGAAACAGATAGTCATTTTTAAATCATACGAAAACATTCATCTAAACATTTTAATACTTTCTACAGGCTTTATATTTGTGTCAAGTACTGACAATACAAGGAGGGCTAAACCGTAATCTTTTCTCTCACAGACTTTACAGCCTACAGAATAATACAGATTTAAAGTTGACACTTTGTTGTGTTTTTTAACATATGAATTGCTTATTTATGGAATTTTTTATTTGCTATTTTGGGTTTTTTTTTGTTTTCCTTTATTTTATTGTATTCTATTATTTTAGATTCAAGGGTACACACGCTGGTTTGTTACATAGGTGTATTGCATAATGATGAGGTTTGGGCTTCCAGTGTACCCATCACCAAAACAGTGAACATTGTGCCTAGTAGGTAATATTTTTAATCCTTACCCACTTTCCACTCTCCCCTTTTCTGGAGTCCCCAGTGTCTATTATTTCCATCATTATGTGCACACTGTTTAGCTCCAGCATATAAGTGAGAACATGCAGTATTTTGTTTTCTGTCCCTGAGTTACTTCACTTAGGATAATGGCCTCCAGCTCCATCCATGTTGCTACAAAAGGCATAATTCCATTCTCTTCTATGGCTGTATAGTATTCCATGGCGCATATATATATATATATATCATATTTTCTTTATCTAGTCAACCACTGATGGATGCTTAGGTTGATTTCATGACTTTTTAAAGCTGACATTTTGAATGCTTGAGCCCACTGAAAGCTGGTGGTTGAGAGTGAGCAAAATGAAATTATACCAAGTCAGCAAAGAGTATAACAACAGTTCTTTTCCACTTAATACATTTCATTTTTTTCCTACCCTATTTTGATAGTTTGAGATATATGCTCAATCAATTAATTTACCTGCAATGAAGTTATTATATTGAAAACCATATACTGAGCTCTTCCTATGTGCAGACACTGTCCTAGGTGCTGTGAATTTCACAATGAAAGCACCATGGCCTCTGCCCCTACAAACAGCCAGGGTGAGGGTGTGTTTCAAGGCTGGTTCCTGGAAAAGGAGTGTGCATTGGGAGGTGGGGATGGGAGATGGTAAAAGGGAAAGTGAGAAGAGGCAAGGCATTCTGGTAAAGGCCATAAGCAAACACACCATCAAAAGCAAAGAGGTGTGGTGTGTCCAGAGGGCTAGGCAGAATGTGTGAGGAGGTAGTGTCAAGTTCTAGGCAGACAGCACCAGGAAACAAAAACAGAGGTAAGCAGGTAGTGCCATTGAAGAGTTTGAAGCAAGGTTGGTATGGTCACAGTTCTGTTAGATGATGCCCTGCTTCATACTTCATTGACAAAATAAAAGCCATGAGATGGCACTTCACTTATGTCCCATCACAATGTCACAAAGCATCCAAATCCTCCATCTTCCCTTCTATACACAAGGGGGCATGTCCCTCCCATTAAAGGTCAAGCTCTCTGCTGGCTCTGGATTCATCCACTCTTGTCCTAGGAAAGATTCCAGTGCTTCCTTGCAGGGTTTCCTCCCTTCCCTGATGGAAGAAGCATCTATCCTCCCTGGATGAAGGATTCCAGGGCCTCATCTTAGTGATGCTCCAAGTATCATCATCATGCTACTTTTGCCTGGTTTATTCTTATCAGCAAACATCGTTTGTATTTGCCTAAAAAAATGCTTCATTTCATTCCACATCCCCTCCAGCCATAATCCAAGTTATCTAAAGAGTTGTCTACACACTACATTGTTTCTACTTTATGGTTTTCTTTTTGCAACAGGGTCTCACTCTGTCATCCAGGCTGGAGTGCAATGGTGTGATGAGGCTCACTGCAAACTATACCTCCTGGGCTCAAGGCATCCTCCCATCTTAGCCTCCTGAGTAGCCAGGACTACAGGCACACACCACCATGCCCAGCTAACGTTTTGGATTTTTTTTGTAGAGATGGGGTTTCGCCATGTTGCCCAGGTTGGTCTTAAACTCCTGGACTCAAATGATCCACCCGCCTCAGCCTCCCAAAGTGCTGGGATTACAGGCGTGAGCCACCATGCCAGGCCCACTGTTTCTACTTTCTAACTTCCCCTTTCATTGCTCCACCGGCCATGATATGGCTCTCCTTTGCCATCATATGTCCGAAAAAGCTCTTGTCAAGGTCATCAACCACCCCTATAGATACTTTTCTCTTTATTTACTTATTTATTTTTTTGAGATGGAGTGTCACTCCATTGCCCCCAGGCTGACATGCAGTGGAGTGATCTCGGCTCACTGTAAACTCTACTTCCCGGGTTCAAGCAATTCTCCTGCCTCAGCCTCCCAAGTAGCTGGGATTACAGGCATCTACCACCAGGCCTGGCTAATTTTTTGTATTTTTCGTAGACATGGAAAATACCATGCCGTGTTGGCCAGACTGGTCTCGAACTCCTGATCCCGTGATCTGCCCGCCTCGTGATCCACCCACCTCAGCCTCCCAAAGCACTGGGATTACAGGTGTGCACCACTGCACCTGGCCCCCTATAGATACTTTTCTCATTTGACTCTACCTTTGTGGTAGGCAGAATAATATCCACTCCACTCTCAAAGCTGTCCACGCCCTACTTCCCAGATTCTGTGAATATGTTACCTTCCACGACAAAACGATCTTTGCAGATATGCTTAAAGTTAACGATTGATCAGGATTACTTGGATATTTTGAGCGGGCTCAAAATAGTCCTTAAAAGTGGAAGAGGAAGGTAGAGGGGTTGGTTAGAGAGATGCAATGTGAGAAGAACTTGACCAGCCTTGCAGGCTTTTAAGATGAAGGAAAGGGACAGAACTCAAGGAATGCATGTGGCCTCTAGAACCTAGCGACAGTCCTCAACTGACAGCCAGCAAGAAAACAGGGATCTCATTTCCACAATTACAAGAAAGTGGGATCTATCCTCCCCTAGAAAATAGGTCCTGCACTCTCTACTGCAGACCACAAGGGCCTCTGTAACACGATTCTTGCCCATTTTTCTGATCCCATCTCCTGTGACTTCTTCAATTGCTCTGTGCATTAATCACTTTCTTCTAGTGTTCAGTTCTTTGAAACAAATAAGCTCTTACACATCTCGGAGTCTTTGCAAACTGTTCATTCTGTCTAGATTGCTTGTCCAACCTGCCTTTTGTTGTTGTTGTTGTTGTTGTTGTTCTGTTTTGTTTTGTTTTAGGCTTTTTGCAGCCTGAAACCATGGTTTTTAGTTTCTGTCTCTAGTGATAAGCAGAAAAGAGGGATGATGAAGGGGCTTTACTGGCCCAACCAGAAACAGAAACTAAGAACCCATAACTGTATTCTCTCCCTTGGACACCCCTGGCTCCCTTCATTCCTCTTCTAGTTTCTTCGCACCTTTTCGAACTCAGCTTCGATGTCATCATCAAGGAGAGCCCTTGTTCATCAACCCTATGCAAAGTATACCTTCTCTTTCATCCTCCACCTCAAATCCTTGTTTGTTTCCTTTACAACAGTTTATAAACACATTAGTTACATTTGCATACACGGCTTTATTGGCCTTCAGTACTAGGAACTAAGTTTTGCGAGAGCAGAAACAGTGATTCGTTGGCTGTGTTATCCCAGCCCTGAAAAGAGTAATTGGCTCGTAAATGGTTGTTGAATTACTTCCTTAGTCATTCTGGTGGCAGATGGAGAGTGGGTCAAATAGAGGATGAGACTGGAGTCAGGAAAACTCATTGAGAGATTACAGCAGAGGCTCAAATGAGGGATGAGAAGGGCCTGGATTGGATTAGTGATGGTAGAGATGGGGAGAAGGAACTCTGAATTACACTAAAGGTCCTTCTAGGGAAATAGCAGGTAACAACTGAAAACACCATCACAGGAGAAGCAATCTAGGAATGCGGGAAGGGGTGCACTTGGGCTGAAACAGGTTAAGATTCAGGCACCATCCAGGTAAAGAAATCCAAGGCCAGTTGCGATGGCTCATGCCTGTAATTCCAGCACTTTGGGAGGCCAAGGAAGGTGGATCACTTGAGGTCAGGAGTTCGAGACCAGTCTGGCCAACATGGTGAAACCTCGTCTCTACTAAAAATACAAAAATTAGCTGGGTGTGGTGGCGCACGCCTGTCATCCCAGCTACTTGGGAGGCTGAGGCATGAGAATCGCTTGAACCTGGGAGGTGGAGGTTGTTGCAGTGAGCTGAAATCACATGCCACTGCACTCCAGCCTGGGTGACAGAGTGAGACTCTGTCTAACAACAACAACAACAAAAAAAAAAACCACGAAACTAAGAAAAGAAATCCAGCAAACAACTGCTTACTCAAGTCTTAAGCTTCAAGGAAAAGACTGAATAAAAACTGAGATTTGGGAGTTACTGTTATACATAGATATGTACACATTAACATTTTTATAGTATGGTAGTTCCAGGATGTTCTCAGTTGTCTCACCAAGAAGTCTAAAAGCATTACTTAACAATCAACCTAGCAACAGTGAAAATGGAAAAAGACTCAGTCCAGAGCCGTCCTCTAGAAAACCCAATCAATACACAATGAAAGGAAACTCACCACAATGGCATTTCACAGCTCCATACAACCCATTCTCCTCCCACTTTCCCCCTCCTGATTATCTCAACCCTTCCTGGCTACAGATGGCCCACTTCCTAACAAACAGCAGCCAATGAGCACCACATGGCTGTGTTCCCTGCAGAGCAGACCAGTCAGATATCATTAAGTATTAGGTAAAACATCATCCCAGGAGTTCTCCCTGACAAATATCAAAACACAAATTCTAACATGTTCCAGTCTCTTCTTGTACCTATTCATATATGGTACCTCAGTTACTTAATTCCTTATTCTTTGCCTTATATAGAGACCCCTTTATTACTGCCTAGGATGCAGGTATGAAGAAATAATTGGTGGAACAAAACTCAGCTTCAATAAAGCATTAACCAGAAGGATAGAATGGGGGCCAGTGAGATTACCAGTTCATGAGCCATTACCAATTCTTATTGTAATCCATGTAAATATTAAGATGCACTTTTCTGCTTTGTTAGTATTATCTTTGCAACAGATTTCATGGTAGAACCACCATAATAAACAGATGGCACATCAAAAGTTCACTCATTAATCTGATTGTTTAGCTCTGTATATATTTCTCAGATACACAATATTTCAATAGGGAGCCTCCAACATCAGCCCAACAAAAACCTATTTAACTGATAACATAAGTGAATCCTAGATCTCTGAACCTGGAACAAGCCTTAAGTGAGTAGAAGTCATTTTATGAGGAAAAATGAGGAAAGATGAGGAAACCGAGGCTGCTCCAAGTCATACAATTAGTCCTGTGAATAATGCTTTAAACCCATCCACCCAGTATAACCTGTTTCTGTAAGAAACTGCCACAGGATTTCCCCGCATTCACAGGGATTGCTAAGAGCATCCGATTTCCACTTTCGCTTCGGAATGTAAGGTCTTGCCCAGTTTCAAACCACTGGAGGGGATGCAGTGCCGATGGCTTGAGAAACAAATTCCAGAAAGGAATGGGCCAAAGAATAGAGCTGAGGGATGATAAGGAGGGTCTACACACTTTCTGGGAAAACGGAGATCATAGTAAAAGTAACAATACAGAATACCTTCTTGCATTTTTGATTTCTTGAATTTACAATACGCTTTTCCATCGAGGAAGAGAAGATAATGGACAAGCTACTAGAGGAAGGGGGTGGAAAGAGGAGGTCTATATATTTATATATATATATATATATATTTTTTTTTTTTTTTTTTGAGACAGAGTCCTCCTCTGTCACCCAGGCTGGAGTAGTGGCTTGCTCTTGGCTCACTGCAACCTCTGCCTCCTGGTTCAAGCTATTCTTCTGCCTCAACCTCCCAAGTAGCTGGGACTACAGGTGTTTTCCACCATGCTTGGCTAATTTTTGCATTTTTTTTTTTTTTTTTAGGAGAGAAAGAGTCTCACCATGTTGGCTAGGCTGGTCTCAAACTACTGGCCTCAGGTGATCCGCCCACCTTGGCCTCCCAAAGTGCTGGGATTACAGGCGTGAGCCACTATGCCCAACCGGAGGTCTATATATTTCTAAGAAGTGGAAGAAAAGGCTCAGAAGAATTAGAGGCACTAAAAAGCATCACCAGGGCTGGGTGCAGTGGCTCATGCCTGTAATCCCAGCACTTTGGGAGGCCAAGGCGGGCAGATCACCTGAGGTCAGTAGTTTGAGACCAGCCTAGCCAACATGGTGAGACCCCATCTCTACTAAATACAAAACATTAGCTAGGCATGGTGGCGCAGGCCTGTAATCCCAGCTACTTGGGAGGCTGAGGCAGGAGAATCTCTTGAACTCGGGAGGCAGGGGTTGCAGTGAGCTGAGACCGCACCACTGTATTCCAGCCTGGACAACAAGAGCAAAACTTTGTTTCAAAAAAAAAAAAGAAAAAAACAAAACATCACCAGGAAGGGCAAATCCCTCCTCTGCATCCCCTATCTTGTCACCTCTACCATTAACAAAATCAGCAATGAGGATGTATCAGGAGGTGGCCTTCTGTCTTTCAGCCTGCTGCCAAGTGTACAGTAGGTCGCTTCACAAACGTTTGCTGATTGAATACACATACACTGGGAATCTTAAAGCAAAAGGAAGAAATGTTTACCTTTGCTGAAGTTATTAAACTTAGGTTGCTTTTGATACAAAATGCAAGAAGACAGGAAAAATTTAAATAAGGGAAATGAGGGCAGGCCGTAACTTATAGATTTGTAGAGCATAGTAATATCATTTTATTAAACACTTTGTGTTCCAGGCAGTCATTTCAGTTAACCCAACTAGGGTACCGACAAGGACAGGATGAATCTGGAATTCTTGCCTGGATATGGTCCAATCTCGTATTGCATAGATTGCAACTCAAATGAGTCCAGGTGGCTCTGACCATTAAAATAGCTATCATTCATTCATTCAACAAATATTATCAAGGAGCTATTATGCATCAGGCTCTGTGGGGGTCTGTAAAAATAAATAAAATATTTATTCTGTTAAATACACAATCTGGTCGGATGCAGTGGCTCACGCCTGTAATCCCAGCACTTTGGGAGGCTGAGGCGGAGGGATCACAAGGTCAGGAGTTTCTAGACCAGCCTGACCAACATGGTGAAACCCCGTCTCTACTAAAAATACAAAAATTAGCCAGGCCTGGTGGCACATGCCTGTAATCCCAGCTACTCGGGAGGCCGAAGCAGGAGAATCGCTTGAACCCGGGAGGCAGAGGTTGCAGTGAGCCGAGATCGCACCACTGCACTCCAGCCGGGGCAACAAAGCGAGACTCTGTCTCAAATAAATAAATAAGTACACAATCTAGCAAAGATAAAAGGACATCTTACAAAAATAAGTAGTGGCGGCTCACACCTGTAATCTCAGCACTTTGGGGGACCGAGATGGGCAGATCACTTGAGGTCAGGGGTTTGAGACCAGCTTGGGCAACATACTGAAACCCCATCTCTACTAAAAATACAAAAATTAGCCAGGCGTGGTAGTGCATGCCTGTAGTCCCAGCTACTCAAGAGGCTGAGGCAGGAGAATCATGTGAACCTGGGAGGTGGAGGTTGCAGTGAGCCAAAATTGCGCCTCTGCCCTCCAGCCTGGACTCGAACTCCAGCCTAGACAATAGAGCAAGACTCTGTCTCAAAAGTAAAAAATAAAAAATAAAAATAAGTAGTGAGTGTTGATAAGGAGAAAGCACTACACTAAAAGTGCAATAACTCATTTAATCTTCATGAAAATTATGTAATCAACTATTACTGTCTCCATTTGACAGATGAGGAACCTAAGACCCAGACACTGTAATCCCAGCTAGTCGGGAGGCTGAGGCAGGAGAATCGCTTGAACCCAGGAAGCAGAGGCTGCAGTGAGCCGAGATCACGCCACTGCACTCCAGCCTGAGCAACAGAGTGAGACTCCGTCTCAAAAAAATAAGTAAATTAATTAAAAAATAAAACAAAATAAAAACACACAATATTTTAAATATTTATTTATCAATCAATAAACTGGTTTTGTTGCATTGGTGAGCCTATGCAATGTATAGCTGGAGTGCAATGGCGCAATCTCGGCTCACTGCAACCTCCGCCTCCCAGGTTCAAGCAATTCTCCCGTCTCAGCCCTCAGAGTAGCTGGGATTACAGGCACATGCCACCATGCCTGGCTAATTTTTTGTATTTTTAGTAGAGATGGGGTTTCACCACGTTGGCCAGGCTGGTCTTGAACTCCTGACCTCAGGTGATCCACCCACCTCAGCCTCCCAAATTGCTGGTTATAGCTTATTTTCAAAATAAAATTCTTTCTAAGTAGATTCACTAATATACATATATGTATGTGTGTGTATATATATGTGTGTGTGTATATATACATATATGTATGTGTATGTATGTATATACGTGTGTGTGTGTGTGTGTATATATATACATATATAGCTACTCTGGGGGCTGAGACAGGAGAATCGCTTGAACGTGGGAGGTGGAGGTTGCAGTGAGCCAAGATTGCGTGTGTATATATACATATGTGTGTGTGTGTGTGCATATATATGTGTGTGTGTATATATATACACACACATATATGTATATTAGTGAATAATATACATACATTCACTATTATATAGTGAATACATATGTATACACACATATATATACACACAAACATATATGTCCATGAAAGCAAAATGTAAAAAAAATGCTTCATATTGATTATCTGAACATTATAAAATAACAAAAGCCGAATCATTTTTTCTTGGCACACGTTCACACACTTCAAATCAGTTTCTTAGCCATAAGCCTCTAACACTGTGTCTCATGGAGGCGCCCCAGTGGCTGGTGAACCCATAGGTCAGCAGGGGCAGCAGCGTCAAATACATCTCCCATTACCACCTAAGACATGAAGGGGTCAGCCAATCCTGACAGTATGGATATATCAGCCAGCGAGCACCCTGCATGCTGTCCATGAAAGGCAAAAAAAACAAAAAACAAAAAAGACAAGTCATTGCTTGTCCTCTTTTAGATAGGGTTTCACCGTGTTGGCCAGAATGGTCTCGATCTCCTGACCTCGTGATCCGCCCGCCTCGGACTCCCAAAGTGCTGGGATTACGGGCGTGAGCCACCGCGCCCGGCCAAAAACATGACTTCTTAAAGGCAAATATGGAGAAAAGGGCATTCTAAGGGCAAGGGGAAGGAAAGCAGCAAGAACAAGAGCATGAAGGTGGAAAATCCAAGGGCTTTGCAGAACGTCTAGCTGAAGCCCACAGTGTGAAAAAGGATAACAGTGCAGGAGAGGCCCAGAAATGAGGCCGAGACTTAATCACACAGGGTCACGTATGCAGGGCAAAAATATCCATGGCCTATACACATATTGAAGAAGAAACTGTAGTTCTGAGTGTTGAGAAGGTGACCCAAGGCCGTCCAACTCAAATGGGGTGGAAATGGGACTTGAACCTAAAGCTCCTTAGATGGCTGGTCTAGAATTCACTTGAAAAACCACCTTTGTCAGGGCTCTAGAGGAAAACGTAGATGGCTCAATACAGCTCTAGTGGCGTTCAGTAGCACACTGTGTTCTCTTGTCGTTTTATGGAGGGACTGCATGTGCTGGAGCCCACAGAGACCAGCCAAGCATCTCTTTACTCTCGGAAGAATGTATGTGCCACACCAATCAGCTGACCAGAGTCCATCCCCTGGATAGAGGAAGTGCTAACCTGTCCCCTGCTAACTGAGGTAGAGGTCTCGTGTCCTCTATGGCCAGTGTTGTGCCTTGCTATATTTAAACCCTGCCTGTGAAGGATTCTGCACTGTGCCCAGGGCTATGAGATGAAGCAGGGGGTGCTGAGAAGGAAAATGCAGCATACTTTTGCACGCCACCATCCCGAATGTCTGTAATTCGCCCCAAGTGCGAACTAAAACCTCACTAATTTCACCTTCCTTTCCAAACTGCCTCCTTGCGAATTTCTACACATAAATTCTGACTAAACCTGACATCGTGTTTTCTGCAAAAGAAAGCAATCTGACTGCCAACCACAGAGGAAAAGTTATGAAGAGTGGCACACAGCTGCAGCTTTTTCTTTCTTTTTTATTTGGTAATGTGTGATTGACGATTAAAATGGAATCTTGCTGGCCTGAACTCCTTCCTGACTACTAAGCTGGTGAATTTGGCAACAGTTTCTCTCCCCTCCACTATCTGAGTTAGACTTGGGACAAGGATGCAAAGGGCCTCAGATGACCTCCATGAGCAAGGGGTGCCTGCGGGATGCTAAATCGCAGCTCTCTGGGGGGCCTTGGAGATATCCCCAGAAAAAGTGGAGCCCCACAGCTTTCTCAGCAGCCTGCTTTATCAAATGAGCTCTCCCCAGAACAAAACCGACCCTGTCAGGCACCATAAACAGTCAGGAAAACATGCCCCTAAACAAAGCTAGGCTATTCAGTGGTCCCAGAGCTGTCTCTTCCACCCCTCGGGTTCACCAACCCAACAACTCCCACAGAGTTGGCTGCAGAAATTGGAAGAAATAAATCTCCGCTGAAGGAGAAAAGGATGAAGACAGGGCCAGTCACTGCCCTCATTCTTTCCATTGCATCGGGACCACGTGCTGCTGGCTATGTTCACAGGGCAGGTGAGTGGTTTAGAAACCATGCCACATACAGAGCAGTGAGGACACCCAGGAGTACATAAACCAGGGAGGAAGAGATTAAGGAAAATCATGAGAGTTTTCTTTCAATTATTTCAACAGCTGTCATGTTGAAAGGGGAGTCATTTTGCTGTGAGTTACTCCAGAAGGCAAAAGAAGAAGGGAATACCACTCACATCTTTTACTATATGCTTTTTATAGTAGAAAAAGGACTTTCTTGTTAGTCAGAAAGGGATAGTGAGTGTTTTGAATCTGTATCACATCCTACTTCTCTAAGGAGCTCTTCCTTCACTCCTCCTGATCAAAGGTTGATTCTGTCTTCAGCCTATTCTTTCCCTGTGCGGCTCACCCATGGCAACCTATTCTCCAGGTTTCTACCACTCTATGTCACTTCTTAATACTGCACCCCGACCAGGTATGGTGGCTCAGGCCTGTAATCCCAGCACCTTGGGAGGCCAAGGCGGGTGGATCTCTTGAGCCGAGGAATTCAAAATCAGCCTGAGTAACATGGGGACATCCCCTCTCTACAAAAACACCAAAATTAACCAAGGGTGATGGCACACCCCTGTAGTTCCAGCTACTTGGGAGGCTGAGGTGGGAGGATCACTTGCACCCAGGAGGTCCAGGCTGCAGTGAGCCATGATCATGCCACTGCATTCCAGGGTGACACAGTGGGACCCTATCCCAACAACAACAAAATACTGTGCCCTGGTCTAACAAGTCTTAGCTAGACTTTTGCACTGGTTTTCTTACTGATCTCTCATTTTTGAGGACTGCAATTCTCCTATCCACTGTCCTCCATCACAGACATATGTTCATGCTACTTCCCACATTAAAATCCCAACACGTTCCTCCTTGCTTGCCCCAGCCTCATCTCTCAATACTCCTTCAGCTGCACCAGGTAATCTCACACCTCTGGGTCTTGCTCATGTATCTGCAGTGCCTTAAATACCTCCGTCTTCCTAATGGTGCAAACTTTTGGCATTCAGCTCAAGAACCTGTCCTTCTAATATGAGTTTCTACCCTTTCTCCATGTACCCCACCTTCATGACACCCTCCCCTCGCCACTGGACCCTGACTTTCCCTGTATGTTTAGCAATCTGTTATGTTTATTTGATGACAGGACTGCCCCATGCTAAGCTGGAAGCATCTCAAAGGCAAGGGGCCACTTTTGTTTCATTGCTCTATCCCCAGAGCCTAATTTGCTGTCTGGGATGTGTCTGATGAGTATGTAAAAAGAAAGAAAGGAGGAAAGAAAAGACGAAGGGAGGAAGGGAGAGAAGGAGGGTAAAAGGAAAGAAGAAAGTGAGAGAGGGAGGGAGGGAGGGAAGAAAAAGAGGAAGGGAGGGAGGAAGGAGGGGAAAAGGAAAGAAAAAGGGAGGGAGAAAGGGAAGGCAGAAGGAGGATGAAGGAAAGGGAGGAAGGAAGAAAAAGAGGAAGGGAGGGAAGGAGGCAGGGAGGAAGGAAACAAAATATTTTTTTTTAAGAAAGACACCTTGCGATCTGTGTATTTCTTGTGTATTTCTTTTTTCCTCTTTTTTTTTTGAAACGGAGTCTTGCTGTTGCCCGGGCTGGAGTGCAGTGGTGCAATCTCGGCTCACTGCAACCTCCTCCGCCTTTCGGGTTCAAGCGATTCTCCTGCCTCAGCCGCCCGAGTAGCTGGGACTATAGGCACGCACCACCACATCTGGCTAATTTTTGTATTTTTAGTAAAGACAGGGTTTTACCATGTTGGCCAGGCTGGTGTCGAACTCCTGACCTCAGGTGATCCACCTGCCTCGGCCTCCCAAAGTTCTGGGATTACAGGCATGATTCCCAGTGTATGTATTTCTTATTCTATTTCCTTTTAATCTAAGTTCTTCTCTTTTCCTTGAATTGTAAAGATTTAGTTCACATATTCTCAAAACAAAGATAATGACTTATTTAGTTACTTTGAATATGGGTGCATTCCAGAAAACAAGGGAAAATTCTAGTTAGAATCAACTACATAATATTAACCATCACAAGAAAAGTACAGGCAATTATTTGCCTGAAGGAATTCAGTAATCAAAGGAATTAGAAATTAAAATAACTAGCTTAATGGTTAAAAAAAATCACAGTAAACCTGAATTTGTAAAACACGTTTTTAAGTATAAAAACTTTCAGTGACCAACTACTTTCCTACCCTGGGGGCTGGCAAGTAAAGACACAGTAAGATCCAATTTCTCTCTGGCTTAGAGGTTGCTATTCATGTTCAACTTTGCACACCAGCAAAGGAGGTTAGAACCAAATACAAATTTTTTTATAAGGTTGCCAACCTCTAAGAGATTTGCTTTAATGTGCTCCAAAAGGTCAGTGAATTTGAAAATAAGGAAGTCCCTGGTGACTTGAGAGAAGAGTTCTGGTGGAGAAGTGGGAAGAGAAGGCAGACTACAACAGAGAACGGGGACAGGGGCGACACACCATGAACTTGACAGGAAAGTAACACCTGCAAAGAAATAGGCCTAGAAAAGGCCACAGATGCTAACAAAAACTTCTTCTTTTCTCTCCTGAAACTTGGAGACACTGCACAAGGTAAGAGTATTTCAATAATGGGAATGAAAGCCAGGTGGAAATCTAAGGACAGTAGGAGAACGACAGTGCTATTAACGGCAACAGGGAAACTGGAAAGGTAGACGGGTATAGACCACAACAGAGTTAACACTAATTTTGAAGGTGAGCATCTTCAGTCCACGGTTTTGGGGAAAATCAGAGACAACTAAAGAGTTAAAATGTGCCCTGGAATGTGGTCCTTATACTTCAGGGTGATAAGAATCTCCTGAGGTATTTGTTTAAAATACAGTGGCCCTCCCCACTGGGATTCTGATTCAGTAGGTAGAGGGCAGGTCCTTGAATGTCCATTTTAAGAAAGAAGGAGTGGCAGGGTGCAGTGGCTCACGCCTGGCATCCCAGCACTTTGGGAGGCCGAGGCAGGCAGATCACTTGAGGACAGGAGTTTGAGACCAGCCTGGCCAAGATGGTGAAACCCCATCTCTACTAAAAATACAAAAATTAGCCAGGCGTGGTGGCGGGCACCTGTAGTCCCAGCTACTTGGGAGGCTCAGGCACAAGAATCACTGGAACCCAGAAAGCGGAGGTTGCAGTGAGCCGAGATGGCACCATTGCACTCAGGCCTGGGCGACAGAGCAAGATTCTGCCTCCAAGAAAAAAATGAAAGAAAGAAGGAGGGACAGAAGGAAGGAAGGAAGAAAGCCAGTTGCAATTTTGTTAGGACTCACTGAATTCTAAGGTATTGTGTTATAGGTAGTAATGGGCCATAATTTGAGACCAGCCTAGAGCAGTGCTTCCCAAACTTTAATGTGCACATGAATCTTCTGCAGACATTGCTAGAATACAGATCCTGATGCAGCAGCTTTGAGGTGAGATTGGAGATCCTGCCTTTTTTGTTTTGTTTTGTTTTTGTTTTTGTTTTGAGACAGTGTCTCGCTCTGTTACCCAGGCTGGAGTAGTGTGATCATAGGTCACCACAGCCTCTATCTCCTGGGCTCAAGTAATCCTCCAGCCTCAGCCTCCTGAATAGCTGAGACTACAGGCACAGGCCACTATGCCCAGCTGGTTTTTGTTTGTTTGTTTTTAGCTCAAGTGATCTTCCTGCCTTGGCCTCCCAGAGAGCTGGGATTACAGGTGTGAGCCACCACACCCGGCTGAAATCCTGCATTTCTAACAAGCTCCCTAATGCTGCCAGGCTGCTGGTCTGCAAGTCCAGGGACGATACTTGGAGTAGCAAGCCCCCAGGGAAGGACAGACTTTAATAAGAAGAGGATCCCCTATGAAAATTCCAACTTGAGCTCCTTTGTTCATTCAGACATTCATACAAATACCAACTGTGGGCCAAACGCTGAAGATTTCCAGGTAAATACCACTCACCCTGGGGGATAAACGTGTCCACAAGCATCAGATAAGACAGGGAAAATAGTGTAATGGTGCTGGCAGTGGCAGTCCTCCTCAAATGCTTCCTATTAATGCACAAAGGTAATTAGAAGGACTAGCAGGGGGCCATGCCTTGATCTGCTAAATCCCAAGCTGCATCCTTCAATAGAAGAAACCACCATTGTAGAGAGATGCTGAGGTCTCTCTGGGGTAGGAACTCTTGCTGAGGAAGTCTCACAGAGAAGATATTTGATTTAGGTCAGAAAGGATGGTTCCACAAGGAAAAGGAGATGTTCTAGAAGGGAACAGCATATGCAAAAATGTGGGTTGTGAGAGGATTCCGTATGCGCGGCCGTGAAGCAGTAGGTCAGGTTAGAGCGTCCAAGCTAAGAAGCTGGCGTTTATCAGTCAAATGGAAGTGTCGAAAGCAAGCAGCAGGGACAACTTTAAAGTAGAAAAGTGGGGATAGATGAGTTGTAGAAAGATACTCAGCATCAGTGCAGGGGAGGGATTCGTAGAGTGATGAAAAACGTCTCTATATAAGGGCAGGTGGGGTAAGAGTACTCATGAAATGGTCAGTACCCAAAAGAAAGCAATTAACTAGAATGAAGGAGGAAGGCTAGGTGGGGAGACATCTCTGGGTAGAAATAACAGGGTTTAGTGGTAACAGACCAGCGGGGAAAAATCACTTAGGGCAGACATCACCCGAGATGCCTAGACCCCACTGAGAAAACAATTGGTCCAGTCAAGCAAATCTCTACACAACAACACCTCACCCTCCAACTACCATCCACTTTATGAACATCACAGTTGGGTAGCTCTGAGTAGACCAAACTCTAATGAGTTTCAATATCTGATAATTACAAAGGAGAAGGTTAATTCAAGCCAATTTCTAGAATCAATGATTTCCTGAAGTTCTAAAGACAAAAAATTGCCTTACTTTAAAATAAGACTCAACACAAACCCCAGGCCATCCCTAATCAAGTTTCTTCTCTGTAATGGAACAGAAGAGACATCTCAAGACACAGGTGTTATTTTCCGCCAAAGAAGCCCAAAGCATAGGCACTCACTCCCCCAGACCAGCCACAGCCAGGTTCCTAGAAGTTCCACTAAACAGGATGATCAACTACACCCAGTTTGCTCTGGATGTTTCTGGGTTTAATACTGAAAGGCCAGGCCAGGTGCAGTGGCTCACGCCTGTAATCCCAGCACTTTGGGAGGCCGATGCGGGCGGATCTACTGAGGTCAGGAGTTCGAGACCAGCCTGGCCAACATGGTGAAACCACGTCTTTATTAAAAATACAAAAATTAGCCAGGCGTTGTAGCACGCGCCTGTAATCCCAGCTACTCGGGAGGCTGAGGCAGAAGAATCACTTGAACCCGGGAGGCGGAGTTTGCAGTGAGCCAAGATCGCGCCATTGCACTCCATCCTGGGCAACAAGAGCAAAACTCTGTCTTAAAAAAAAAAACAAAACTGAAAGTTCAGGAACCCACTCAGTCCCAGGCATATCTGTAGGGTTGGTCATGCTATAACTAAACAAATCGATTTTTAGAACTTAAGTTCCAAAAAATGATTTTTGCATTTTTACAGGATTAAGGGGGGAAAAAAAGAACAAACAAGAATATGCAGAGACCATATGTGGCCCACAACACCTCAAATACTCACCATCTCATCGTTTGTAGAAAAAGTTTGCTAATTCCTAGTTTATGCCAACCATAATGCACCCCTTTGACAGGACAGGTTTGAGAATGAAAAAGTGGCATAGCTTTGGGCTCCAGGTTCAAAACCTAAGAGAAAGTCGGCTGGGAGCTCCTGGAAAGATTTTCCTTCCTGATTATAAATAACGAGACTCAGGAGAGAAATACTGTCCTCTCTTCCCGCCTTTTGATGTTGTCATATTACATCATGATATTTAGAGCTACAGTAGCCCTCCTGTGACCAGAAAGAAAAAGTCAGGTAATCAGGAATTGCAGGGATACCATCCCTCACCAGGGCATGGCTAAACTACTGAATTAACCAGCCCTGGAACAGTATAAATCCAGTTATCTCCATAAAGGGTGTAATAAATCCCTATTGTTGCAACCACTTTTGTTGGGTGTTTGTTTACATGCAGTGGACAGAATCCTAATCTCTTTCCATTATCCCTCACTAAATGAAGCAACTTTCATATCTCCAATATAATGGAGCTTGAGAAGTTGCAATAGGCATTAAAAATAGTTTGCTCCTAGCTGGAAAATTCTTCAGAACATTGTACCCTTACCTCCCCTCCACCAAAAAAAAAATAATAGTAATAATGACTCTCTAACTCTTGCTTAGGAAGGAAAGCACTAAGTCTTTGAAATTTAGCCTATTAAATACTTGAGCAATTCAGTGTCGTAAGATTAGACCTTCTATTTGTAAAACGAAAAGAACGATGTTTGTAAGCAAAATGCCAGAAGATCCCTTTAAAATGTTCCTACTTGCAAAATATTATTATACCCATATCTGTATCTTCAAATGAATTTCCACATATTTTTATCAAACAGTCCTTGAATTTACCTTTTGAATTGTCCTATGTTGCCTTAATAACAAAAATTACCTTTAGCTTAGCCAAATAGGTTATCTCTAAGAAATATCATCAGTTAGGCTGGGCACGGTGGCCCACACCTGTAATCCCGGCAGTTTTGGAGGCAGAGGCGGGTGGATCACGAGGTCAGGAGTTCAAGACCAGCATGGTCAACATAGTGAAACCCCATCGCTACTAAAAAAAGAAAAAAAATAAATACAAAAATTAGCTGGGCATGGTGATGCATGCCTGTAGTCCCAGCTACTCAGGAGGCTGAGGCAGGAGAATCACTTGAACCTGGGAGGTGGAGGTTGCAGTGAGCCCAGATCATACCACTACACTCCAGCCTGGGCAACAGAGCAAAACTCGGTCTCAAAAAAAGAAAGAAATAAATATCATCAATTATGTATGCACCCATGATAATGTTAGAAGGCTATGCCCTCCGGACACAGTGAGAACATCTGCCCTGATCATTTTCTCTGGTAAGACTGGCTTCTAGGAGTAATGGCTTAATCACTGGAACCTGGAAGCTTTCACAAAGCTCACAGGCTGTCACCACACTCACTGATGGAGGAAGCACTTCTGACTAGAAACATAGACATCAGTCAAATCCCAATAGCTTCCTGATATTTCTTTTATTGCTCCTACCAAACCACAACAAAGAGTTTTTGACCGTGTCACCAGGAAATACGTTTTTCTGAAAGTAGCCTTTAAAATCTGAAAACTCCTATGTTTGTGGCTATAACTGGAGGGCCATAAATGGTTACCTACACAGGTAAATTTCCTTCTTTATTCCAACATCTAAAGCAAATGTTCAGGACTTTTCTTTCTTCTTTAAATCCAAGGAAGTGATTCTCAGCCTTGGCTGCACATTGGAATCCCCCGGGAAGCTTTAAAATATAATGATGCCTGGGCTATCCTTGGAGTTCTGATTAATTGTTCCAAACTGAGCCTGGGCACTGAGATGTCTTTTGATTGTAATTTACACCCAAGGTCAATGGTAAGTAGAAGAAAATGTAACTAAGAACTATACCCAAGACAGAAATTGCTAAATTGCATTTACAAAGGGCTAAAAGAGAAGACTAGAAAAGGTTTCTCCTACTATTCAAGACTTCAGAAAAAGAACAGAAAAATAATTATCAATCAATAAGCAATTCAAATATGTATGCATACATATGCATTCTAAATTACTTAAAAGGAGAGAGGTGAGCAGGAGAAAGAGGCCAAAATAAAGGAAAGAAAATGAATGTGTTTGACCCCCTTAATCATCAATCTTACAGTTGAACCTACATCTCCATGTCCACACCTTCCTTAAACAGTACAGCAAAATCATTTTTTCAAGTACACCTAACAGCAAGCTACCGCCAAAGGGCCAAATCTGGCCCACCACCTCTTTTGGTAAATAAAGTTCTACTGGAATACAGCACTTGGATTCATTTGCCTGTCATCTGCCTGCCTTCACAGCAGCAGAGTTGCCACAGAGACTATATGGCCTGCAAAATTTTAAATATTTACTATGTGGCCTTTCACAGAAAAAGTTTTCAGACCACTGCTCTAGTTTTATCATGTGGTTTGTCATGCCAGGAATTAATGCATCTCCCTTTTATTCTCCTCCCACTAGGGCCTATCCCTGAAATCTGCACTCCTGTTCCTGCCAAACTCCTGCTCTGCATCATCAGGCAATTCCCAGCAAAAGGCAAAGTGTCTCCATGAGTCACTTCGTCCCAACGCTTAAATGGTGTTGGCTTCTTAGCTATGACAGGGACATCACAGAGCACCTGGCTGAGGCTGTCACTCCATGCAATAATCAGCTTTCGGCCAAATGAAAGACAGCATCAAAGTCGTCACCAACTGACTATAATAGAATATGCCAATGTTAAGACGCAAACAAAGACATTTTATATTATGCTTTGGTACGACCTAAATTCTTATCACCCTAATCAACTTCTGCTTTTGCCTAATTAAATTTAATCATCATCATCTGCTTTACTACTTTGCTAAAACCTAAACAATCCATTTTAAAATTATCCCCATAGTTCTACTATTTCTTTGCAAAATTTTTACTACAGTAGCAAAAAACCGAGGCTATCGTAAGAGCCCCTCATCTGTCTTATTATTTGCTTGCTTTCACCTACATCTATCTCTGTGTTTTTAAATAGAAATGAAGCTCCACTTTAATCTTCTGGAAGGAAGACAGTGGGAAAGACATGCAAATCTACTGCTATCTAGATTTCTTGAAATTTTCCTATGAGGCAGGTAGGGCTTTAAA
Organism: Nomascus leucogenys; assembly: GCF_006542625.1. Taxonomy (NCBI): domain Eukaryota; kingdom Metazoa; phylum Chordata; class Mammalia; order Primates; family Hylobatidae; genus Nomascus; species Nomascus leucogenys. Next base: position 54,660,234 of record NC_044394.1, read on the forward strand.
AACAATGTGATAAGCATTTGCTTACAAGACGAAAGTTCTTCTCTTCTCTATCCACCTGTAAATTATTATCTTCCCTTTAGCTATCTGGTAATGAATTGTGGATTCAATACTCAGACATCCAAGGCAGGAACAGAGAAGGTAGGCATCTTATACTTCCTTTCCCTTACTCTTAATATCATTAGGGCAGAATGTGTCAAATTCAGTATTACTGACATTTTGAGCTTGCCCATTCTTATTGTGGGGACAGTCCTGTGCAGTATAAAATACTCAGCAGCATCCCCGGCCTGTACACACTAGATGCCAGTAACACCCTCCCCCCACCCCAGTTATGAAAACCTAAACTGCTTCCAGATGTTGTAAATGTACCCTAGGGGTAACCTCCCACCCTCAGTTGCGAAGCACTGTGTTAGGGGAACTTGTCCATAGACTCTACCTACACCCTTGCCGCATTCCTACTGCCTCCATCCCCACCACTGCTACTTTAGCTCAGGCCTTCATCATCTTCAACATGGACTATTACAATACACTCCCAACAGCCTCCTTGCCACCCACCTCCAGGGATCTCATACATTCTCCAAACTGCCAGCGGTGTGCAGTGGATGCTGGAGTGCACCACCAAAATCACCTTCAGCCTGAGGCACTCTCTCCTCTAGTTGCTGAGCCTTCTCCAGGAACTGCCCTCAGGGAAAGAGAACCACTTCACTATGGTTATGTGCCCCTCTGCAGCGGCAGCCTGTATCCAGTCATGCTCAGCACAGGGGTATAAAGGCCTGACCTCTTTGCCTCTCTGGATAGGGCCACTCCACCTCCAAAGCTTCCCTGTAGGACCAGGTGAATCTGTTACAGCTGGTTCCTCATTCAACTCCTCCTTGTGCCCAAACCTGCTTTGTTAGTGTCCCCTCAAATGCTCGTCCCAAGAACACTCCCCAGTAAACCTCCTGCATGCAAGTCTCCCTCTTGGGTCTCTTTCCTGAAGGGCAAGACCAAAAACACAGAGCTGTCTTTCTAGATTACAAACCTGACCATGTTTCTTCCCTGCCACCTTTCCACATTCACTTCTCATCGCTTGCACTGAAGAGTCCTAAAATAATTTCTGGAGTCGCATACAAGGGATCACAATCAGTGATCTGCTGCTAAAGCAGCTCTTTGGTTTGTGGGGTGGGGAGAGAAGGCCCTAATATGTAGCATTTGCTGATTTCCATGGTGCAAATATTTCCACCACTGTTGATCTCCAGCTACCACCGGTTTGCAACCGGCTTGCAGAATGACTGGCTATTTAATAACCAGCTCCCATAAGCCAGACACAAGCCAGCTTGAGCACATCACTGATAGCCCCTGACCATTCGCTATTGTTAACACTAACTGTTTGCCTTCGCTTCAGCCATGACAAATTCTTGCAAATCTCAGATCTCCAGGATGCGCTGAGGTTCTGTGCCCTTATTCACGCTGTTTTCTCTGTCTAGAGTATGTTTCCTTTCCCTGTCTGACTCATGCAAACCTACTCAATGCTCTGGATCCAGCTCACATAAAATCTCTTCCATAAACATTTTCAGGATTCACCTCCACCCATCCCATTTCGCTCAAAGATGAAACACAACCCTCCTTTTTGTGTGTCTGCATGTGTCATAAATACTTTCTATCATAGTGCTCTTCTTATATTTTATTACATATTTCTGTTTACAAAACACTACTGTCTAGACTGTAACTACTCTGAGGGCAGGGTCTTATTTATATTTTTAGCAACTGGCAAAAAGTATACTCATGAGATGTGTTTAATGAATAAACTAAAAAAAAAAAAACTGTCCCCACTTTCTAGCTCCATTTTATCATGAAGTACAAGTCTTAAAAATGTCTCAAGGAAAAGACATTCGTTGCCCCAAATGTGAATCATAAGTTTGACCTCCCACGTCCTACTTCCAGAATGTTTCAGAGAGGCAAAGCATGGATGAAGGCTGGGACAGGGCATGACCTCTAAGGCTTCGTCCCAAACCCATGGGTCTCTGCATCAAGAAAGAAAGCACTTGTGGAAACAGGAGCAATTTTTGCTGGTCCAAGGGGAGGGTGCAGGTGCACCATCTGGTTACCTCCTGGCCAGGCAACTTGGAGACCAACCTTTTCGGATGCTACTGCCTCAGACTCAGAGTCAAGCCAAGTACTTTACTGTGATTCATTTTTGAGTAAATGAAACTACATTTTGAGTAAATGAAACTACATGCACTCATGCAGTGTCTGGTGCTTGAAAAATGCTGTATCTTTAAAATAAGAATAGAAAGGCCAGGTGTGGTGGCTTAGGCCTGAAATCCCAGCACTTTGGCAGGCCGAGGCAAGTGGATCACCTGAGGTCAGGAGTTCGAGACCAGCCTGGCCAACATGGTGAAACACTATCTGTACTAAAATTATAAAAATAAAAAAAAAAAAATTAGCCAGGTGTGGTAGTGCACACCTGTAGTCCCAGCTACTTGGAAAGCTGACACAGGAGAATCACTTGAACCTGGGAGGCGGAGGTTGCAGTGAGCCAAGATCGCGCCACTGCACTCCAGCCTGGGTGACAGAGTGAGGCTCCATCTCTAAATAAGTAAATAAAGATAGAAATGACAACCGACACCTCAGAGGACTCTGAGGAGTAATAATCATCCCTGCTTTTAACTCAAATATACCTCCCCACCCAAAAAAAACTTCTGCAAAGCAAAGAAAAATAACAGTAAACTCTTCCACAGCACCTGCTTGCTGTGTACCACCTCTTTTTTAAAGCCTTTACATATATTAACTATCTATGTATAGTTTATGTACTATATATTACATGTAACATTTATATGATGTATATTATATAACATATAATACTAGTATTAACTCTATGTCCTGGATACCAGTATCATCCCCATTTTACAGATTAAAAAACAGAGATGTTAAGTAATTTGCCTAAGACTACACAGCTAGTAAGTGGAAGGGCAAGGATTTGAACCCAGGTAGCCTGGCTCCAAAATCCATGCCCTTCATAATGCTAAAAGAAAGAGAAAAACAGGCTCCTTTACAACTTTTCACCACTGTCATCGAAAGATAGGTAGTATCCCTTTCAAAGACTGTAACCCGGGAGTGCCGGCCTTTGCCCTTAACCTTGGCACGCCACACATGGCTGATCACCTGCAACAGCTACACCCAGCCAGCCCTACACCTACTAACACCTCCGTTGTCAAGGGAGCCTTTATTTTTAACAACTTCAGTGTGTGGAAATGCCATGAATCCCAAGGACAGAAGAAAAGAGAGGCGAAAAAGGAAAGGCAACTCCACCTCCAGCAATGAAGACAAATCCTCTGAGCAATGCTGCAAAGCGCCAGGATGAGTTAAAGCAGCAGGAGGACATCCGGCCCTGCAAACAATCAGTTCACTGACCAGGGAGAAGGAGACTTCTCATTACCTGGGGATGGCTACAAGAGTGAGCCACAGGGGGTCAAGAGCGGAGATGTGGCTGAGAAAAAAAGCAGAAAGAAAATACAATGAAGAATGAAAAGAGCCTTGGCTAGGGCCGGCTGCAACTGGGAGTGAGGCCAGGGCAGTGATGGGCAGACTCGGCAGCAGGCAGCAAGCAGCAAGACAGCAATGGGGGAACCACAGACCTCCAACCCCGGGCTGGGAACAGAAAGGTCCGCACCTTAGCAACCTTTAATGGGCTCTCCATGCACTGCAGACCAGCAAAATGACTGTGTTTCCTAAATAAAAAGTTAGATTACATTTAAGTGACAAGAAAAAAAAGACAGTGATTTTTTAGAAAGAGTCCAGTGAAAAACAGAGTCAAATTAGGCCTCTGCACTCAGAAAGCTAAACTTGAATTTGAAAAAAAAAAAAACAAAAAAACCATATTACAATATTTCCCTACAGGGCTAGATAATTGAGCCATTGCTAGTGGGGTAAGGAGTCCTGGGGATATAAATTAGAAACAACAAGACAAATTAGGGAAACACTGTAACAATATTTAGGTGAGTTTATCAGGGTTTATTGATGGAAGAGGCATTTAAAGATGCCTCCCTGTTTCAGTCCCAGGCTAACAGGCTTAGTTCCCTTCATCTCTACCCCAAGAGCGGCTCAGTCCTCTTTCTGCTGTATTCCAGATGCAGCCTCTCAATTTCGGGTTGAAACAGCCCTGTTTGCCAACTGACCTCAACAGTCTGGCAGTTCTGCATTCCCCTGGACTCAGCCCAGTCTCTCCTTTAGCAAGTCTCCCCAGCACGGGCTCCCCGCTAGGAATAAGCATCCCTCAGCTCCTGCTCACTCCTAGTACACCTTCATTAACCGTCTCTTCTCTGGTCCACTAATGCTCGCTCACCCTTCTGAATGCCCCAATGGCCCAAACTGAGCCATTGCTCTATTTCTTTCTTTCTTCATCTCCTTCCTCCTCCAATGCCTTTTACTCAACTGACTTCCATGCAATCATCAAATTCCAATTCCTAGCCAGGCACGGTGGCTCACACCTGTAATTCCAGCACTTTGGGAGGCCTAGATGGGCAGATCACTTGAGGTCAGGAGTTCAAGACCAGCCTGGTCAACATGGTAAAACCCCGTCTCCACTAAAAATACAAAAATTAGCGAGGCATGGTGGTGGGTGCCTGTAATTCCAGCTACTTGGGGGGCTGAGGCTGGAGAATCACTTGAACCTTGGAGGCAGAGGTTGCAGTAAACCAAGATCATGCCACTGCACTCCACTCGGGGCGACAGAGCAAGACCCCATCTCAAAAATATAAAAATGACATAAAAAAAATCCAATTCCCAAACCTACTTCTACATGAAACTATTTCGTATGTAAGAAACAAAGGTTAGGCTGGGCGTGGTGGCTCACGCCTGTAATTCCAACACTTTGGGAGGCCGAGGCGGGTGGATCACCTGAGGTCAGGAGTTCGAGACCAGCAGACCAGCCTGGCCAACATAGTGAAACCCCGTCTCTACTAAAAATACAAAAAATTACCCAGGCATGGTGGCGCATGCCTGTAATCCCAGCTACTAGGGAGGCTGAGGCAGGAGAACTGCTTGAACCTGGGAGGTGGAAGTTGCAGTGAGCCAAGATCGTGCCATTGTACTCCAGCCTGGGCAACAAGAGTGAAACTCCTTCTCAAAAAAAAAAAAAAAGAAAAGAAACAAAGGTCATAATAAAATACAAGTTATATAAATCGCCCACAACATCAAACCTGTTACAAATATCCAATGAATGACCACTTCAGATAACTGCATAATTCAATATCTTAAAAAAAAAAAAAAAGCCTTATTCTTAAGTCTAGCAATTGTGTTTTCCAGTACCCATTCTGCAATAAGCTCAAAGCACAGCAATTGTAAAAGGGTGGAGGAGGCATTCATGCATGTACTTTGGCATCTGTGGGGGGTACTCAAATGATACCCAAAAGGCAGGGTAAGCAGAAGTAAGGAGACTGAGTGGCTCTGGAGTGCCCCTGATCGAAGTTGGCATCCCGACTCTGCAATTAACTACTTCTGTGACTTCAGAGAAAATTACTCAACCTCCCTGAACTTTGGTTTCCTCACCTGTGAAAGGAAGAAAGAACACAGACCTAATAGGTTAGTAGTGAAGGAGCAATGAGCTGATACACATGAGAGTTCTGGAATACAGTAAATATCTATCAACATTGGTGGAGAAACTGAGGTACAGAAAATGACTCAGCTCAGCCAGTCCTCCTACTTCTGATTTAGCCCGAGTAACCTGATTCTTAATCCAGCAATTCAATCTCTTAACATTTAGTATAGCTTAGGCTTTCTGTGTGTCACTCAAAAAACTTGTTGACTAATGTAAATCCAGGCTGTATCCTTGTATTGTATTCCCATTCCCTAGCAGAATGCTAGAATTCTGTTGCTTAATGGAAAACTGTCAATTATTGGCTTGATTCTCGATATTCTTAGGCCAAATGATAGATCTACCCTCCCCCATCCCAGTGTCCATTAATCACCGGAAGAGACTACAGCAATAAAAGTAAATATAATGCTAAGGTAGCAGCTGGTAAAACAACATGCTGCATACCCAAAATACCTTTATTGCAGGGTATAAAACAAGCACTTCTTTGCTCGCTTAAAACCCTTAACTCCTTAGGTGTATGTGTACCCATTTGATTCCTTATGCAGTGTTCAATACATATGTTAATAAATTGAAGTAAATTTGAACTAAACCTAAGATTGATACATTTGAAACTGAAGCTCATAGTATAAATATCTCAAAATAAGAAAAAGAGACCTGCACAAGCTTTACTTTTCCAAGCCAGATTAGAGAAATGCATCATATCTCTCATCTAAATAACTATTAATGAGACATAAAGTTAGTGTGTATGTCCCGTCAACCCAATTATTACACATAAATCAGGAGCTCTTTTAGTATTCTGAATGATGCAGTCTTTAGAAACAATTCATTTATTACCCAAAGAGAATTCTTATAGGGAAATACTAATGGTTCAGTGAGAAGAATATTAAAAAATAAAATAAAATGGAGAGATTGGGTCCTAGCCTTGGGTTCACCACCTGGTAGTCATGTAACCCCAAAACAAGTTACTTCCTTTAAATATGCAGAAGTTTTCCCATCTACAAAACAAGAAAAATATGTATTCTTCTTTGTTAACTTTTTAATATGAACCAAACAACATTTATCCATGATTTGATCTTTGATTTCTGAAAATTGTTCACAAATCAAGGCAGGGCTGTCCACATTTACAATTTCATTTTTGTTAAATGAACCAGAATTAGCTTACTGACAGACAGATTTAGCTAAGGCTGAGCCAGCCCTTTTGCTTTTGAGGTCAGGAAGTAATCTAAGACCCAAGAGTTTTCTCTCCACTGCTTAACTTCCCTGAGTCAAGTTTCCTTCCTCTACCTTGGAGTTGGTAAAATTTCTTTCTGATGACAATGTACTTTGGGGCCGGTGTGGTAGCTCATGCCTGTAATCTCAGCACTTTGGGAGGCCGAGGTGGGCAGATCACCTGAGGTCAGGAGTTTGAGACCAGCCTGGCCACCATGGTGAAACCCCGTCTCTACTGAAAATACAAAAATTAGCCGGGCGTGGTGGCGCACACTTGTAATCTCAGCTACTTGGGAGGCTGAGGCAGGAGAATCGCTTGAACCTGGGTGGCGGAGGTTGCAGTGAGCCAAAATCGTGCCACTGCACTCCAGCCTGGGTGACAAGAGTGAGTCTCCGTCTCAAAAAATAAAAAGAAAAAGAAAAGAAAATGTGATTTGGATTTCCCGTAAGTCTCCAGTGAATGAAAGTTAGTGGCATGTATGCAATAGCCAACTTGGAGAATTCAGTGGACGTTTGCCATGCATCTGCCATCTTCATTCCCTTCTATGTTTGGTGACTCTTCCACCTCTTGAGGCAGAGTCTGCCATTCCTTATAGAAGCTAAAAGTGCTGGATACTCATCTCCCAGCATTCATTGCAGCTAAAGTGTGGGCCCTGGGCAACCACTGCAACCTCAGAATCAGTCCCCAGTGATGCAGACATGGAGGGACTGCAAAGGATCCATTTTGGGACTTGACAATGATAGCAGGAGCTCCATCCAGTTGGGGAGGCTTTATTGGCAGCAGTTTTGTTGAACTGATGGTAGCTGTGTTATATTGCACCAGACCCCTTCCTTTGATATGCTTCGGGGCTTCACTCCAGCTGGATTACCTCTGATTCTAGTTCTCTGGCCCTGTGGAGTTAGCTACCCCAAATTCTTTTGATGGATTCTTTTTCTTGCCAAAATCGGCAAGAATCCATTTCTTTTAACAAAAAACTCATTGACCCAGAAATCATCCTCAAGGCCAAGAAATCAACCAGGACCAGCAGAGTACCCCGCTCTATCCCAAAACCTCCCAGTGAGGTGCCACTAAACCTCCTGACTCCATTCAACCTTTCCATTCACAATATATATCACACAGTGAACCACAGGGATGAAAGGGAGAAATCCCAAAAGCAACCAAATTGTAGTTCAATGGTACAGAAAGACAAACCTAGGAGATTAGATCATCTAAAATATTTTAGGACCAATCCCACTCAGACCTTTTAAATGGAAGCAGAATAGGATGTTAGAAGAAGAGCATGGACTTTTTAGTGAAATAATCTTTAAAAATCTAGTTTTGGTCATTCCCTTCATCATCTCTTGTCCTTCAATATCCTAAGGACAATACACCCAGACACATCCCAGTTGTAGCAACAAACTGACACCCCACACAGGACACGTTTATGCCTCCTTTGCTTTTCCCAGGCTTATCACCGTGACTAAAATGCATTCCTCTTTCTGGAGAACTCTTATCCTTCAAAATTCAGCTCAAAAAGCCCTTCCTTTGTGAATCTTTCTTAATTCCCCTTCCCCCCGCCCCCACCAACTTATCACTACTTTCTCTGTGTTATCGGAATCTCTACCATGGCCACTGTGCTTTCCTCGGTTTTGAGAGTGTCAGTCAACCCCTTTACCCTAAACCCCAGTGATGAGCTCCCAAGACAAGTGAAAGTCTTACCAGGGCAAGGATTAGGGTAAGACAAGTGTGGCAACCTAGGGCACAAACTTTATGCAAGTACATAAAATTGGTCCTTACCCATCTTTCTTTCTTCAGTAACTACGTCAGTGAACTACCGTAGAATAACCGCTCAGATTTTTATCAACTGAATGGTCAATAATATAACAAAGTGTATAGGATTCAGAGAATATTTTATATGATGTAGAGAGGGCAGGGTCTAACAGTACCACAAACAGGTTGGATAACCTTCCTGAAGCTTGTAACCTGGCCAAATGGGAAGAACGACACAGCCTCCATGGCGCCTTACACTGCCATGGTCTATGGCTTGGTTATTCCATGTTCAAAGGAAGTTCACAGAGGAAGAGATCAGGACAGGAGGGAACAGCCACAGAAGACTCTAGCACTTGTGCTGAGGCCTGACAAATGCATGGATGGGATTTGAAGGGGAAGGAGGGGGAATGGTCATTCTAAGAATAAACATAAGGTATGAGAGAGGTACAATAAATTCAAGGTAAATAAAGATAAGAGGCTGACTAGAGGAAAGAATACATGTTAGGGTGTGAAAAATAAGCTGAATATAAACTGGATGGTCTGGGTGGGAAGAGACAATAAAACACCTTGGAAAATCAAGCAAGAAAATTCTGGGGTTTGGGACTGAGCAATAGGATGGAAAATACTGTTTTATATTAATACAAGACCAAGAGCTAGAATTATTGCATCTCTACTAGATGCCAGATATGTTTAGGTATTAAACATAAATAATCTTATTTCATCCTTGAGTCAAACCTCTGCAGTTGCTATTATCATCATCTCCCCTTTACAGATGGGGAAACTGAGATTACTGAAGTTAAGTGAAGTATTCAAGGTTACACAGCTTACAATTGGCAGAACCAGACTTAACTTGTGCTTTTTGCCCTAAATACACACCTTAGGTAATGCATGTTGAAAGACAAAGGGACAAAGGGAACTAGGTTTGTCTTTCTGTACCACTGAACTGCAATTTAGTTACTTTTGGATTTCCCCCTTCCATCCCTGTGGTTCACTGTGTGATATATATTGTGAATGGAAAGAAAGAAACCAGATGATTTAATGTCCACAGGCTTATGAAAACAATGCTATTATGGACACAGGCTGGGAAATTGAGAGGAAACAAAATTGGGATAAAGAAAGCAAAACAACTGCATTTTTTGTTATAGTTATCAAGTATGAAGTGGTGGCAGATGAAGTCAGAAGTGTCTTTCAAGGAGGGAGACCATCAGGATTAAGGATCCAAGGAGAGGCAAGGTCTAGGGAGCAAGATCTGGAAGTTGCCATGATGACAGGTAAAATCCAGAGGTCTGGAAAGAGTGAAGTGCTCTTAGAGCAACAGCATACCTCAAGAGAAAAGCCATACTTGGAAGGGTCCACATTTGGGAGGTAGAAGATGAAGAAGGAGCCAAGAGGTAACAGAAGGAATAACGAAACTAACAGGAAAGTAAGAATAGCACTGTGTTTATAAAAAGGTAACTAAATGGATTTTCAATAAATACAGATAGCACAAATCAAAGAAAATGTCCAGAAGAAAGTTACTTCCTCTCCCCACAGGGGGAGTGTCAGATAAGACCTAGCAAAAATCAAGACCTCTACCACCGTTCAGTGGTAGCAAAACCACCCTCTCTACAGCATCAGTAGAGGCCAGATGGGGAGTAGAAACCAAGTGCCTTTCGCCCTCCCAGCCAGAGAACTGTCAGTGGAGGCCTAGGAGGAAGGCTGAAGCACACCCACCTATCAGTAACAGGGAGTCCCTTCTCTCCAGGTGTCAACAGAGGCCCTGTGGAGAATCTAGTGTCTACACCCACCTGGCAGTAAGGAGGCAGCACCCTCTTTCACCCACCAGGTTAGTGTCAGAAGAGATCTTCTAAATCATAAGGTTTAGGTAAGAATCATAAGAATTAAGTAAGAATCAGATATCACAAAATGTCCAGATTTCAATCAAAAGTCACTTGTCATACCAAGAAATAGGAACATCTCAAACTGAATAAGAAAAACAATCAATATTGAAATGACACAGAAGTGAGAATTACCTGACAAGAATTTTAAGGCAGCCATCACAAAAATGCTTCAACAAGCATTTGAATATGCCTGAAACAAATGACAAGAGGACATCTCAGCAAAGAAATCGCATATATAAAGAAGAACCAAATGGAAAATTTAGAACTAGAAAAATACAACGACCAAAATTTAAAAACTCAATGGATGGTCTCAAGCAGAATGGAAGATACAAAGCAGAGAATCAATAAATTTGAAGACAGATCAATAGAAATCACCCAATTTGAAAAATAGAGAGAAAATAGACCTGAAAAAAAAAATATCCAGGGACATATGAAACTATAACAACAGATACAACATTTGAAATCTCAAAAGAAGAGAAAGAATTTGAGGCTGAAAAGTATTCAAAGAAATACAATCTTCACTGGTTAATTGAGGGACTAAAAAATTAAAAAAAAAAATACAGTCACACCCCACATCATGACATTTCAGTCAGTGACAGACTACATATACAATGGTGGCCCCATAAGTGTATAATGCCATATTTTTACTATACCTATAGGCACGTAACACATGAATGTAATGGCTGACATTTGAGAAAGGTATATATTACATGCACACACACACACACATATATACACACTCACACATGTGCCCCTATGGATTCATGCTGTGCAAACTCCAAACAGGATAAACTCAAAGAAATTTAATGAAAACATATAATAGTAACCAGAAAACTAAAGAAAAGAATCTTGAAAGGAGCCAGAAAGAAACAGTGTATTATGTATCAGAGAAAATAATTTGAGTAACAATAGATTTCTAATCAGAAACAATGGAGGCTAGAAGGATTCAGCACATTTTTCATGTGAAAAAAAAGAAAACACACACAAAAAAACCTGTCAACCCAGAATTCTATATCCAGAGAAAATACCCTTCAGAAATGAAGGAAAAATCAAGAAATTGTCAGATAAAGAACAACTCTAGAATTTTTCACCAGCAGATCTACCGTTTTAAAAAAAATGGCTAAAAGAAATTCTCTAAAGTGAAAAGAAATGATAAAAGAAGTCACAGGTGAGCTGTGAACGCAATGTCAGTATTATAGAGAAAGTAGGTGTCAGACTATGAGATGTAGAACAGAATGGGTGGTATTGAAAAGGAAGAAGCCAGAGGGGACCACTGTAAGTCACAACAGGAGATGAGTTATATGGAGTGAGGCTGGGGTAGGGATAGGGAAGTAAGGCATACTGATTGGAAAGTACAGAGGGTTCAAGTCTAGGCCAGACGTGGTGGCTTATGCTTGTAATCCCAGCATTTTGTGAGGCCAAGGCAGGCAGATCACCTAAGGTCAGGAGTTCAAGACCAGCCTGGCCAACACAGCGAAACCCTGTCTCTACTAAAAATACAAAAATTAGCCAGGTGTGGTGGTAGATACCTGTAATCTCAGCTACTCTAGAGGCTGAGATGGTAGAATCACTTGAACCCAGGAGGTGGAAGTTGCAGTGAGCCAAGATCATGCCACTGCACTCCAGCATGGGTGACAGAGCAAGACTCCATCTCAAAAAAAAAAACAAAAAAGTACAGAGGGTTCAAGTCTCTATTCAGCCTCTTTCCAACTATATGCCCTTGGATAATTTCTTACCAAGAAATTATTCTTTCTTATTCTGGAAAGATAATTTCTTTCCAAGCCTTGGTTTCCCCCCTTTTTAATGGTAATAATAGTAGCAACTTTGTAAAACTATTATGAAATTTAAATGAGACAACACTTATACAGTATTTAGCACAGTGTCTGCTGTGTGAATGTAATGGCTCAAGAAATGCTATTCCTATTCTTAGTAGCTAAAGTAGCTATTTTAGCTAGAAGAGGAGCTGGCCTAAGGGAATGTTGTTCTCAGGAGGCAAACTTAATACCAAAAGAAAAGATGATTAGAAAAAGAAGGGAAGAAATCAAGAGGACATACACAGAAGAACAGGGTGGAGTGTGGTGTGGAGGAGATGGCTTTAGGTGCACAGAGCGCAAAGATAACATCAGACAAGAGAAGTAAAGTCCCTGTGATCAGAAAGACGTGTTCAAACTCTGGCACCACAACTTACTAATTGACACATCCTAGAAAAGCAATTTGACCTCCCCAACCTTCAACTCTCTCATTCCAGAAATGGAAATAATAAGCCTGACCTTACATTTATCATCTCTGAACCTTCTTCACAACTCTGTAGAATGCTAGAAATCTCGGGCATCTAATAAATGATAATATTGCTATTTCTCAGAATAGAGGAAATCGAGAATTGATGAAAGGACACATACAGAGAGAGAGATGGGAAGTCAGGGTATGGATGTATGGCTGGAGATGAGGCATCTATTTTAGATAGACTCAATCTTTTTAAGAAAAGAGGCAAACTCAACTGTTGAGAATGAGAGAGGGCAGGGAGAGATGGAGACCTCATAGGAAAACAGAAGATGTAAGCAATTTTCTCTGCAATTCTCAGAACATTTAAGTTGAAAGGGACCTGAGGAATGACTTAATCCTTTCTCTGCCTCCATTTTATGAATGATAACCAGCAAATTTGTTCTTTAAAGGGCCAGATAGTAAATATTTAGAGCTTTTGAACCAAAGAGTTTCTGTGCCAATAACTCAACTCTATCATTGCAGTACAAACACAGAGCTATGCAAGTAGGGCTGTGTTCCAATAAAACTTTATTTATAGACACTGAAACTTAAACTCCATGTAATTTTCAGGTTCATAAAATATTCTTTTGACTTGTGTAAAGCATTTTAAAATGTACCAGTTGGGCATGGTGGCTGATGCCTGCAATCCCAACATTTTGGGAGGCTAAGGTGAAAAGATCTCTTGAGCCTAGGAGTTCAAGATCAGCCTGGGCAACATAGTAAGACCCCATTTCTACAAAAATAAAATAAAAATTAGCCCAGTGTGGTGGTGCACCTGTAGTCCTAGCTACTTGGGAGGCTGAGGTGGTAGGATGGCTTGAGCCTGGGAGGCCAAGTGAGCCAAGATGGTGCCACTGCATTACAGCCTGGGTGACAAGCAAAACCACATCTTAAAAAGAAAAAAAAAGAAAAGTATCAACAATTTTAGCTCAGAGGACGTACAAAAAAATGCAGAGATTCACAGTTTGCCAGCTCCTACCATACAGTGATTATGAGCTCAGGCTAAAGAGAGTCAGACATGAGTTTGAATCTCTCCCTCACAATTCACTAAAAGTAAAACTTCAGCTATTGTATTTAGTCTTCTATGCCTTCCATATAATTTTTGTGAAGATTAAATGAGATAATACAGGTAAATGGGCTTAGCGGAAGGCCTGATAGAAAGCCAAACCCAAGGTAACCAAAACAGCAAGCAGAAACACTGGACCCAGGGAAATGCAGGCAACCCAATTAGTTAACATCTAAACAAGAATCAAAACCTATGTGACCACCTACTCAATGCAATGCTTTTTCCAGTCCCATAGCTATTGGTAGACTTAGCTTTACAACAAGTCAGCCATTCATGTGGCACCAGAAAGTCTCCTGTCCCCCTCGGAAAGGTTTCCTCATCCCTGAGATTTCACCACAGGAGCAATGCACATTCCCCTGGATGAGTTCTCAACTCACTTTCTATTAGCTACACTTATGTGTAATTTATTTGCTACTTTTTCAGTGGCTCTCTAGATGCCAGGTTTTCATAGGAAATATAAAGAGAAAAATGTGGTAAAGCAATGCAACAGAATTATTATTCAGCTATAAAATGAATGAACCACAGATACATGCTACAACATGGATGAACCTTGAAGACTTTTTGCCAAGTGGTAGAAGTCACACACAAAAGGCCATACATTGTATAATTCCATTTATAGGAATCTCTAGAATAGGTGAATCCAAAGAGACAGAAAGTAGATTAGTGGCTTCCAGGGACTGCAGGAAGAAGGGTTGAAGAGCAACAGCTTAATAAGTACAGGGCTTCCTTCTGTGATGATGATAGTGTGTTGGAATTAGATAGTGGTGATGATTGCACAACCTTGTGAATAAACAAAAGGCCACTGAATTGTATACTCTAAAATAATTAAAATGGTGAATTTTGCATTATGTGTGTTTAACCACAATAAAAATATATACATATACAGTTGAACATCAAGGGTTTGAACTGCACAAGTCCACTTATACGTGGATTTTTTTTCAATAAAAGTTTCACCAAATGCGTCTGCCTCTCCTGCCTTCCTCTCCACCCCTGCCACCCCAAGAAAGCAAAACCAACCCCTCTTCTTCCTCCTCCTCCTTAGTCTACTCAATGTGAAGACCATGAGGATGATCCATTTCCACTTAGTAAATATATTTTCTCTTCCTGATGATTTTCTTAATATCATTTTCTTTTCTCCAGCTTAGGTTATTGTAATAACATAGTACATAATACACATAACATACAAAATATATGTTAATCAATTGTGTGTGTTATTGGTAAGGCTTCTGGTCAACAGTAGGCTATTGATACTTAAGTTTTAGGGGAGCCAAAAGTTATATACAGGCGGGCACGGTGGCTCACGCCTGTAATCCCAGCACTTTGGGAGGCCAAGGCAGGAGGATCGCCTGAGGTCAGAAGTTTGAGACCAGCCTGGCCTACATGGTGAAACCCTGTCTCTACTAAAAATAAAAATAAATTAGCCGGGTCTGGTGGCAGGAACCTGTAGTCCCAGCTACTTGGGAGGCTGAGGCAGGAGAATCACTTGAACCTGGGAGATGGAGGTTGCAGTGAATCGAGATCATACCATTGTACTCCAGCAGCCTGGGTGACAGAGTGAGACAGTGTCTAAAAAAAAAAAAAAAAGAAAGAAAGAAAAGAAAAAAAAAGAGAAAAAAATTATATGCAAAGTTTCAGCTGCACAGGGGGTTCAGTGTCCCTAATCCTCACGTTGTTCAGGGTCAACTATATAGAGGACACATGAGGATTCTGCAGGTGTGACAAGATATTCTCCTATGAGAAGGAGAAAGAGGAAAGACTAGAAAAGGGAGGATGAATTTAGCAAAACCCAACTTAGTCCACTTTACAAGTTTGCATAAGGCTCGCCCTGGATACTGATAAAAATAATTTATTTATTCTAAAGGTACTTGTTGACCACCTACTATGTGCCAGGCACCGAGCCTGAATCTGAGGATAAAACATTGTAAACAAGATAGAAAATTGTTAAAATTCTTAAAATTCTTTCCAAGGTTTAAATAACCAAAGCACAAACTCCCATATAGGTATTTTTGTAAAACTATATCAAAAATATTTACTGTACAATCACTATTATAAAACATAATTATAGTATTTCTTCATCAATTTTCATTTAACCCTACCTATTAGCATATCCAACAGTGAGCGAAAGGAAGTAAAAGTTCTTTGGATCAAGTAAATCAAAGGGCTGTGCTCTTGGAGGGGGAGGGATTAGGATGGCAGAAGCTCCAGGAAAAGGATGGAATTTAGATGAGATCTCTTAATTTACAAACTTGTTATCTTTCCAAAGCTAAATCTCTACAGAGGACAGAGAAGTGTGACAGCTGTTCACTTCTTTTAAAGTGTTGTTTGCAGTCTAACAATCTAATGCTGGCAGCACATTTGTTTTTTTTTATTTTAAATCGATTCCAAATGATTGGAATATATTTGAAATTATTGTTTTTTTGGCTGGGCACAGTGGCTCATGCCTGTAATCCCAGCACTTTGGGAGGCCATGGAGGGCAGATCACCTGAAGTCAAAAGTTCGAGATCAGCCTAGCCAACGTGGCGAAACCCCATCTCTACTAAAAATATAAAAATTAGCCAGGCATGGTGGCAGGTGCCTATAATCCCAGCTACTCAGGAGGCTGAGGCGGGAGAATCACTTGAACCCAGTGGAGGTTGCAGCGAGCCGAGATCACGTCACTGCACTGCAGCCTGGGCGACAGAGCAAGACTTTGTCTAAAAAAGAAAAGAAATTTTTTTTTTAACTTTTACGAACATCAGATCTAAACCAACTCACAAAGCCAATGCTGTTCTTTCCTTGAAAACTTCACAACCTTTCTTATCTTACATTCTACCATTTACAACTCTTTCTTTTTTTCTTTTTCTCTTTTTTTTTTTTTTTGAGACAGAGTCTTACTCTGTCACCCAGGCTGGAGTGCAATGGCATGATCTCGGCTCAGTGCCACCTCCATCTCCCGGGTTCAAGCAATTCTCCTGCCTCAGCCTCCTGAGTAGCTGGGACTACAGGCATGTGCCACCACACCTGGCCAATTTTTGTATTTTTAGTAGAGACGGGGTTTCACCATATTGGCCAGGCTGGTCTCGAACTCCTGACCTCATGATCCGCCTGCCTCAGACTCCCAAAGTGCTGGTATTACAGGCTGAGCCACGGCGCCCGGCCGTATTTACAATTCTTATCCAAAGGCCATTCTTCCTCTATCTCCATTGTTTATCTTTTATTCCTAGCAGAGTGAAAATGGAAAAATGCATTTTGGAAAACAAACATGGGTCGGTTTTATATATAAATTCAGGTTACTATTAGAATATGGTTTAAGTCATTCATTTTTTCAAGCTTCGACCAAAAACAAAAGCATGGATGATATCCTTGAGCCCAACTGGAGTGCAGGAAAGGTAAAATGTTTGAGATATTTCATCCGCTAGCATCCACCCGTCTTAATTTTACACTTTTGCTTTTGTACCATATCTCTGTATTCACATTTTTTGGCCTTAATGGATTTCCCTAATCAATTAGGTAATTCTTTAAATAATAGTATGTAGTGACCGTCCAGTTACAGACGAAAAAACTGAGGCCCAAGGCGGTTAGAGGATATGGAGGAGATCACAGATCTTGTTAAAAATATAGATAACTGATTTTTTTCTCTGATTTGTTGCTAAGTTTGTTGCTAAGAACTATGCAAGGCTGTGGATACAGACTTTGGAAATTTCAAGATTAAAAAAAAGAAAGTGGAAAAATAAAAAATAATGTGAACTGCTTATGAAATTTGGAAGAGCCTATGTTAGGTGTGGCTTTGATTTTATCAAAACCTCGGTGCATTTTCCTGCACTTTTGTAAGACTCTGGAACCCTGGAGCACTCTCCTGTTTCATAGATTAAGACTGACTTCCAAAGGCCCAGAAGCTCCAGTTCTAGAACACAGAGGCTGAGTTTTCTGTTCTGTAAAACCTCCAGAGTGGCAGGCACTCAAATGTGAGTGAGCAGCACTCGCATGACCTCATGGAAGAGGCCAATGGGGAGAGCCAGCAAGCTCCCTCGTTCTTGGCAGGCAAGAACGTTAAGTTACTTAGCTAAAAAACAAAAAGCAGAGGGGGAGACATGTCGTATGAATGAAAACCGTATAATCAGACCTCAAGGCATGCCCTGTTGAACAGAGGCAAGTGCAAGTTGGAGAAATGCCAACAAAATGTCATTATGAGTTGAGTCATCAAATGGTAGTTAAAGAAAACTACATTCAGTACTAATCAACCCATGCAAACTCTCTTCTCTGTAAAGGTTGGTATCTTTTAGGGGTAGATTTGCCAGAGGAAAGCTCTTCAAAGCCAATTTGGCTATCCATTCCATTCTGAGCTCAGAATATTAACAAAAACCTGTTGCTAAGGGACATAGATGCATAGTTGAGTCTAAAATACAAAATGATGCTAATCTAGCTGCTGGAAGAAACCCTCTCTCGGCAGCACTTCATAGTATATTGAAGTCAAGCAATGAATGCCTCCTCAACTGCAAGGCCTTCTGTACCCTGGGTACTGTCTATTTCTCCTTTCTCATCTCTCACGGGTCTGTTAGGTGACCCCTACATCCCAACCATAAAGAACTTCAGAATTTTCTAGAAACTCGTGTCATTTCACCCTGCCCAACAGACCAAAGCTGTGTCTGCTTTGACTGTCCACTCCCAATCCTTGATTCTCCCATTCACCTTTCAAGATCCAAGCAGTTAATAATCACTTTCCCTTTGAGGTATCATTACATCACAAATATTGGCAAAGACATCTGTCCCCCATTAGAATGTGAGTTTCTAGAAAGTAGGAATCATCTCTCTTTACACTCTCCATGCCTAGCAGTGAACCACACAGTGAAGCAGCTAATACATGTCCAAGGAATTAATAAATAGAGGAATGGCTACATGCACGATTGAACAGACCCACTCAATCAGCAGATGACCGACTGAATAAACAGAGGTCCTGATTTCCACCATGCCTGGTGTTCTTGTTTGTTTTACATCTTAAGCCTCAGCAGTTAGTTTCTGTCTTTATAGGAAGACTATAAGGGCTCCCCAGAGAGTCAAAGTCTGACTTAGCTTCAAGACGCACTGAGATCCTAACAACAGCCCAGGCATGAGTTTTACAAGATCTGTGTTCAATACTTGGCTTGCCGCTACCTTGGCCTTTCCAGTTACTTAATCTCTCTCGGTCATAATTGCTGCATGTATAAAATGAGGTGGTTGGCCTAGCTGATTTCCAATGTCCCTTCTACGTGTAATATTCCACGATTCTGAAGTCTTGTCTTTAGATTTTGCCTGATACCTCTTGCCCTGATTCTTTGTACCACATATAATTGGGCAACTGTCACATCATTGGACAATTAAGCTTGTACTTGTCACTTAACCATTAGAGAGCATCAGTGTGCCTTTTCTGGTTCTCTTTGTTCAAGAGCATTGCCTCAGTTTGTTCACCAGAGGGTATTGTAGCCCTTTTTACTGTTCCACTGGGCTTGTTATAAAGGTAATCAGCAACAGAACAAATCATAGCATATATGGTCTGAGTCTCCTCCCCTCAGAAAGAATATAAGCAAATCCAAGGAGATGCATCTGTAATAACCAAAATCTTTTTTTTTTTTAATTTTAAGTTCCAGGATACATGTGCAGAACTTGCAGGTTTGTTACATAGGTAAACGTGTGCAATGGTGGTTTGCTGCACCCATCAACCCATCACCTAGTTATTAAGCCCCACATGCATTAGCTATTTGTCCTGATGCTCTCCCTCCCCAACCCCTCCCGACAGGCCCCAATGTGTGTTTTTCCTCTCCCTGGGTCCATGCGTTCTCATTGTTCAGCTCCCACTTATAAGTGAGAACACGTGGTGTTTGGTTTTCTGTTCCTGTGTTAGTTTGCTGAGGATGATGGTTTCCCACTTCATTCATGTCCCTGCAAAGGACATGATCTCATTCCTTTTTATGGCTGCATAGTTATTCCGTGGTGTATGTGTGCCACATTTTCTTTATCCAGTCTATCATTGATGGGCATTTGGGTTGGTTCCAAGTCTTTGCTATTGTGAATGGTGCTGCAATAAACATATGTGTGCATGTATCTTCATAATAGAGTGATTTATATTCCTTTGGGTATATACCCAGTAATGGGATTGCTGGGTTAAATGGTATTTCTGGAGTAAAAGCCAAGTTCTTAATGATTAATAGTATGTAACCTTATACAGAGTTTGTATTAAAAGAATGATGTAAAACGCTACAGGTCACAACACTACAAAGCTTCATTTAAATATCAGTCTAACCAGCCATATCTGTTCCTTTCATTTGCTTAATGCATTTCCTTTCAATCTGCATACAACATCAGCCATTTGACTGTTCCTTCTGTGACCCCTACCCAGATAAGCTGGATCTACAGCACCTCCAAGTGGGTAGTGAGCCATGGGGTAATGCCCCATATGCAAAGGGGTGAACACCTGACTCAGATCCAGCCAATCCAGCAGCCACTCCTCATCACATTATCCCATTTTTCTCTTTTTTTCTGAAAGACAGAGAATGTAGTCTCAGACCAGAAAGTGTAAGTAGCCAAAATATGGTAGGTCCTGAAACAACTACACATCATACAGATGCAAGAAAGTCACAGAAGGTGAGTTTTTTAAACTATGTGCATGTTGATTGATGAGTGAGCAAAAAGCCTGGTCCACAAGGAAGGCAGAAAGCAGAGAAGACCCTCAGAGAAAAGCCGAATGAGGGACCCTGCAAAGGGAGGGGATTGACTGGATAAAGAAAGAGGGAGGGAGTCAGAGAATGCCTTACTTAGCTCCTACCAGGCCTAGCTGTACCTCCTGCAACTGGACTCCACGAAATTCTCCTTAACGCAGACTCTTACTTAAGGTAAAACAAAATACACGTAAATACACAAACACATGCACTTATTTGTAATCACACTCCAGATACATTTATATCCATTCCTCCTGGGTCACAGGCATCTTGCCATTAATGGTACTGCCCTCTCCTTAAAACCTATTACATCAAATGGGTATTTGATAACTTAAGCTATCCCCTTACTATTATAATTATTATATATAATTATAAGATATAATTATATGTATAATATACAATATAGTATAATTGTATATTATACAATAAGGGTGTTTCTATTTTTCACTGTTTGGACACAGCAGTGGTATAGAAAGAAGCATGAACTTTAGTATTTAAATAAACTAGATTCAAATCCCAGCTCTGCACCCATTAACAGTATAATCTGAGACAAGTTATGCACCAAAGTTGCAACTTCCTCCTTTGTAAAAAGAAGATAAATATTGCCTACTGCCCAGGTTTTGAGAAGGATTAGACCTAATTAGTAAAGTGCTTATCACAAAGCCTCGCACACAGTAAGCGCTCAATAATCACTTTTATAGACTAGATTCTCATAAATAAAAATGCTGGATCAAAGGGTATGAAGATTGTCCAGGTTCTTGATACGGGCTAAATGCTTTCCCAAAGACTGAGTGAGTCGCTCTACATCCCCCTGATACATTGTTAGAGCAGAATAGCGTATAACCCTTCCTCTGCACTTGTGTTTCTTCTATCCAGCTTTGCCTTGAACGTAGAAGTTTAGAGCTCAGGTTTGCTTGTTCACATTAGACTGTGTGCTCCCTCTAACCTGACAGAGAAAACCAGTAGCTGGTTTCTGTCTTAAACGAAGTGGCTTGACAGTCCAGCTGATTCACTGCTTCCTGTTTTCCTCTGACTCCACTGGTCCCACTTAGAGAGCTGTGTACAGGTACTCAGCATGGAAGATAAGTCTGGGCTTGTTTGAAACAAGCCCCAAACTAGTTTCTGTTGCTCTTTTTCTGTGTGTCCTTCTACACCCTACCTACTCAGGCTTCTTATGAATGCATCTTCACATAATAGCTGGATGAACAAAGATTGCTGCTGAAGCTGAAAGAATCAGAGATGTATAATCATTTCTTACAGGCAGAACTAATACGGAATAAAAACTCACATGATTGCCTGGATTCTGCAGCATAGTTTCTTGAATCTTTTCACTCTCTGATTCCTGGTTTCCAATTGGCTTCTCTATTTTATTCTTTCTTTCTTTTTTTTTTTCTTTTTGACAGAGTCTCGCTCTGTCACCCAGGCTGGAGTGCAGTCGCGTGATCTTGGCTCACTGCAACCTCCATCTCCCAGGTTCAAGCGATTCTCATGCCTCAGCCTCCAGAGTAGCTGAGATTACAGGCATGTGCCACCACGCCTGGCTAATTTTCTTTTTTAATATGTTTTTAGTAGAGACGGGGTTCCACCATGGTGGCCAGGCTGGTCTCGAACTCCTGACCTCAAGTGATTTACCCACCTCAGCCTCCCAAAGTGCTGGGATTAAAGGCATGAGCCACTGTGCCCGGCCTATTTTATTATTTCTTTCTTCCCCTTCCACGTTGACTCATCTAATTCTTGACTTTCTGCTGAGCCTCTGCTGCTCACCTGTTCTTTTGTTATTCGGATCACCTGTCCCACGACTCTCCCTCCATCTAGCTCCAAGGGATGCCCAGGCCCCACGTCCCAGCCTCACCTTCCTGTGACTTTCTCTGGGTTGCCCACCTGGCCCCACACTTGAAGCCTGCTGCCATCAACACCCCAGGAGGATAATCTGATGGATGATGGACATCGATTCTCAGCTGGAAAAGTTCCTTTCCACTGACCTGACCCCCAACCACCTCACACAACATGCCTAATAATTTCTTTCCTTAGTGTCCTTTCTTACTGAAACAGCTCCTGATATTTTACTCATAATTTTATACTAAAGGTACCCAGATCACATAAAGAAAATAAAGCTGCATATTAGCTCTAGGAAATATACACATAGTTGAAAAGACCTTTGTTAATAATCAATGTTGCAAGAGCTTGGTAACACGTGAATACTTTTTTTTTTAAGACTGACAGGCCTTATCTAAAAATAAGCTTTGCCATGGCTTGGTTCTTACTCTCTCTCTCTCTCTCTCTCCCTCTCACTCTCCTTTTAGAGGCAAGGTCTTACCCTGTTGCCCAGGCTGGAGTGCAGTGGAATGATCATTGCAAACTTGAACTCCTGGGCTCAAGTGATCCTCCCACCTTAGCCTCCCAAGCATCTAGGGCTATAGGCACGCACCACCATGCCCGGTTAATTTTTTTTTTCACCTTTTGTAGAGACAGAGTCTCACTATGTTGCCCAGGCTGGTCTCAAAACTCCTAGCCTCAAGTGATCCTTCTGTCTCAGCCTCCAGCCTGACTGGGGTTTACAGGCACGAGCCACCAGCCCAGCCCACTCTCTCCCTCTGAAACTTTGTCCCAATAGGACTAGGACCATGTTACAATGGGAAGCATGATCCTTTCTCCCAACCACCAAGTCCTGTCCCTGTATCTATACATCAAAGCTGCCTGTGACAACCACAGGGAGTGTTGTGTCGGTCTCATTACCACTAAACACAAATTCAGTTTTGGGAATCAATACAACAACATCATGTGGGGTGTGTGTGTGTGTGTGTGTGTTCTCTAATGTAACATACCCCAGTTTAGAACCATCCAGTCTGTCATTAACAATTAAAAACAAAAAAAAAAAAAAAAAAAAAAAAACAGAAGAAAGGGCAGGTAGTCTGTCCGTTCAAGGACCAGATGGGAAGTCTCTTGTTTTACTTCCTTATTCTCCTGAGAACCACACTGCAAGTTCTGCTATACCAACTTAAGGTCCTTCCTCTACCAAAAGACTCCTGATCTTCCCAGGCTGAATTATACACCCACCTTCTTTGGTATCCTACTCGTATCTTATACCAGAACTTACATGCATTTCACACAGAGTAGCATTAGTTTGCTGACCACGTTTGCCTGCCATGTTACGGGTTGAACTATGTCCTCCTAAAATTAATATACTGAAGTCCTAACCCTCAGCTAACCCTCAGCATCTCTGAATGGGACCTTACTTGATGACAGATGATGTCATACTGGAGTAGGGTGGGCCCTAACTTTAATATGACTGGCTTCCTTATAAAAAGGGGAAATTTGGATACAGACACAGACAGGCAGAATGCCATGTGAACATGAAGGCAAAGTCTGGGCTATGAGTATACAGGGGAAGAAATGCAGAGATTGCCAGCAAACACCAGAAGCCAGGGAAGAAGCACAAAACAGATTTTTCCTTATGGCCTTCAGAAGGAACCAACCCTGCCGCCAACTTGATCTTGGACCTCTGGCCTCCAGAACTACGAGACAATTAATTTCCGTGGTTTAAGCCACCCAATCTGTGGTACTTTGTTACAGTAGCTCTAGCAAACATAGACATCCCACTAGAATATGAGCTTCTTGAGGGTAGTAAGAGGATTCTATTCATTTTTGTATCAATCTAGCACAGAGTGAGGTACAGATAATTTATTTGGTTGTTCTATAATGCTTGTTAAATGCAATCCAGAAACAGCTAGTCCTCTACCTCCCATGTCTTGCTTAACACTGACTAGCTATCCTGTCCTTAGATAGGGTTATATCAAAAAGAAAGAATGAAACTCGGGATGGAAAACAATTATTCTAGACTGAATATATCAGAATTTCTCAATCCCATTCTTAAACCAATTTCAGAATTAAATCTGCATTGTTTTCCTCTACTTTCCTTAGAAAAATAGAGGCTCATTCAGGAACAAAGTCCCAAGCAAGAAGACTTTGCAGGCCACTTGAATGAGATATGGCTGACAGGTCTTCTACCTGGCTGGGTCATATGTTATCTTTAACCACATAGCAAAGTGAGGCCAAAACTGCCCTGTGGCTTACGTGAATCTAAGTAGGGGTGACTCAGTTCACCTCCTTCACACTGTACTGACTCTGTTTGAATGGAGTTATTGAGGGAAAGAAGGTGATTAAGTGCTAGGTTCACAGAGAAACAGCCCACTGTGAGCCCCAGAGCTATATGTCACTCTGTTTTTGAAACCAAAATAGTAAAAGAAAAAATGTTTTTAATCTATTAATTGTATTAAATATTTTATCTTTTATCCTGTATTTTTATCTTCCTTTTTATTTTTATATGTTTATCTTTTTATCTCTTAGAACTGTATTTTTCTGAAATTAAAAATAGAAAATAAATGATGAGCTCCCTTGCTAATATCCAATATCATGCTTGAGAAAGTCAATTTGGTAATACAAAGAACTTTCCAGAACACTATTTTACTTGAGGTAAATAAAATGAGGATTCAAAAGTACATTGAACAGGTTTCCTTCTCTTACACTGATTTCAGATGATTCGAGAAAAACAAAAAGAAATGGAAAAGGCAGGTTGGCATGTTAGCAGGTTATAAAAAATGAAAATTACAGCTGTGGCCAAGCTCTGGAAAATATTCCCTGACCCAGCTAGACGTTGATTATTGAACCAACAGCTTGCTTATATAATTACAGTGTGTCTATAAACCTGGTTGATATGATATACTTGTTTAACTATTAACCTCTAGATTTCCTGGAGTTTCCACAATCCAAAAAACACCTAAAAGTATGAGATATGATATATTCCATTTATTCACCTATTGCAATCACAAGCAATAGCTACAGTATTAATCTTGGTAAGAAAAAGGAAGTTCTTAGAAAACACAAGTAAGGTCTCTTAAGCTTCGGATATTTTGCTGGGGCATTTTCTTTTTTTTTTTAAATCCTTCTAAAGAATTGCTCCATTTTATTGTTCTATTGTGCCACTGGATACTAGAAGTCAAGAGTCCTTCCCGTACCTATGTTGGATCTAATTTCCTCATTGATTCTAAAAATCACATTGATACCTCCACACCTGTCAACACTTTCCTGATCTCTCTCTTATTCATAGGACTTTCCTACTCAATAGTACCTCCTTTAAGCTAATCTAGGATTCCAATTTAGATTCTACACATTTTTATGCTTTTCTTACCTCCTCCTAGACAATAAGCTCCTTAAGGGCTGGAAGGAAAGGAAGAGTGAAGCAAATGTATGTTTATAGAGAGAGTACTATAGCTAAGTACCTCAAACATAAAGTGCACTCAATAAATATTTGTTGAATAAACGAATGCCAAGCACTGGCCAAAGCATATTACATATATGACCTTGCTTAATCTTCATAAAGACCTCGTGAATGAGTGTCAGTCTTTTTATTTAGAAGGTGAGGAAACCGAAGCTAGAGGTTAAGTAGATTTTCCAAGGCCACATGGCTAATCAGTGGAAGAGTAAAGTCAAATGCATTGCTGTCTATTTCCACCCAGCATGATGTCTTAAACATAACAATAGATCAAAAATGTATTCACTGAGCTGGGAACAGTGGCACTGCCTGTAATCCCAGCTACACAGGAGGATGTTTGAGCCCAAGAGTTGAGGCCAGACTGGGCCACATAGAAGACCCTGAATGAGAAAAGCAAACAAACAAATACAAAAACTTGGTCGAATTGATCTCAACAAACTCCTTATCCAAGTTCTCTTTTTAGGTATATCCAGAGTTTGTGATATTTTTTTTTTCAAATGGCAATGGTGTTTAGGGTACAAGAAGGGGTAAATAAACTGTGAAGACTGCCTCGCAAGGTTTACAAATATCACAAAAAGGTTATCTCTACATTTACTTCAAAATAATTTCCATACTCTTACTATTCTGTTCCCACAGATTCTTCAGATTCTAGCCCTACACTTATGGCTATCTCCTCTCATCCCATTTGAAATTGGAGGAGGGAGAATAAAGGAAGGGAATAAATAACTTGTCACTCAACAACCAGACCATCTATTTCCACAGCTTCGGCATGGGATCATGAAAAACAACTGAGGCGCCGGGCGCGGTGGCTCACGCCTGTAATCCCAGCACTTTGGGAGGCCGAGGCGGGCGGATCACGAGGTCAGGAGATCGAGACCATCCTGGCTAAGACAGTGAAACCCCGTCTCTACTAAAAATACAAAAAAAATTAGCCGGGCGTGGTGGTGGGCGCCTGTAGTCCCAGCTACTCGGGAGCCTGAGGCAAGAGAATGGCTTGAACCCGGGAGGCGGAGCTTGCAGTGAGCCGAGATTGCGCCACTGCACTCCAGCCTGGGCGACAGAGCGAGACTCTGTCTCAAAAAAAAAAAAAAAAAAAAAACAACTGAGGCATGGGTATAGCTGTTCTGCTTTGGCTGGAGAGAAACCCGAGAAAGAATTCACTGGTTTAGACCGGGTGCGGTGGCTCATGCTTGTAATCCCAGCACTTTGGGAGGCCGAGGCGGGCGAATCATGAGGTCAGGAGTTTGACACCAGCCTGGCCAACACAGTGAAGCCCTGTCTCTACTAAAAACACAAAAAGTAGCTGGGTGTGGTGGTGGGCGCCTGTAATCCCAGCTACTTGGGAGGCTGAGGCAGGAGAATCACTTGAACCCGGGAGGTGGAGGTTGCAGTGAGCTGAGATAGCACCACTGTACTCCAGCCTGGGTGACAGAGCTAGACAGCGTCTCAAAAAAAAAAAAAAAAGAATTCATTGCTTTAAAAGGAAATTCATTTCCATCCCCATCTACCTCCTCTGCCACAAAAACAGGCAATTCCAGTTTCCTCCACTCTGTCCGGTACAAGAGGAAAACATTGGAGATGTGGGTTCATTCATCGTTTCAAGGAAATTGTTACATTTACATAGAAACAACCAGGAAGAAAAAAAGTCACTAAGCCAAAAAGGGGCTGCAGAATCCCCACACTTAGGTATGCTGCCACATTGGCCACATTCTTGTTACTGTTTTAATACAATTTAACTTAGATGTGTAAGGAAACACACAAGGTTTGAGTCGGCTTAGTTTCTGTGTGATACACCCTACAGAACAGCAAATGGAAGCAATATTTGTTACCTACATTTTAACATAACCTTCCTGTATATCCAGACCAATAACTGTCAGTGGGCCAATTGTAATCAGCCTCCTTCAACCAATGGGCAGTTTCTACTTGGAACTCAACCTTAAGAGTCAAAATGAGTCAGACTCTGTCCTCTGTGATCAAAAGACATATAAAGGGACATGTCAAAAAGAACCTATAAATAGCTAGACACAGGTCAGCCCTTCTTAATTACCAGACTTGGCCCTGGTATGCCCAAATCTATCCAAATTCCTACAGAATACATTCGTTCTTCATTCTTCGACCACGTCTTTTGTGTAATGGATTTCATACCTTATTTTGGAGTGATGTCTCAAGTGGAGTAGCCAGGAGCTCAGATTCTGAGGTCAAACAGACCTTGGCTAAAACCTCTGCTCTGCCACTATTGTGGCAGATAGTTTGGTAACTGAGGCAAGTTCTTAACCTCTCCAGCCTCAGTTTGCTGATCTACAAAATGGGATATCACCTCACTGATCCATAGTGAGAGTAAATGATATAATTCACATTCATCACTAAGCACAGTATCTGGAGCACAGAAAGAATCACAGCAGTGATACCATCTGGGATGGTAGAAATTAGCACTTCTTTGTACGTGACTTAAATTTACATCATTCTGGATGTGGTGAACAAATCTGGGCTCATTCTACCAGAGCTCCTCTGTCTACGTGTAGCTTTCACCTCCCTTCATTTTCAGACCCTCTATCAAAACCTTCTCTCCTAAATATACCCAATATCCATGATGTAAGCGACTCTGTGAGCACAAAGAATATTCGTCCTCAAAAGAAAATTGCCCACCCAGGGTTAGGGGGTTAATGTAAGAAAACAGCTCTAAACTTTGCAGGAGATGATAACTGGAAACCTTTCTGGTCCCATGCAGGGAGGCTTTCACATTTACACACAAGAAATGATGGAACCTCTGAGCTGGGTCATGATGATAACCAACAAGCCAGGCAATGGTGGTAGCAGGAGAGTTATTTTTGATTTCTTAGGTCGATGCAAAAGTAATTGTGGTTTTTGCCATGAAAAGTGATGACAAAAAATAATATTACTTTTGCACCAACCTAATACTTTCTAAAGAAATGTGGGGTCAATAAGGGGAGAATGAAGAGAATGAATGAGAATTAATAAGCAGCTTCTCATCGAAGGGAAGAAAAAAAGAAAAGAAATATAAAGCAAACAGGAAGAACACAACTAAGGGGAAAAGACCCCAGGACGGGCAAAAGGAGACGGGTAACTTAGTTCAGAGGAAATGAGCAATGACCTACAATTCTTATAACTAGGAGAGACACCACTCAGACATTTCCTGTGGGCTGGGCCCAAGAGGTCTCTGGCTGAGCAGCAGACCAGTAGTTATCCAGGTTAACAACTTCCAATGAAAGCCAGAGAGGAATGTTTCTGGGAGCTCTGTCATGAAGAGACCCCAGTATTAGATGGAATAAAGTCATAAAGGAAAGGGTCAACAAACATTTTCTGCAAGGGACCAGATAGTAAATATTTTTGGCTTTGTGGGACATAGGGGCTCTGGTGCAACTACTCAACTCGACAGCTGTAGAGCAAAGAGCAGCCATGGAAAACATATAAATGAATGACCATAGCTGTGTTCCAATAAAACTTTGTTTGTGGATGCTGAATTTGAATTTTGTATCATTTTCATTTGTCATGAAATATTGATTTTGATTTTTTTTCAATCATTTAAAAATGGGAAAACCATCTTCGCTCATGGGCTGTACTTAAAAACAGCTGAGGCTTGGCCGGGCGCGGTGGCTCACACCTGTAATCCCAGCACTTTGGGAGGCCAAGGCGGACAGATCACAAGGTCAAGAGATCGAGATCATCCTGGCCAACACGGTGAAACCCTGTCTCTACTAAAAATACAAAAAATTAGCTGGATGTGGTGGTGCACACCTGTAATCCCAGCTACTCGGGAGGCTGAGGCAGGAGGATCGCTTGAACCCAGGAGGTGGCGACTGCAATGAGCCAAGATCGCGCCATTGCACTCCCAGTTGGGCAACAAGAGCAAAACTCCATCT
Organism: Nomascus leucogenys; assembly: GCF_006542625.1. Lineage (NCBI taxonomy): Eukaryota > Metazoa > Chordata > Mammalia > Primates > Hylobatidae > Nomascus > Nomascus leucogenys. Next base: position 54,689,798 of record NC_044394.1, read on the forward strand.
CAAAAAAACAAACAAACAAACAAACAAAAAAAAAAAAAAAAAAACCAGCTGAAGCTAGATTTGGCCCAGGAGCTGCAGTTTGCTGCACGGGCCCTCCAGTCAGACATCCATCCTGCCTCTGCCACTGACTGGCTATCCAGCCATGGGCAAATTGGTTAACAACAATTGATTTCCTCACTCGTAAATTAAGGATAATAACATCACCTTTCTCCATAGTGTTTATGGGACATCCTAAAACATACTATATGAATAGTAACTGGCGTAGGGTAAGTGATGATGACAACAGCCTTGTGGTACAGGAAGGGTCGTGATCAGCAGCTCCATCTGGGGCTAATGGTCTGTCCGAAGAAGACTGATCTCAAGGATCTGACTTAAGGAGGGATGTACAGACCAGAAGGTAAAACAGATGACAGGGATGCTACAAATGCTTATTTAATGCTTCAACTCAGAGTGGAGCTGACTAAATTACGATGATTTGGCCAGGCATGGTGGCTCATGCCTGTAATCCCAGCGCTTCGGGAAGCCAAGGCGGGTGGATCACCGGAGGTCAGGAGTTTGAGACCAGCCTGGCCAACATGATGAATCTCTGTCTCTACTAAAAATACAAAAAGTAGCCTGGTGTGGTGGTGGGCGCCTGTAACCCCAGCTACTTGGGAGGCTGAGGCAGGAGAAATGCTTGAAACTGGGAGTCAGAGGTTGCAGTGAGCTGAGGTTGCACCACTGCACTCCAGTCTGGGCAACAGAGCAAGACTGCATCTCAAAAAAACAAACAAAAAAAAATTATAATGATTTCTGATAGACTTCATTGTGTGGGGATTATAACCTGAATATCTTCTTCAACTCAGAAAGAGGGAGATTATGGACTACATACTGAACCGCATGGGCCAATTCAGGAAGACCATCAAAGGAGACAGAGTGGGGAACAAGCCAGGGAGGAAGGGGCTGAGCAGAGGCAGTGGAGGTGGTCAAGGAGGAAGTGAAGAATCATTTCACTGGGAGGTGATCCTTGCAGAGTTCCCTGTTTTGTTAGAGGGCAGCCAGCTGTTAAAAACACTGTCTCTGGGCCGGGCACGGTGGCTCACGCCTGTAATCCCAGCACTTTGGGAGGCCGAGGCGGGTGGATCACGAGGTCAGGAGATCGAAACCATCCTGGCTAACACGGTGAAACCCCGTCTCTACTAAAAATACAAAAAAAATTAGCCAGGCGTTGTGGTGGCAGGCACTTGTAATCCCAGCTCCTCGGGAGGCTGAGGCAGGAGAATGGCATGAACCCAGGAGGCGGAGGTTGCAGTGAGCTGAGATCGCACCACTGCACTCCAGCCTGCGCGACAGAGCGAGACTCTGTCTCAAAAAAAAAAAAACAACTTTGTCTCTGACAATCCTTCAGAGACCTCATAGACTTAAAAACCACCTCCTAAAACCAGCACAGGATGGAGAAATCACCTCAATTCTGTTGGATGGGATTCTTTGGACAATTCATCTTCTCATATTTTTTAAAAAGAAAGTTAGCAGAGAATCGTGCAAACTTTAAATCTGTTCAGAAGGCTTAGGTAGGAGAAATGACACTTCACCAGCCATTATAAGTTGCTTTTCATGCTGTTCTTGCAACTTTCAAATGATTAAGCAAATACATAATGGGAATATCAGTGCAAACAAAGAAGAAGCACAAGAAGAAAACTGCATTATAATTCAATTACCCTAAATCTTCATAAAACTTAGGAGCAAATGAGAGCTTATCCCTACTGATGAAAAATACTTTCATTGTCAGACATTTTTTGAGCACCTATTATTTATAAGGACAATGCTATAAGAGTCAGAGATGTAAAGACATATAAGAAAAAGTTTAGTTACCCAGCAAGGGCTTTCAAACAAGACAGTCCATAAAAGGCAAACAACCATTACAGTGGTTAAAACTTGCAGCTGTACTATGTAGACACTGGGAATCAAAATGAGAGCATTTGCAAAATACCCTTTGGCACAGAACTGGTAAGAAACCCCACCACCATGATTCACATGTCACCGTTTCTTGGACACAGAAAAATAACCCCTGCTGATTATACCATCAGCTCCCCCTTGCCAGCCTGCTCCCCACAAAAACAAGCAAAGCTAAAAATGTGAAATATACCAAAGATTCTGAAGAAAAAAAAAATTTTATAAATGTGGATTACTAGTGTTCGTGTGTGGTTTAGTGAAAAGAACTTACGGACAGAGAATCTGTAGATCTAACTTCTACCTGGGACTCCACCTCTACTGTCTTCAGGAAAGTCACTCACTTCCAAGGCCTCAGTTAGCTTATTTGTAAAATGAGGTGATTGGACTATAAAACTTTCATAGCTCTAAATTTCATCACTTAATATCAGGATGCAAAAATAGGCACATTTATTAAGGCTATGTTAAGCATATGTGAAGTCTGATTGACTTATATTACTTGTGAGGTCATTAAAATTGATTCTCAACAAGAATCTTAAAGATTCTAGACTGAATTATTTTAACAAATCTAGGAAATTTAAGTCAACCACCTTTTGTGATTAGGCATTGCACATGAAGCTAAAAAAAATTAGATTAAATTTCTCTGCAACAGTGCATATAACACAACCAGGTGCTATGTAAGAATTATTTATAAAACTGAAGAAAAACTAATTTTGCCTGAAAAGATAACTGAAAATGCAGGAATGCCGAAAAGTAAGCTATTTCTCAGACTGGAATTTAATCAGATCACTACATTTTTCTTATTATTTTCATATAGGTCTGGATAGCTATAGACTACATAAACAAAATGAGTTTATAAAATATGTGATAGCAGCTTAAGACATTAGGTTAAAATTAAAATTAGAACTCATCAAGGAATTAAATTGTTTAGATACACAGAACCCAACTATCAGTCCATGATTACCTAACCTCTACAATATTGTTATGTTCTGGCTAACTTTGAAAATAGTTTGATCCCCATTTAATTAATTTTTTTTTTTTTTTGAAATGAAGTCTGGCTCTGTCACCCAGGCTGGAGTGCAGTGGCACGATCTCTGCTCACTGCAACCTCCACCTCCCAGGTTCAAACGATTGTCCTGCCTCAGCCTCCCAAGAAGCTGGGATTACAGGCGTGCACCACCACGCCTAGCTAATTTTTGTATTTTTAGTGGAGACAGGGTTTCACCATGTTGACCAGGCTGGTCTTGAACTCCTGACCTCAGGTGATCCACTTGCCTCGGCCTCCCAAAGTTGGGTTACAGGTGTGAGCCGCACCCGGCCACCCAAATTAAAATTTTAAGGATCTATTTCATGAGAAAAAAAGAAATTTGGGCATATGAGACACAAATGTCAAAAAAAGTGAAAAATGCAACTGCCTTATCACTAATAATATTAGAGTAGAATATTAATAGCTTCCATCAAACTGCCAAAGATTTTTTCAAATTGTTATACCCAGGATGAAGAAAGGTACCATCTTCCTGAAGAGCAATTTACTTGGCAATAGTTACCATAATGCTTGAAAGGAGAGAATGGGCACATCTAAATATTATTGGTAGAAATAAGAATTAGTGTTACCTCTATGGAGGGCAATTTAGCAATATATCTATACATGCCCTTTGACCCAGGACTTCCACTTCTAGGAATCATCCTAAAGAAATAATTGGGCAAATGTATAAAGATGTCTGTTCCAGGTATTCCTTACAGCACTGTGTAGAGCTGTGCAAAAAAATGGAAACTATTTGAAAACTCAATGTGACATCAAGTAAACGGCTACATTTGTACAAATTAAAATCCACAGTTGTTAAAAAATAGGTAACCTTATGTGTACTACTACAGAAAGATATCCAAAATATATGGTACAGTATAAAAAAGCAAGTTACAAAATACAATATATAGTATGTAAAATAACATGTACATACAAATATGGAGGTAGTACCCAAAAAACGAACAGTAATTAGCTCTGGGTGGTATGACTTTGAGTGAGTTTTATATTCTTATTGTGAATTTATCTTTGGTTTGAATTTTTTGATTAGCATATGTCTTTTTTTTTGGCAATAATAAAAAGCTATTTTCAGAAGGAAGAAAAGAGAATGGAGAGTGAAGAAGAACTGGACATTCATAGCCTGTGTTTTTGCTCCCTGGAATTTAATCTAAGGGCATAGTATGCATGATAATGTATGAACTGGTATGATCATCACGGAAATATTCATAATAGTGAAAGTTAATAAACATTAAGATTCCATTTAAATAAATACAATGGAAGAGGATACTATGAATGTAGGAATAAATAAACTTGGGAATATTTTGCCATATATTGGTAAGTGAAACAAGAGGTAACGAAATAGACTTAATTTTACACACATTTTGGATGCTTCATACACATAGATAGAAACAAAAGTCCAAGAGAATAAATGCCAAAGTGTAGACTGCAGTAACTAGTCATTCTTATTTTTCCTTTTCTATGAAATGTTTCTATAATGAACAAGGGTTATTTATGAAATTTCTTTTAAGTTTTAAAAATATTCCTTGTAGATCTTTCAGATTTTAAAATACTGGGGAGTCATTAAAGCAACACTAATCTGTGAAAAACAAAGACAAGAGAATCTCAACTCTTTTCTCCAACATTAAATTTACCACCCAGAGACCCCTGAAGCCCCCTACAGTTAACATGCCGCATGCTCTAAAGAACTGAATGCAATACTAACACAAAGCAAGTTCAGGAAACCCAAGCTACCTATTCTGATTTTGTGTCCTGAGATGTACGGGGTTATAAAACATACTGGCTCAGATTACAGGCTAAGCATGACAAGTCCGTCTGGTACAACCTAACAAAGGAATTTATAGAGAACAAGAAATTTACACATTTCATTTCCCAGGGTGGAATGAATTACAGAAGCAAAGAACCCCAGTAGAGTTAAGACCTTTCCTACCACTCTGCTATATGCTTCTGAATTGTGCCTCCTAGGCATTTCTTACATGATTTACTTATTGCTCTCTAAAACTAAAATAAACTAATATTTTTTAAAGGTGAATAGGAGGAGAAGTGAGAAAGGTGTATTTTAACAGGGTCAAACTTTTTGTATATTTTCAGGTGAACTGGGGGTTGCCAGATCTGCCTACCTCCCTCTTTCTCTCCCTCCCTCCGAAGATCATTATGGCTGATAACAATAGTTTTTCTCTCCCGGGTAGTGTAGATGACACATTTTTCCTGTAGCTTGTCTTCCTGTAGTGTGCAGGAATTCCTGCACTTTCTGGGTGCCCTTCCTGTTAACTTACATTTCAGATTTCCTCAAAAGGCATTCTACTGCTTTAATATTTGAAAAATGTCAACTCAACCCCAGACAGCTAATATAAACAAGCTGAAAAGCATACCACCTAAAGTTACAACTGTGGAAAACAAAATTTCTTTTTAAGAAATTCTTTCTCGGAATCTCACTGTTGGTAAGGCTGTGGAGCAGTAACCCAGTCCTTCCAGCTTCCAGGGAGTCTATAATTCCTTTGCCTCTGCTGTGCCTTAAATTAGAGGTCTGTTAAACCGAATTATAGTGATCTAGAAAGTTCGTAAAGGTCCTTGAATTGAACATGTTGTTAAATTCTTCAATACTATGAGATTGTATCCACCTTTCACTTTTCCTCCCATTTCTTTGGTTAGAATATTAAAAAAGAAGTTTGGTACTGCAAAAAGTATTTTGGCCATTTGAGAATAGCGTAGCTGAATAAGGCCAATTCCACATTTAAAGTCCAGGCCAAGGCGGCTGGCTCTTTTGCCATTTCTAAAATGATCACCCACTTCTTTCTACCAATAATTTTCCTTTTGGACAAGAACCCCATGTTCATTCCAGATGTACTTTCCAAGCAGAATCCAATTAAGAAAACTCATCTGGGTAAATGGGAATTGATTTGAAGGACCACCAATACCTGATCCATTGTAAACACATCCATAGGGAAGAGTGCAGTGCTAATATCTCCTTTGGCTTCTCAACTCAAAAACTGGCTCTACTAAGAGGAAGCTACGTGCATAGTGAGCCCAAAAGTATGCAAAAAGGAGCCTGATTTAGTTTAGACCCTAAAGTCCAAAGTTAAGATCACAGTAAACACCACCTTCTTCATAAACCTTCCTGACTATCCCCCAAATAGATAAATAACTTCCATTTTTAAACTCCAATAGCACCATTTCTCTTCAATACCTGTCCTATTATCTTGTATTATAATGATTTCCTTACATTCTTGTTTTCACCAACCTGAAGGAAAAACTTCATTTTAAATATTTTTATGTGTCCCCAAATCATGTGCACACATACACACACAATACATACATACACATGCATATATATACATACATACATATGTATATACATGCATATCACAATATATTACACATATATTAAACTGAATTGAATGAATGAGCAAATGTTTACCAAATACAAAGTAACTAAATGCCATCTCTTTAATACATCAAAGCATGGACTGCCTCTTCTGAACTATTATTTCTCTACTGAATAAGGAGATTTTTAGATTTTCCCTACTTAAGGAACATCTCCACCTGATATGTCAGTTCCTAGGTTCTTCAGCACTCTTAACTTTTCAGATTTCCATTCTCCCCTAATAAAGAAAAGCAGAGTGCTACTTTGAATGCTTGAGATTACTACTTCCTTCTTGGGCTGCTGAGATATATGACTCCCATCAGGTAGAATTAAAAAGCGGTGCAACAACTCCCCACACACCCTCCCAAAAAAGTGGCAAAAAGCTTGTTAGACCCTTTAATTTCACCATGTCTTACTCAAACAGTGCCCCGGGCAGCCTAATTCAATAGTATCTAACGCCTCTCTTCATCATTCCATACTTCTTATATGGCATATGCTTTCTCTATGGTAAAGAAACAATTGTTCTGAAACAAGTGACTTGGGGTCCCAGGGGCACCTGACAGCACCTAGTCTGCTCTTTGATGTCATATCAGGAATGTTTTAAATCCCCTTCCCAGGGTGACATTAAGCCTGCAAAATACAACTGTGTCGAAAAACAAAAATTAAGAAAAGAAAATAAAAGAACATAAAGAAAACAACCATAACGTGAACTTCCAACCTATTATAGCTGACTAAATACACGCAGTTACACACTTAAAATATTTCATTATGCTTGTCAATGAAACAGTGCAGTCCCTTCACACTGCTGTAATGCTTAAAAGTAAAGTTTTACCCCCAATATTTTCCCCCAAGATGCAAAGCATCTCCCAAATGGGCAGACATAAAACTTGAGGTCTTCACTGCTGCTTCTAAATTTTGCGAGCCAATAAGTAATTGGTGTAAAGCGCAAAATCTCAGAAGAGCAAGACTTGTCTCCTTTTTTGTGATATACTGTTATTCACCCTTCACCTTTACTTCCTTTAAAAATCAAAAGTTACCTAATGTTCAAGGCGATATCAATGGAAATTTAGCTAAATACTGGCACCGCAACGGTCTATTCCCCAAAGAATATAAGATTACATTAATTTCCTAGTAGTTTAACTCAAGTTTTACCTTTCATCTTCACCTATAGAGTTTTTAAAAGTTTCTATTCCTGTTGCATACAAAATTACTTATAATATGTGTGCATAGTAAAGAATTTTACAATTATATAAAGCCTTGCACATTTAGACGCTACCAACCTGCTCTGTCTCTCCTGACTGTGCAAAAGGCAAAAAGAGCTCAGTAATCCTAGCAGAAGAATGCAAATAACGTCAATGCACAGCTGAACTGCAAGCCCTGCCTTACAGGAACTCTCTGTGTCTGCAAAAAAAGACACATACTAAACAGGAAATGCAACTGAGCTGTGGAAAACCTCAAACTTAAAAATGCACTCGCCAGGCGAAAATTGCATCCATGCATTCATAAATGCATGCACAACCCTTTGCATTTTTGCAACTAATGCAAATAGCCTCTTACCTTTCGACTGAGACATTTTCCCCTTTCCTTTGATGGGGGAGGGGAGCACAAAAGACTTTGCCTTGCTTCTCTTCTGTAGCTAGTTTTGCAACAAAGATGCAAGCTGCAGGCGTGCAATCTTCATGCAAGTGGAGTTTCTCTTGACCGATGCAGCAGATGGACTTTCAGGGAATCAAGATGGAAATGCACACCTTGCAAAACAGACTGGAAAGTGATTTTTCCCCCAGTTGCAACGTTAGGGAAGGCTGTGCTGCAGCTACATGATGGGCCAGGGCTGGCAGCTAAAAGCTCCAAACTTGGAACTGAGTATCTTAGTGCGCAGACGTCCTTCCTGCGAAGGGCGCGAAGGCCGCTGGGTAATGTAGTTCTCCGGCGGAGTCCACGGAGCTCTGATTTAAGGAAACGTGGTTGCCCCGGTCGCTGAGCGAGATAACTGGGTGCGACAAAGATTGCGTCCAGATAAACAAGCCAGACACACACTCAGTAGAGTGATGGGTGAAAAGCGGCAAGGCCAAGACGGGGCGGCAGTTTTGTTCTCGAAAAGCCTCTGAAACAACTGCTAAAGAATATTAGGTTAGCTAAAGAGCTTTTGGCTTGTCTAGAAGGTCTGTTTGGGAGTTTAGTGTGTTGATTTTGCAGCTCAGCACCTGTTGTGCTGTTCTTGCCCGTAGACGTTTTACCCTCACACCTCAGTTTTTTGTTTGTTTGGGTTTTTGTTTTGTTTTTGTTTTGTTTTGTTTTGTTTTTTTTTTGAGACGGAGTCTCGCACTGTCGCCCAGGCTGGAATGCAGTGGCGCGATCTCAGCTCACTGCAACCTCTGCCTCCCGGGTTCAAGCAATTCTCCTGCCTCAACCTCCCAAGTAGCTGGGATTACAGGCATGCGCCACCACGCCCGGCTAATTTTTTTTGTATTTTTAGCAGAGACGGGGTGTCAACATTTGGCCAGGCTGGTCTCGAACTCCTGACCTTGTGATCCACCCACCTCGGCCTCCCAAAGTGCTGGGATTACAGGCGTGAGCCACCGCGCCCGGCCACACCTCCATTTTTAAAAACATTTTTTTTCTAGTATGAAAATGTATGGATGACTTGGCTGGCTGGAGGTAAGGTTACCTTTGCTCTGTAAAGAAGATGCAAAGTTTTACTTTGTCAGAAACGATCCAGGTCAGTTATTTCCAAGGAACCCGAAACTCAATAGGGGGTAGGTGTGGGGAAGATTGGAGGCTTCTCATTTCTCACAGGGTTACAGAGGAAGTTCTGCTTTTTATACGTCAAAGCTAACTTTATCAAAATTAAGGTATCTAGATGATTTTTTCTCACCTGGGAGAAGAGTCCCTGGCCTAGGGGGAAAGTGGATGGAAAATGAATACAGTCGAATATCTTGAATTTATTCATTAAAATTAACAGATATTTGTTGAGTGTCCAGGATGTGCCAGGCACCTTTCTAGGGTCCTGGGGTGTTCATTCATTCTGTACCGCTCACACATAGCGGGTAGACAGCACCCTGGTGGAGAACAGCATCACCTTTTTCACAAGGAAGCCAGAGATGCTTAGAACAATTCACTGCAAGGAATGGAGAGGAGTGAGCAGGGCATGGGCAAAAATGAGCTCAGACTTCTGCTTCTTGGAGCAGACAGACTCAGAAATGTTCTTTTAAGACAGAGAGGGAGGAATTGAGGAATTCAAGGAGGTGTGGACAAAGCACCGTGGCAGAAATAAGGACAACCTTACTCAGAGGATGCCAAGGAGACCTTGTTGCCTTGTGTGCAGGAGTGGTGAGGGCGGGGGGGAATTTACAGGTGAGGACTCCGCCGGGCCTTAAGAGGTGGGCTAGAGGTTTGGACTTTATTCTGCAGGTACTTGCGGGGAGGTGAAAGGGTCTTGAAAGGGGCGTAAATTAATCCAAGCATTGTTTTAGGAAAGTAAATTTGCCCTCAGCAATCAAGGTGGGTTGAAACTGGGAGAGGCTAGAGATAGGTCAGGTCAGTACTGAAAGGCAAAAAGAAGCACTTTGAAAGAAGATTCAGCTAGGTTTGATGATTACTAATGAAAACTATCGGAATTGTATTTAGAATGCTGGAAGCCAGGACCATCTGCATAAGGGATGCATTAGAGGGAAGGAAGCCGTCTTATTTGAGCTGCAAATCTGCGGATCAAATCTTAAATATGCAACAGGTTGTGGGACTAACATGAATTTACTTAAGTTGGTCCCCTTTACTGACATTCTTGAGAATTAGTCAAGGCAATCTAATCTCCATATTAGCTTCTGCCCCTAAGAGGAAGGCATTGCTGATCTATGAACACAGGTGCAAGGACTTTCTAACTCTTTAACTGTCCTTCTAGGCTAATCCATGTTGTCCCTTCCCTCCTATCTTATACACACAAGCTCAGCACCCCCTCAAACCAGCATGGTTTCCTAAGTCTCATTTAACCAGGAGACATACGTGTGAAAATCTAGTTCGCTTTCCCAAACACTGATGGAGCCAGGCCCCGGGATAGCTACTGGAGCTTTCTGTAAACTGGCTTAGCCCAGGCAGGGCCTGAACAGCCACCTAGAGCTTGCTTTAATTTGCATTTTATGTGGTCAGCTGCATTGCTCTTAAGTAGCCCCAGACTCCCGGCCGGGCGCGGTGGCTCACGCTTGTAATCCCAGCACTTTGGGAGGCCGAGGCGGGCGGATCACGAGGTCAGGAGATCGAGACCACGGTGAAACCCCGTCTCTACTAAAAATACAAAAAAATTAGCCGGGCATGGTGGCGGGCGCCTGTAGTCCCAGCTCCTCGGAGAGGCTGAGGCAGGAGAATGGCATGAACCCGGGAGGCGGAGCTTGCAGTGAGCCGAGATCGCGCCACTGCACTCCAGCCTGGGCTACAGAGCCAGACTCCGTCTCAAAAAAAAAAAAAAAAAAGTAGCCCCAGACTCCCTTCTTTATGGAAAAGTTCTAATCACAACTTGTCTGGTGCATTTTGCCAGTGTCGTTACTGCTCTTACTTTCTCTGCATAGGCGTACAGAGTCCACAGCTGGCGAATGGATTGTAGCTTGAAAGTCAATCTACAATTCATTTTCTCGTAGCACCAACAATATGTTCAACAGCTAATATACACACACAAGCACACATGCATACACAAAACACCTCTCATCCATAAATTGGCTGAATCATCTATTTTAAAATAGCAAAATTTTGTATCATATTTCTTTCTGGGAAAAATGTATCCTGAATTTCAAGTAGGAAATTGGGAGGACAGGGAACTCAACCTCTCTGTGAAGTCTTAGTTCCCAGAAGAAAAAGTTCTTCTTCCTGCCTTGGCGTTCAAAGATTTCCTCTCCCACATACGTGGGTGGTGGAAGAGGAGGTATCCGTGCTCTTCTTCTTGCCAGTCTTCGTGGTATCATTGGTACTAGGAGGAGAATCCTCCCCATTGTGGCGTAAGAAGGCAAGAGTGAATTCTGGCAAGACTCTCCTTTTATATGCACATCAAGTGTTTATCTTCAGGTGGCCCATGCTTCTGTTTTAAATCCCCCATCTTTTTTTTTTTTTTTTTTTTGAGATGAGTCCTCGCTCCGTCACCAGGCTGGAGTGCAGTGGCGCGATCTCGGCTCCCTGCAACCTCCACCTCCCAGGTTCAAGCGATTCTCCTGCCTTAGCTTCCCGAATGGCTGATATTAAAGGCACCCGCCACCACACCCAGCTAATTTTTGCATTTTTAATAGAGACGGTGTTTCACGGTGTTGGTCAGGCTGTTCTCAAACTCCCGACCTCAAGTGATCCACCCACCTTGGTTTCCGAAAGTGCTGGGATTACAGACGTGAGACACCACGCCTGGCCTCCCCCATCTTTTTAATTGTTTGTTTGTTTGTTTTAATTTTTTGAGACAGAGTCTCACTCTGTCGCCCAGCCTGGGGTGCAGTGGCATGATCTCAGCTCACTGCAGCCTCCGCCTCCCAGATTCTCCCACCTCAACCTCCAGAGTAGCTGGGATTATAGGTGCATGCCACCAAGCCCGCCTATGTTTGTTTGTTTTTAGGGACAAGGGTCTTGCTTTGTCTTCCAAGCTGGAGTGCAGTGGCCTGATCATAGGTCACTGCAGCTTCAAACTCCTGGGCTCAAGAGATCCTCCCGCCTCGGCCTCCCAAGTAGCTGGGACTGCAAGCGTGAGCTACCATGCCCAGCTAATTTTTGTTATTTTTTATTGTAGAGATAGAGTTGCTACGTTGCCCAGGCTGGTCTCAAAGTCCTGGCTTCTAGCAATCCTTCTGCCTCAGCCTCCAAAAGTGCTGGGATTACAGGCACCAATCTTTGTAATTTTCTGTACTTCAGATCTTTCTAAAATGCAAGTCAGATGCACTCTCCTCTCAGCTTCTAAATATCCTCAGGATCTATTCCAAACTCCATGGCATGGTATAATTGGTTCCTCAAGACCTGGGCCCTGCTTTCTCTCCAGCTTCATTTCTCATCGTATGTTGACGTTTGAGTCAGGAGAAGGCAGGTTTTCTCACTCCTTGCCATTAGGTACATGCCCTCATGCTCGCTCGCTCGCTCTTTTTTTTTTTTTTTTTTTGACAGTCTCGCTCTGTTGCAGTGGCATGATCTTTGCTCACTGCAACCTCCACCTCCCAGGTTCAAGCAATTCTCCTGCCTCAACCTCCCGAGTAGCTGGGATTACAGGTGTGCACCACCACATCCAGCTAATTTTTGTATTTTTAGTAGAGAACGAGTTTCACCGTGTTGGCCAGGCTGGTCTTGAACTCCTGACCTCAAGTGATCCACCCACCTCGGCCTCCCAAAGGGATGGGATTGCAGGCGTGAGCCACCGCACTCAGCCTGGTACACGCTCTCTGTCTAGCAAGACTTTTCCATTTTCTTCCTAGTTCATTCTGACTTGTCCTTGAAGACTTAGTGGGCACGTCCTTTGGGCTTTCTCAGCCACCCTCTGTAACATATCACCCTGGATTCCAACAAGGGAGTTATCACTGGCAGGGAAACTTGAGCACCTCACCTGGAAAGAGCCTTGTGCTGTCAGGTTCAAGGTGTGAGATCCTTGGAAGGAGGCCCTTAGGTTAGGTCAGACTGGCATCTGAAGGAATTATTCTAGAGGCATATGCAGGGAGGAGGAGGTCGGGGAGGTGTCACATATATTCCACAGGCCAGGAACAGTACATGTGACTTAATACCTGAATATCAGTGTTTCTCAACTGGGGGTAATCTTGCCTCCCAAGAGATGTTTGGCAAGTCTGGAAATATTTTGAGTTATCACAATAGGGAGAGAGAGTGTGATACTGGGATCTAATGGGTATACTGGTATACAGGGATACTGGTAATCATACTGTAGCATACAGAAAGCCCCCACAACAAAGCATTATCTGGTCCAGATGTCAATAGTGTGCTGAGTTTGAGAAACCCTGCTACATACCATGGAAAGTTACTAGACGCTCTACTTTTTTTGTGTGTGAGATGGAGCTTCACTCTTTTTGCCCAGGCTGGAGTGCAGTGGTGCAGTCTCGGCTCACTGCAACCTCTGCATCCCAAGTTCAAGTAATTCTGCTGCCTCAGCCTCCTGAGTAGTTGGGGTTATAGGTGTGCACCACCATGCCCAGCTTATTTTGTATTTTTAGTAGAGACAGGATTTCACCATGTTGGCCAGGCTAGTCTCGAACTCCTGACCTCAGGTGATCCGCCCTCCTCAGCCTCCCAATGTGCTGGGATTACAGGCATGAACCACCTCGCCTGGCCTAAATGCTCTACTTTTAAGTTAATTTAAAGCTAATGAGATTTAGTAATGGGATATTTTGACATAGGAAAAACACTAGAATCTAAGATATTTGGATTCTAATTCTGGCTGTAGAAAAAGTTAGCTGTGTCTCCTAAGGCAAGTCATTTTACCTTTCTGGGCCTCTTTTAGTTCCACTATAAAATAAGGAGACTCAGACTAAGGCCTCTTCCAGTTTTAACATTCCATGTCTCTAAACCCAACTCACCTGTTTGATTAAAACCACTAATGATTTAAAGAGAGAAGGGAATTGTGATCACACATTCTATTTTATACACTGGCTAAACATCTTCCTGATCCCTTGCTTTGGCAAGCCACTGATGACTCTCATAACAACGTCTCTTAAGAGATGAGACAGGCTGGGCGCGGTGGCTCACGCCTGTAATCCCAGCACTTCAGGGGGCCGAGGTGGGCGGATCACGAGGTCAGGAGATCGAGACCATCCTGACTAACATGGTGAAACTCTGTCTCTACTGAAAATACAGAAAAATTAGCCGGGCGCGGTGGTGGGCTCCTGTAGTCCCAGCTACTCAGGAGGCTGAGGCAGGAGAATGGCATGAACCCGGGAGGCGGAGCTTGCAGTGAGCCGAGATTGCGCCATGCACTCCAGCCTGGGTGACAGAGCGAGACTCCGTCTCAAAAAAATAAAACATAAAAAATAAATAAAAAAATAAAAAAAAGATGAGAAAAGAAATACTCATATTACAATTTGAAATACTGCCTTCGAAGTAGTAATGCAAATCTGCACATGACATTTATGAATGTTTTCCAACAGTGTCTACTAGATGTCAGAAACAAGGGAAAGGAAGCTACCAAAGTTCAAGCTAAGAACTCAAGTCTAAATATCTACTTTTCCAGACTCTAGAAAATCATTGCATATACAGGCGTGTTATATATAGTGAAGTATATGGGGGAGAAGCAGGTGGAGGATTCATTTAAGGGACTGGATGGCAAGTTGTGATGGTAAAATACTTTTAAGTACAGTTTTTTTTTTTTTAACTGCACTAAAGTGTCACAATGAACTATGATTACCACCAGAAATTCTAGAAATCTCAGTATGATTCAACTTACTATATGGCTGGCTATAGCTGTTCAGCCTTATCTCTCATTCCTCCACCATAGGATTCCTTTGTTTAAGCAATCCAGTCCAAACAGGATTACTTATCCCACTGAGCCATGAATTGACATGGCACCACTTCTATACCTTAGTGCATACTGTCCAATGACTTTGTTCTATGACTTTGCCTTTTTCTGGCCTCCACTGCCATCTTTGTTTTCTAAACTCTGTTCTTCATTTGAGGTTCTAGGTCATCTCTTCCATGAAGATGTCCTTGATCACATCCCTCTGTCCCGTTAAAGAGTATCCACCCTTTTAAATTCTGGTGGCACCCATTAGCTCTTATGTGCCATATATCTGATATTATCTCTCGGTAGCATTACTTGACTACAAATTTTACCTTTTCTACAAAATGGTGTGTTCCTTGCACCTTCCTAACCTACTCCTTTGGGAAGACCTTGCTTGTCTGTATTTGGCCCTTGACTCTAAGCTTAAGCAGGGACGGTTTCATCAACATCATGTAGCCCCAGGTCCCGCATTTGTCATGCAGATAGTATGTGCTCAACCAATATTTGTTTATCTGATGTTTGCATGGATGTATTATCTACTGAATGAATTCATCTAAAATAGGTTGATTATCTGTTAGCTTATCCTAGCCTTCTTTGTTAAAAGTTAAAGAAACACCAGCATAAAGATTTGCTATGAAGAAGAATTTTTTTTTTTTTTTGAGACGGATTCTCGCTCTGTTGCCAGGCTGGAGTGCAGTATTGTGATCTCAGCTCACTGAAACTTCCGCCTCCTGGGTTCAAACGATTCTCCTGCCTCAGCCTCCCATGTAGCTGGGACTACAGGTGCACGCCATCACGTCCAGCTAATTTTTTTGTATTTTTAGTAGAGACAGTGTTTCACCATATTGGCCAGGATGGTCCAGATCTCTTGACCTCGTGATCCACCCGCCTTGGCCTCCCAAAGTGCTGGATTACATGCGTGAGCCACCACACCCGGCCTAAGAATTTGTATTTACTTATAATATCTTATTAAAAACATTTTGGCTAATACTTTCTTGAAACTCCTATTAAGATTCTAGATTTTCAAATTACTGTCAACAAATCTTTATAATTAACAGTGCCTAATATATCTTATGGAAATGCCAACGAACTATGTAGAGTTCTTATTGGATGACATTCTCATTGAATTAAAAAATGTATAAACTGAATGTTCAACATTTCTTAGTAATTAAATAGCCATTTAGAGCCCCAGTGTGATGCTGTTACAACCTTTTCCTCAAAACCACATTGCATCTTGGACAGGCATGTTAGCATGAGCCAATTGACTACAAGATGTAGGTTCTGGGAAAGTAAGAATAGACATTATTCGAGTCTAGCATTCACTCTTTAAAAGTGTCAGCATATCATCTGTGTGTTAAAGCACTGGCAAGTAGTGAACTACGCTGAATCATTAGATTGAGTAATACAGGGCACACAAAAAATTTCAAGTTCTGTTAAGAGAGAAAATTGGAATGGTGTCTAATCTCACAAGCAGCATATATTTTTCTCTTCTACTCTAATCAATCATTTTCTCTTTCCTTATACAGTTGTCCCTTGGTATCCATGGGTTTGGTTCCATGGCCTCCCTCAAATACCAAAATCAATTGATGTCTGATGCAAAATGATATAGTATTTGCATATAACCTACACACATATTCCCATATACATTAAATCATCTCTAGATTATGTATAGTACCTAATACAATGTAAATGCTATGTTAATAGTTGTTAGACTATATTGTTTAGAGAATAATGACAAGAAAAAAAAGTCTGTACATGTTCAGTACAGGTGGAAATTTTTTCTGAGTATTTTTGATCCACAGTTGGTTGAATCCTTGTATATGAAGAGCCAACTATATATATATATGGAAATATATATACACATATCACACAACTGTGTATATTTTTCTCTTTCTTACCACACTCACTCATTTTCTGCTGGCCCTGCCCTGCCTGGCTTCAGAAAACTGAAGACACCAGAGCTCTACAGAATGCCAAATAAATGGCTGTGCTCTGTCTGTAAAGTTCCAGTTACACTTAGATTTGGAACTCCTTTGTAACTCACCTAATCAGTTTCATATTTAAGTAATAACTGGCTTGTCTTATACAGGGTGATTGAGAAAGAATTGCACATTGGTCACCCAGAGTCCTAGTTTCTCACTTTACCCCTTCTCCCCGAGAGGATGTCTTCATAACCTCGTGTTTATACTGTACTTTCTTTTTCAAACTTAAAGAATTGAAGAATCTCACTGTGGCTACCACTTCAGCTTTCACAGGTAATATACTACAGAGGGCTCCGGGTGATTGATGGATGCCCAGTGACATGAGGGGTGTGTGGTGAACATTTATTAAGTTATAGAGGGAGCAGAGAGAATTCCTTTAGAATGGGGGTTGTCAAATTGTGGCCTATGGTCCAAATCCAGCCCGCTGGCTCTTATTATAAATAAATCCTTTTTTGTTTTTGTTTTTTTTGTTTGTTTATTTGTTTGTTTTTTAGTCTTGCTCTGTCACCCAGGCTGGAGTGTAATGGCGCGATCTTAGCTCACTGCAACTTCGGCCTCCCAGGTTCAAGCGATTCTCCTGCCTCAGCCTCCCAAGTGGCTGGGATTACAGGTGCCCACCACCATGCCCAGCTAATTTTTGTATTTTTAGTACAGACAGGGTTTCACCATCTTGGCCAGGCTGACCTCAGCTGATCTACCCGCCGTGGCCTCCCAAAGTGCTGGGATTACAGGTATGAGCCACCATGCCCTGCCATAAGTAAAGTTTTACTGAAACACAGCTATGCCCATCCATTTAAGTATTGTCTATGGCTGTTTTTGTATTTCCCTAGAGTTGAATATTAGCAACAGAGAGCATCCGGCCCCTAAAGTCTAAAATATTTACTGTCTGGTCCTTTACAGGATAAATGTGTAGATCCCTGCTTTACAAACTGGTCTTGACTGCATGTTTCCATAAACTCCAGTTACTCATAAATGCATTATAAGTCATGAATCTTACAACATAAGAAAAAAGGATTGGCCAGGTGTGGTAGCTCATGTCTGTGTTCCCAACACTTTGGGAGATCGAGGTGGAAGGATTGCTTGAGCCCAGGGATTCGAGACCAGCCTGGGCAATATGGCGAGCCCCTGTCTCTATTTAAAAAAAAAAAAAAAAAAGTTAATAAAATAAATACATAAAATTTTATAAACAGACGAAAGGATTTCTCAGTTTTCCTTGAGTACATATCTGACTTTCCACCTATTTTACTTTTCTTATCTATCTCTCAGGATGTCCAAGTCCTGATACCTTTAAGTAGTAGGTCTATGTATTTAGAGAGAGACTAGGAAAAGTCAAAATACAGAATTCAGCCTAAGAAATGCCAGCTGTAAGAGACATATCTCGCAAATCTGCTTTTTAATCTCAGGGACCAAAAGAAATAAGAGGGAAGCACCTCAGTTTATTATGTTTCATTTTTTTAAGTCTTAAGTCTTAAGCCTTTTCTTAAGACTTACAATAATGATAGGGTATACGTTACAAAAATGCAAAAGTATGATTTCTGGTCAGAGAAGCTTAAAATTCTGAGAAACCCTGCTATACACCATGAGTAATGTTAATAACATTTTTGTAATATTTTACAGTTTACTGTGTCTTTCCACACACACCATATCATTTTATCCTTACAATGACGCTGTGAAATGGGTTGTTCCAACAGCCCAGTTTGTCATCATCACCTCAGGGTGCTTTACTTTCGCAAGATGGAAAAATCTGTGATTTGAAACCATCTTGACCGCAGATGTAAAAATGTGTCTTCTGATTCCTACTTCCTTACTTTAAACGATCTAATCTAGTATTAAGCTAGGTAACTTTTCCTAAGTGCCCTGGAAATGTATCCATTTCAGGCTAAGAGTCATCTAGCAACATTCTGGCTCATTTTATATTAGTTGTTAATGGGACAAGCTCAATTCAGCACTTACAAAGTCCACAGCAAATCTGTATATCTCCTTAACACTCTGTACCTTGGCCAATACACTGTGACAATTCAATAAATGCTGTACTATTTGAGGATGAGTTAGAAACACTGATATAGGACAAAGTGTTGTGACCTTCAAGGCTCCTTGGTCTGTTTACATTGATATTAATAGATGGTTCTCAGCTTCAGTCACAGACCTGAATAATTCAGGTCATACTGAACTACTGCACTTTTTTAAAAACTATAAAATATTCTGGGAAATTTTTTAGGTAAGTGACATATGTAAGTTATAGAAAAAGTTTAAAAGTCCACAGAAAATGAAGTTGTCTGAACTCCAATTGTGTAGAAATAATCAGATAGTCAATATAACAAATAAACTTGTTCTTAAGCTGTTCCATTTGGATTTGCATCTAGAGTGAATGTTTTATAATTAACAACATATGGCAGTTAAGTAGAAAATACTACTGATTTTTAAATATTTATTCTCTTTTGAGATTGGTAGACTAATAATTGTATCTGTAGACCAAAGTCAAAAAACCAATCAGTTTTATTTGTTGGGATTTTTGTTTCATTTTTTTTGTTTTGTTTGAGACGGGGTCTCACTTTATCGCCCAGACTGGAGTGCAGTGGTGCAATCACAGCTCACTGCAGCCTTGACCTCCTGGGCTCAGGTGATCCTCCCACCTCAGCTTCCCAAGTAGCTGGGACTACAGATGCACATTACCACACCTGGCTAATTTATATATATATATTTTTTTTGTAGAGTCGGAGTTTTATCATGTTGCCCAGACAGGTCTCAAACTCCTAGGCTCAAGCAATCTGCCCACCTTAGCCTCCCAAAGTGCTGAGATTACAGGCATGAGCCACTGCACCCAGCCTAGTTCTAAATGTTTTTTAATTAACATATCACACAATTGGATAGTATTTTATCAGTATTATGTGGCTGTATAGTATTGGAAAGCAGCTATTTGAGAGTATAATGAACACTAATGGCATTGTATAAATTGGGCTTCTTATTATCCAGAAGGATTATGGCTAACCTTGCAGCGTGGCAGCATGAGCTACATACTGTACATTTGTTAATGATTCTGTATCAGACAGTATAAGAAGTAAAATGGCAGAGACATTAGATTGTACTTTACGGCCACCAGAATTCTTTGGAAGTGTGTCCTGGAACCCCTTTCTGGCAGCCTTAACTTACTGGCATTTAGATGGAAAATGAAGAGAACCTAGAAACCCTGCATGTTTGCTGAAGATAACTGAAGATGTCCATTTTATAGGTCTTTATTTATTCTTTTGGTTCTGGTTTGTTTTTTGACCCAAATAAATATCAAAATGAATTTATTAAACACTTTAGGGGGCATATTGCCAAATCGGATGCTACTATATATAAAGAAACTGTGTGGAGTGTGGTAACACCATCTGGCATGATGAATAAATTTTGGGATGCTTGTGGAAATTTCAAAGAAAAATGTAGGAAATTTTGTGCATAATTTTCTTAAACTTATTTTTATGAGATCTAGGATTATACAGGTTTCCAATAGACATCTGGATGAATTTTGTTAATACTCAGATAATCCTTTAAGAAAAAATATAATGCCTGGCTTTTAACTTTTAAAAATTCATTGTTTCGGGGCCGGGCACGGTGGCTCATGCCTGTAATTCCAGTGCTTTGGGAGACCGAGGTGGGTGGATCACAAGGTCAGAAATTCAAGACCAGCCTGGCCAAGGTGGTGAAACCCCATATCTACTAAAATACAAAAAATAGCTGGGCGTGGTGGCGGGCACCTGTATTCCCAGCTACTCAAGAGGCTGAAGCAAGAGAATCACTTGAACCCTGGCGGCAGAGGTTGCAGTGATCTGAGATCACACCACTGTACTCCAGCCTGGGCGACAGAGTGAGACTCCATGAAAAAAAAAATCCATTGTTTTGTACAATAGGGGCTTCTAACAGTAGTTATTTAAAATATGCTATGTAAAATATTTTTAAAGGATTTGTGAACGTCGTAATGCAAGCATACCTCAGAGCTATTGAGGGTTTGGTTTCAGACCACTGCAGTAAAGCAAATATTGCAATAAAGTGAGTCACACGAGTTTTTTGGTTTCCCAGTGCATATAAAAGTTATGTTGACACTATAGAATTGTGCTCATAAAAAAGTATATACATTAATTTTAAAATACTTTTTTTTTTTCCTTGAGACGGAGTCTCACTCTGTTGCCCAGGCTAGAGTGCAACAGTGCGATCTTGGCTCACTGCAACCTCTGCCTCCCAGGTTCAAGAGATTCTCCTGCCTCAGCCTCCCGAGTAGCTGGGACTACATGCGTGTGCTACCATGCCCAGCCAATTCTTTGCATTTTTTAGTAGAGACGGGATTTCGCCAGGTTGGCCAGGCTGGTCTCGAACTCCTGACCTCAGATGATCCACCCGCTTGGACCTCCCAAAGTGCTAGGATTACAGGTGTGAGCCATCACGCCCAGCCCTTTTTTTCTTTAGAGATGGGCTTTCGCTCTGTTACCCAGGCTGGAGTGCAGTGGCATGGTCATAGCTCACTGCAGCCTCAAACTCCTGGGCTCAAGCAATCCTCCCACTTCAGCCTCCAGACTGGCTTGGATTACAGGAGTGACCCACCATGCCCAGCACAAAAAAAATACTTTGGTGCTGAAAAATGCTAATGAGCACCTGAGTCTTCAGCAAGTCATAATCTTTTTTGCAGCTGGACAGTCTTGCTTTGATGTTGATGGCTGCTTACTGACCAAAGTAGTGGTTGCTGAAGGTTGAGGTGGCTGTGGCAATTTCTTAAAAGAAGACAACAATGAAATGTGTCACCTCAATAGGCTTCTTTTGATGAAAGACTTCTCTGTAGCATGCCATGCTGTTTGATAGCATTGTACCCAAAGTGAAACTTCTTTCGAAATTGAAGTCAATGCCCTCAAGCCCTGTTGCTGCTTTATTAACTAAGTGGATGTAATATTCTAAATCCTTTGTTGTCATTTCAACAATGTTCACAGCATCTTCACTAACAATAGGTTGCATCTCAAGAAGACACTTTTCTTTGCTCCTCCAGAGGAAGCGACTCCTTAACCATTCAAGTTTGATCGTGAGATTGCAGCAATTCAGTCCCATCTTCGGAATTCACATCTCATTCTAGTTCTCCATATTTCCACTACATCTGAAATTATTTCCTCTACTGAAGTCTTGAACCCCTCAAAGTCATCCATAAGAGTTGGAATCAACTTCTTTCAAACTCCTGTTCATGTTGATGTTTTCACCTCCTCCCATGAGTCATGAATGTTCTTAATGCCATCTAGAATGATGAAGCCTTTCTGGAAGGATTCCAATGTACTTACTTTGTCCAGATTTATCAGAAGAATCACTATCTATAGCACCTGTAGCCATACAAAATGTATTCTTTAAATAATAAAACTAAAAAGTCAAAGTCACTTTTTGATCCGTGGGCTGCAAAATGCATGTTGTGTTAGCAGGCATGCAAACAACACTCATCTCTGTACATCTCCATCAGCACTCTTGGGTGACTAGGTGCATCGTCAATGAGCAGTAATATTTTGAAAAAAATTTTTATGGAGCAGTAGGTCTCAACAATGGATTTAAAATATTCAGTAATCCATGCCATAAACAGATGTGCTGTCTGTCATCCAGGCTTTGTTGTTCCATTAATAGAGTCCAAGCCAAGTAAATTTAGCATAATTCTCTCTCTCTCTCTCTCTCTCTCTCTCTGAGACAGACTCACTCTGGTGTGATCACAACTCATGCAGTCTCAACGTCCTGGGCTCAAGTGATCCTCTCACCTCAGCCTCCCAAGTAGCTGGGACTACAGGTGCATGCCACCACCCATGCCTGGCTAATTTTTGTTTTTGTTTTCTTGTAGAGGCAGGGTTTCAACATGTTGCCCAGGCTGGTCTCAAACTCCTGGGCTCAAGTGATCCACCCACCTCAGCCTCCTAAAGTGTTAGAATTACAGGCACGAGCCACCGCACCCAACCCTAGCATAATTCTTAAGGCCCCAGGATTTTCAGAATGGTAACTAAGCACTGGCATCAACCTGTCACCAGCTGCTTTAGCCCCTAACGAGAGTGTCAGCCTGTTCTTTGAAGCTTTGAAGCCAGGCATTGACTTCACCTTTCTTGCCATGAAAGTCTTAGATGGCATCTTCTTCCAATAGAAGCCTGTTTCATCTATACAAAAAAATCTGTTGTTTGGTGTAGCCATCTTCATCAATGATCTTAGCTAGATGGTCTGGATAACTTATGGCAGCTTCTGTATCAGCCTTTGCTGTTTCATCTTGCAGTTTTGTGTTATGGAGATGGCTCCTTTCCTTAAATCTTATGGACCAACCTCTTAAAGCTTCAAAGTTTTCTTCTTCAGCTTCCTCACCTGTCTCAGTTTTTATAGAATCCAAGAGAGTTAGTGCCTTGCTCTGGATTGGGCTTTGCCTTAAGGGAGTGCTATGACTGGTTTGATCTTCTATCTAGATCACTCAGAGACTATCTTCACATCAGCAATCAGGCTGTTTCACTTCTTTTTTTTTTTTTTTTTTTTTTTTTTGAGATGGAGTCTCACTCTGTTGCCCAGGCTGGAGTGCAGTGGCATGATCTTGGCTCACTGCAACCTCTGCCTCCCGGGTTCAAGCAATTCTCCTGCCTCAGCATCCCAAGTAGCTGAGACTACAGGCATGCACCATCACACCTGGCTATTTTTTTTTGTATTTATAGTAGAGATAGGGTTTCACCATGTTGGTCAGGCTGGTCTCGAACTCCTGGCTTCAAGTGATCTACCCGCCTCAGCCTCTCAAAGTGCCGGGATTACAGGCGTGAACCACTCACTTTTTTATCATTTGCTTGTTCACTGGAACTGGAGTAGGTAGCACTTTTAATGTGCTTTGAGAACTTTACCTTTGCATTTACAACTTGGGTAACTGTTTGGGGCAGGAAGCCTAGCTTTTGCTCTACTTCAGCTTTCAACATGCCTTCCTTACTACGTTTAATTATTTCTAGGTTTTTATTTATTTATTATTTTATTTTATTTTATTTTATTTTATTTTGTTTTTGAGATGGAGTTTCACTCTTGTTGCCCAGGCTGGAGTGCAATGGTGCGATCTTGGCTCACTGCAACCTCTGCCTCCCTGGTTCAAGTGATTCTCCTGCCTCAGCCTCCCTAGTAGCCGGGATTACAGGCATGCTCCACCATGCCCAACTAATTTTTTATATTTTTAGTAGAGACAGGGTATTGCCATGTTGGCCAAGCTGGTCTTCAACTCCTGATCTCAGGTGATCCACCCGCCTTGGCCTCCCAAATTGCTGGGATTACAGGCCTGAGCCACAGTGTCCAGCCCCTAGGGTTTGATTTAAAATGACAGATCTGCAACTCTTCCTTTCACTTGAACACTTACAGGCTATGATAGGGTTCTTAACTGACCAAATTTGAATACCATCATGTCTCAGGGAATAGTGAAGCCAGAGGAAACAGAGAGGAGACTGGAATGGCCAGTGGGTTGGTGGAGCTATCAGAACACACATAACTTTTATGATTAAGTTCAATGTCTTATACTGGGGTGGTTCAAGATGTCCCCCCAAAATTACAATGATAACATCAAAAATCACTGATCATAGATCACTGCAACAGATATAAGAATAGAAAGCTTTAAACATTGCAAGAATTACCAAACTGTGACGTAGGGACATGAAGTGAGCATGTGCTGTTGGAAAAATGATGCCAATAGACTTGCTCCACTCAGGGTTGCCACAAACCTTAATTTGTTAAAAAAAAATGCCATATCTTCAAAGTGCAACAAAGCAAAGCACAATAAAACAAGGCATGCCTGCGTTCATTCTGACCCCATCTTAATGAGGTAGCCAACCAAAGTGCCTCCCAGTTTGAAGCTAGGGAAACTGAAGTCAGTCCACAATATATATTTGATTCTTACAGAATCAAGAAAGAAAGTGTGGTACTACTAATTTTAGGTCCCAGTTTTGTGTTTTAAAGACTTTGATAGAGGTAGTAAAGTATCAAACAGCAAATATACATTGCTTATGACATCTAACTACTTACTTAGCTAGGACTTTAAAAATCACTAAAACTCGGCCGGCCGCAGTGGCTCATGCCTGTAATCCCAGCACTTTGGGAGGCTGAGGAGGGGGGATCACGAGGTCAGGAGTTTGAGACCAGTCTGGCCAACATGGTGAAACTCCATCTCTACTAAAAATATAAAAATTAGCTAGGCGTGGTCACGGGCACCTGTAATCCCAGCTACTAGGGAGGCTGAGGCCGGAGAATTGTTTGAACCCAGGAGGCAGAGGTTGCAGTGAGTCAAGACTATACCACTGTACTCCAGCCTGGGCGACAGAGCAAGACTCCATCTCAAAATAAATAAATAAATAAAATAAAATTACTAAAACTCACAAAATGTAAGCAAAATGGCACCCTCAATGTAAATTACATTGCTCTATTTATTCCTTTATCTATAGATACTGTTGATCTGTTCATCAACACTGGAGGAGTCAAGTTGATTCGGATTTTCATTTGGTAGGCTAAAGGCACTGTTTTAATTTGCAAACTGAGAATCCTCATTGTCACAATTTTAAGTGGCCTGATTTTATATAATGTTGATCTAGAAGTAATATCGAGGTAAAATGAAACTAAAATCATTACTGACTATTCTGTTATATTTAAAATTAAGTATCAGAGAAAAAAGTGTTTTAAAAATATGATTAAAATAAGATTAAGCTATTTGGATGTTACAAACATATTAATACATCTCACAGCCCAGACTCATAAATCTTGTGTTCTACACAAAGAAGTTTAGTTATTTTACATTCAAGTCTTTACATAACCAATAGCCATGGTTTTTTGAAGGGCAGTAGGTAACTCTAAAATATGGAATTTATTGGCTGATAGTGATTTTCGAGTGTCCTTCTAAATAAAATATTTCATATGTTATGTTTGAAACCCATTTATTATAACAAATGTTAAAACACCATTTGTTACAAATGTTGCATTAAAAAATTATTCTAAGGCTGCTTGCTAGTTTTTTCTCCCATTCACATATGATTTGGGGAGGGATTTTAGTATTTAATACCTATCCTACGTATCTTTAAGGTTAATATAGTATATATTTCAAGATAGCTATAAAATAGGATCTTGAAAGTTATCATCATAAAGAAATGATAAAGATCTGAGGTGCTTGACATGCTAACTACCCTGATTTGATCATTATACAATGTACACATGTATCGAAACGTCACACGGTTTCCCATAAACATGTACTATTACTATGTGTCAATTACAAATAACATCTTTTTTAAACTTTATGTAAATAAAAGAGTCAAGTCAGGCATGATGGCTCACGCCTGTAACCCCAGCACTTTGGGAAGTTGAGGCAGAGAATCACTTGAGGTCAGGAGTTCAAGACCAGCCTGGTCAACATGGTAAAACCCATCTATACTAAAAATACAAAAATTAGCCAGATGTGGTGGCACGTGCCTATAGTCTCAGCTACTCGGGACGCTGAGGCAGGAGAATTGCTTGAACCTGGGAGGAGGAGGTTAGAGTGAGCCATTATTGTGCCACTGCCCTCCAGCCCAGGGAACAGAACTAGACTCCATCTCAAAAAAAAAAAAAAATTAGAAGATTAGATACAATGAGCATTTCTTAAAGTCAAGTGCTTTATTGAACCCAGTTTAGGCTGGAAAAAGTAGCAAATATCCAGATGACAGTATATCATATTAAATTACAAGCAACTATTTCATGTAAATTAGTAGATATGGTCAGATATTAACAAAGAAAAATAAGAGTCTCAGATAGTTTAAAGTGTATTTGATCTTCTTGGAATTTATACCTTAAACACCAAATTAATATACCAAAAAAGCAAAGTAATCAATTTCAGATTAAGGGAAAAAATTAGGTTCATTTCATGGGAAATAATTGTCCCTGCCTCATATCTCAGAGTAAACGAGCTTCTTTGTTATTTCAGCTCCACTTATGATCATCATTGTTTTCATTCAGCTGAACCGTTAGATGATGGTTAAGACTTAAGACGGTTCAGCTGACCGGATACTATTCTTTGTGATTTAGGCTGTAAATACTGTGAAGCATTATATACAATAAAAATTCAAGCGAATGTGAATTTGGAGCTCTGCTTTTCCATTTTGAAGACTTTGGTAGAGATATAATAAAGTGTCAAATAGCAAGAATATATGCTTGGAAGATTTTATTTTCCTGTACTGTACTCCATAGAAGCAGATAAATTGACACAATGCTGGCACTTGCTTCCATCACCCATTCTGGTTTCCATTATCTTCTTCAGTTGTCCATAGATGTAATTTGACTACACTATAGCTATATAGTTTGGCCATAGTTGTGAGGGGATCAAAGCACAGGCTCTGAAGCCACACTGCCTGGGTTGGACTCCCAGCTCCCAAATTGCTAGTTCTGTCATGTCAAACTAAGCAAATCACTTTCTATGCCTCAGCTTCCCCACCTGCAAAAAGTTGATGATAATAGTACCTACCTCATGGTGTGGTTGAGAAGATTAAGTGAATTCATTACACTTAAAGCACTAAAAAGAGTGCCAGGTACAAAATAGTGCCTGGTGCATATGTGCTTAAGAGCTATTAGCTATTGAGGTTTTGGCTATTATTATTGGTATTAAATTTCCACGCATTGGCTCCTTTCTTGAGAACAAAGATATAGTATTTGATATGGAAGAAAACTGGGATGTAAGAACATGTGTCCTACCAAATGATAAAAGAAAATCTTTTTTTTTTTTTTGAGATGGAGTCTCACTCTGTCGCCCAGACTGGAGTGCAGTGACCTGATCTCGGCTCACTGCAACCTCCACCTCCCAGGTTCAAGCGATTCTCCAGCCTCAGCCTCCTGAGTACCTGGGATTGCAGGCGTGCACCACCACACACAGCTTAATTTTTGTAATTTTAGTAGAGACAGGGTTTCACTATCTTGGTCAGGCTGGTCTCAAACTGCTGACCTCAAGTGATCCGTCTGCCTTGGCCTCCCAAAGTGCTGGGATTACAGGCATAAGCCACCGTGCCCAGCAGATAAAAGAAAATATTTTAAGACCAGAGATAAGAAAGCTCTGAAATTAGAGAACTGTTAACACCAATGTGAGGAAATATTAATAGAAATGCTTAGTCTAATGAAAGGGAAAGGGAGAAGAATTTTTTTTTTTTTTATTGAGTGGAATCAAAACACTGTTGGATGCTTGTGAAGATGAAATGGAGGCCATCTGGAGAAAACAATTCCATTCCACAGTGTGGAATGGATTTAAAGACAGCTGAATAGTCTGGGCGTGCGTTATATAGGCCCTTGGCTATATAATGTTGTAGATTAACAAAGTGAACGGCAGGGGGCGTAGTGGTGGTTAATGAGAGATGATAAGAGTTGTCCAGCTTCAAGGATCGGTGTTTATGACGTGTTTCCCCCTATTAAAAAAATATACTGGCCAGGCGTGGTGGCTCACGCTTGTAATCCCAGCACTTTGGGAGACCGAGGCGGGAGGATCACCTGAGGTCAGGAGTTCAAGACCAGCCTGGCCAACATGCTGAAACCCCGTCTCTACAAAAATACAAAAATTAGCGGAGCGTGATAGCGGGTGCCTGTAATCTTAGCTACCCAGGAGTCTGAGGCGGGAGAATCGCTTACACCCGGGAGACGGAGGTTGTAGTGAGCTGAGACTGCATCACTGCACTCCAGCCCGGGCAACAGAGCAAGACTCTGTCTCAAGAAACTCTCTCTCTCTATATATATATATGTATATATATATATACACACACACATATTTGCATATATATATATAGTAGATAGATAGATACAGATATAGATGACATTATTTTGGTCTTTCCAACTATTTGAGTACATTAGGACCTTAAGATTCAACATTCTTCCATTTTATTTATTCTGGCTATATATTTCTTACACCCATTAACTTTTTTTTCCTTTTGAGACTGAGTTGCCCAGGCTAGAATGCAGTGGCACGATCTTGGCTCACTGCAACTTTCGCCTCCCAGGTTCAAGCGATTCTGCTGCCTCAGCCTCCTGAGCAGCTGGGACTACAGGCGCCTGCCACCACAGCTGGCTAATTTTTTGTATTTTTAGTAGAGATAGAGTTTTGCCATGTTGGCCAGGCTGGTCTTGAACTCCTGACCTCAAGTGATCCGCCTGCCTTGGCCTCCCAAAGTGCTGGGATTACAGGCATGAACCACCGTGTGCTACCACATTACCTTTTTATTAATTCTTTCCTTGTAACCATTACCAATGTTTGCTGCCTTTTTACTGGTTAACTTGTTAATTAACCAATTAGTTCAATTAAAAAATTTACGTTAGGCATTGTATGTATTTATTTATTTTTTAGAGATGGGATCTTGCTATGTAGCCCAGGTCGGTCTCACACGCCTAGGCTCAAGCAATCCTCCAGCCTCAGCCTCCAGAGTAGCTGGAACTACAGGTGTGTGCCACTGCACCTAGCTGTTAGGCATATTTTTAAAATCATCAAAATATGTTTTCCCTAGTGGCCTGGTTACCTGATGAATAAATAACAGACGGGTTTAGGCATGTATTAAGGATATTTTATTATTATTTAAAAATGGAGAAATTCTTATTAAAGATTTATTCATTGAATTTGTGTTTTAAATAATTGTTTATTATCTATCCAGAATGATCCGCATGGATTGTTTGGGATTAGAGGTAAGAAGAACCAGAAAACACAGAAAAATTAGATAATTTTGTATTAGCTGAAATATTTACCTTTCATCATAATGAATTAAAAAACATACATAGAAAATAACTCTTCTTCCTTTATCAATATTAAGAGAAAGCCAGATGTGAAAGCCATCCTGTAAGAATCTGCAGGATTTCAAGAAGATATTGATAGACTTATATTGAAGCTTTAATATATTCAAAAGACTTTAAAGCCCAACCTACAGGTAACATGCTCTATTGCTTTCTTTCCATAATATTTTTATCATATTCTTGGGTTCTTATAGATTCTAAAGTTAAATTTTTGACTTGACTAAAAATGTTACATTTAACCCCTTTTAATTTAAATCTTTTAATTTTAATCTAACTTTAACTTTCAAATAGTACATTTTTTAGAAATTTATGATCAATGCTAGTTTTGAGTAGATCCTAAGTGAAGAAAATTAATTTTTTTTTTTTTGGAGATAGAGTCGCCCTGGCTGGAGTGCAGTGGTGCAATCTCGGCTCACTGCAACCTCCGCCTCCCAAGTTCAAGTGATTCTCCTGCCTCAGCCTCTTAAGTAGCTAGGATTACAGGTGCCCGCCACCACGCCCGACTGATTTTTTGTATTTTTAGTAGAGATGGGATTTCACTATGTTAGCCAGGCTGTTCTCAAACTCCTGACCTCATGATCCACCCGCCTCAGCCTCCCAAAGTGCTGGGATTACAGGCATGAGCCACCAAGCCCAGCCGAAAATTAAGTATTTTTAAGATTTCATGTTCACAGTGACTGAGATTCTTTCAAAGAAAAAAAAAAAAAGTTTCTGCAGCAAGAGCTGAGCAAATATCTATTGGGGTGCCTTCCAGTGAACTGAGCCTTGTGTCTTAAAAACAGCACTTTATTTGCAGCAGCTGGGATGGAATTGGAGACCATTATTCTAAGTGAAGTAACTCAGGAATGGAAAACTAAACATTGTATGTTCTCACTCGTAAGTGGGGGCTAAGCTATGAAGACACAAAGGCATAATAATGATAAAATGGACTTTGGGGACTCGGGAAAGGGTGGGAGGCGGGTGACAGATAAAAGACTATATATTGGCTACAGTGTACACTGCTCAGGTGATGGGTTCATCAAAATCTCAGAAATCAGCACTAAAAAGAACTTATTCATGTAACCAAACACCACCTGTTCCCCCGAAAACTTATTGAAATAAAAGTAATAATACATAACAATAATAACTGCACTTTACAAATGTCATGAGGGGGATGAAGAACTAAGCAGAAACCTTCATCCGTGCTGGATGATATTCTATTCCAGTTTCCTCTTCAATCAATTTTGTATAATGCTTTGGAAGCAGAATAACAAGTAATATGAAATCATTTTTCAAGATGCTATATGTACACACTCTTAGTTCTATTTCCGTATTCATCGGAACAGACAATTTATGCAATTCATTTGTAATACTCAGGAACAAAGACCTATTTCCCCGAAGGTTATGAGCATTCTTGAATGTTACAAATGCAAAAAAAAAATATTATTTTCATGTTGTCACATTTAGATAATGAAATGTGCTAGGTTTACAGCATCTCCACAACGACTCTCAGGAAGTATGCCCACGGTGTATGTGAATTTTATTCTGAGATTCCAAAAGTGGATGTAGGCAGTTCTTAACAAGCATCGACAAACTGTAATTAAACAGTGAGTGTTGGGGAAGATGGAAGGAAAGCAGGATCTGGACCTCAGCTTCTGAACATGAGTATCTTTCATTCTTGGAAAAACAGGTATTCAGTTGATCTGTTTCTTATGTTGTGTCTGAGTTTCAGGATGGGAACATGAATCAGTGTGTGACTGCAATGAGCCACCTGATACCTTCAAATGGAAGTAAGGAAAAGGGTCCAGTAAGGATGACATATTAATCCTTTTGGCACATGATAGCCATTTTGCTTATTTTGTTTTCCTTTGAGTGGATGTGTCGGGCTGAGGGTGGAATTGCCACACATTTGGACCCTCATGACTCTACCCAAGATGATTGCATGCTGTTAAGCATGCAATAGCAACGCGGGAGATTCCAAAGTTCAAAAGTAGCCACGTTATCTTTGTTCCTTCTGTTTTTCCCTTTAATGTTTACATGGAGTTGTTTGCTCTGTAATTGTGCCAATGGTGTTGTGCTGTAGAATACATGCAACATATATAGAAATAGTATTCATGTTAACATTTTCATAGCTACCCGACTAATAATCAAATACAGAAACCCATGTATTGCCAAGAAGCACAGATATTTTATAGCTCTCTTTCTTTTTCATAAAATCTAACCCGAACGAACAGAACACAGAGCTTGGTTGATTACTCTCTCCACCAACTTCCCCTGAAGTTCTCCTATCTTTGGGGGCACAGTTCTGCCTAAACTCATCTCTGTCACATTCCAGATGCACGGCAGAGTTCCACATGTGTAAACACCCTACCCCTGCTTTGTACCATGTTAGGTAATGACCGTAAATGCTCTCGTGTACCTCAGCATAAACTAGGAGGAGGAAGGGGCAGGTGCCGATCTAAGCCTTCATGAAATTTCTACCAGAAAAAAAAACCTGGCCGGGTGCAGTGGCTCATACCTATAATTCCAGCCCTTTGGGAGTCTGAGGTGGGCGGATCACCTGAGCTCAGGAGTTCAAGACCAGCCTGGTCAACATGATGAAACCATGTCTTTATTAAAAATACAAAAATTAGTTCAGTGTGGTGGCACGTGCCTGTAATCTGAGCTACTGGGGAAGCTGGGGCAGGAGAATTCCTCGAAGCCGAGAAATGGAGGTTGTAGTGAGCCAAGATCGCGCCACTGCACTCCAGCCTGGGCGACAAGAATGCAACTCTATCTCAAAAAATTAAATAAATAAAATAAATAATTTGCTTTATAGCTAATAGTTAGCCGGCATGCCAATCTCAGATTCCAGCAGCTAACGGACTACCGTGTTCAGTCAGGTATATCCAACTGTTGGAGTTGTCTTATTCAATGACTGAATTTGGTTGGAGAAAACAAAGGAGAGGGGGATAAAAACACGAGGACCTGGCCGGGCGCGGTGGCTCACACCTGTAATCCCAGCACTTTGGGAGGCTGAAGCGGGTGGATCACCTGAGGTCAGAAGTTTGAGACTAGCCTGGCCAACATGGTGAAACCCCATCTCTACTAAAAATGCAAAAATTATCCGGGCATGGTGGCGGGCGCCTGTAATCCCAGCTACTCAGGAGACTGAGGCAGGAGAATTGCTTGAACCCGGGAGGCGGAGGTTGCAGTGAGCTGAGTTGCGCCATTGCACTCCAGCCTGGGCGACAGAGTGAGACGCCATCTCAAAAAAAAAAAAAAAAAAATACAAGGACCTAAACTGAGACTAAAAGAGAGCTTTGAGGTCAGCTATTGTGAGGTTTCAGTTATAACTTCACAGATGGTCCAAGCAGATAAAGAAAAAAAGGATAGTTTCAGAGATCTGGTAATCAGTCTCTTGAATTCTGCTACCATTGTTAATGGTGTTGTCATTTATTTATTCATTCATATATTCATTTATTTATTCATTCACACACCCATTCATTCATTCTGCTTTGCAGGGAAGATGAAGTGGGGATAAGAATAAGTTTGGGCGCCAGGCATGGTGGCTCATGCCTGTAATCCCAGCACTTTGGGAAGTCGAGGTGGCAGGCAGATCACCTGAGGTCAGGTGTTCCTGACCAGCCTGGCCAACATGGTGAAACCCCATCTCTACTAAAAATACAAAAATTAGCCAGGTGTGGTGGTGTATGCCTGTAATCCCAGCTACTCAGGAGGCTGAGGCAAGAGAATCATTTGAACCCAGGAGGCAGAGGTTGCAGTGAGCCAAGATCACACCATTGCACCCCAGATTGGGCGACAGAGTGAGACTCTGTCTCAAAAAAAAAAAAAAAAAAAAAAAAAAAGAATGAGTTTGGGCATCTGACTTGATGATCTTATTCTTCCTGAGAGGTTTACCCACCCACCGCTAGGAAAAACTTTGATTGTAAAACCAATTTCAGATCACTCTATTTACAGGCGTGGTGATCATGGCAATCATTTTGCTTAAAGTTACCCTTAGCCCCCTTTTCTATATACTTTGGGAATCCAAGAAGCTATCAGAACTAATGATACTGTAGGTGAACTGAGCCTTTGGCAAAAGAAAAGATAGCTGATGCAAAACAAAACCACAATTAAGTGATGCAAAACAAAACCACAATGAGATACCACCTCACATCTATTAGGATAGCCGCTATAAAAAAAAAAACAGAAAATAATAATTGTTAGTGATGACGTAGACCAATTGGATCTCTTGTCTACTGTTGATGAGAATGTAAAAGGGTGTAGCCACTATGGAAAACAGTGTGGAGTTTCCTTCAAAAATTAAAAATAGAATTGCCATATGATTCAGCAATCCCACTTCTGGGTATATATTCAAAAGAATTGAAAACAGATGTTAAAGAGATATTTGCATGCCCATATTCATTGCCGTATTACTCCGGATAGCCAAGAGGTGGAAGCAACCTAAATGTCCATCTAGAGATGAGTAGATAAAGAAAATGTATATACATACAATTGGAATTTGATTCAGCCTTAAAAAGGAATAAAATCCTGTCACATATCTCAACATGAATGAACTGTGGGGACATTAAGTGAAATAAACCAGTCACAAAAAAACAAATACAGTATGATTTCACTTATATGAGGTATCTAAAGTAGTCAAATTCATAGAAATCAGAAGTATAATGGTAATTTACAGAGACTAGGCATAGGAAAAAAGGGAATTGTTCGATAAGTATAGAGTTTTGGTTTTGCAAGACAAAAAACTTCTAGACATGCGTTTTTGTGCACATAGTTAACGCTACTGTACTGTATACTTACAAATGGTTAAGGTGGTAAATTTTATGTTATGTGATTTTTATGCAATAAAAAATAAGGAAGGAAAGGAGGAAAGTGAGTGAGGTTCCCAGTAAAACCCTAGTTGTAACCCTTTTTTTTTTTTTTTTTTTGAGACAGAGTCTCGCTCCGTTGCCCAGGCTGGAGTGCAGTGGCACAATCTCGGCTCACTGCAACCTCCGCCTCCCAGGTTCAATCAATTCTCCTGCCTCAGCCTCCCAAGTAGCTGGGACTACAGGAACGTGCCACCATGCCTGGCTAATTTTTGTATTTTTACTAGAGACGGGGTTTCACCATATTAGCCAGGATGGTCTCAATCTCCTGACCTGGTGATCCGCCCACCTCGGCCTCCCGAAGTGCTGGGATTACAGGTGTGAGCCACCACACCCAGCCTTCCCTAGTTGTAATCTTAAGACTGATTGGCTCTATAAATTATTCCAAATGTATAATTGCTTAATCAATACTTTGCTACATTCATGACTAGCTGCCTTTTTTGGTAAATGGCCTCATATCTTTTTGAAAGTATGCTGGGTAGAAATGATCAATGAATGAAGAATAAGCATCCTTGTAATTTCTCTCTTCAATTTTAATGATCTTTATCTCCATTCATTTCAGCAAACCTAGGCCTCTCATTCTCTTTCCTAGTTCTAGGGCAGAGTTTCTCAGCCTTAGCGCTATCGACGTTTTGTGCCAGATAATTCTTTGTTTTAGAGAACTGTGCTCTGCAGCCCCCTAGTCATGGCAACCAAAAATATCTTCAGATGTTGCTAAATGTCCCACTGCAGGCAAAGTCACCTCTGATTGAGAACCACAGCCCAAAGGTGAAGAAGTTTTCTAAGACAGTCCTGGATTACAGGTGTTTTCCCAAGTGTATGGCATCCCTTTTCATTCTCAACAGTTGTAATTTGACAGTGAATTAAATCGTCACCCAATTTATCTCAGTAAATAGCAACTCCATGTTTCTAGTTGCTCATGCTAAAACTTAGAGACACTCTGCACCCCTCTCACTTTCCCATTTAGCCATTAGTAATCCTGTTTTTTTGTTTTGTTTTGTTTTTTGTTTTTGTTTTTGTTTTTTGAGATGGAATCTCACTCTGTCGCCCAGGCTGAAGTGCAGTGGCGCGATCTCGGCTCACTGCAAGCTCCGCCTCCTGGGTTCACACCATTCTACTGCCTCAGTGGCTGGGATTACAGGCACCCACCACCATACCTGGCTAATTTTTTTGTATTTTTAATAGAGACGGGGTTTGGTTTCACCGTGTTAGCCAGAATGGTCTTGATCTCCTGACCTCGTGATCCGCCAGTCTTGGCCTCCCGAAGTGCTGAGATTACAGGTGCAAGCCACCACACCTGGCCAGAAATCCTGTTAAAACCACTTTCAACCTATATAAACTATTCAGCACGTCTCTCCACATCCACACTGGTCCAAACAACCTCTTCTTGCCCAGAAGAATATGTGTTCTTCTTCAGACTCTTCCTGAATGGCTGCCAAAGTTATTATGTTGAATTAGTCATTTGGATTATGCACTCCTCTGCTCAAAACCCTCCAATGGCTTCCCGTTCCACTCCGAATAAAAGCTAAAATCATTACAAGATCTTCAAAGCAGCCTTACAGGACTCACTGGTGCAGCCACACTGGCCTCTTTGCTACTCCTTGAAAACCTGGCACTGTCCTCTTTCTTTTTTTTTCTTTTTTTTTTTTGAGACAAAGTCTCACACTGTCGCCCGGGCTGGTGTGCAGTGGGGAGATCTCGGCTCACTGCAGCTCCCGGGTTCAAGCAATTCTCCTGCCTCAGCCTCCCGAGTAGCTGGTACTACAGGCGTGGGCCACCACGCCCGGCTAATTTTTGTATTTTTAGTCGAGATGGGGTTTCACTGTGTTGGCCAGGCTGGTCTCGAACTCCTGACCTCGTGATCCACTTGCCTCAGCCTCCCAAAGTGCTGGAATTACAGGCAAGAGCCACCACGCCCAGCCAGCACTGTCCTCTTTCAGATCTTTCCTTTGTCAATTCCTTTGGCCTACAATCTTTCCCCTAAGATAGCGTAAAGCTTGAGCTCTCAATTTTCAAGTCTGTGTTCTAATGTCTCCTTCATAGTGAAGCTTTCTCTGGCCATCCTATTTCAAATTGCACTCTCTGCTCTTCTGCCTCATTTCTTTTTTATTGTAACCCTTATTACTATCTGATATACTAAAATTTTACTCATTTATTTATTTATTTACCTGCTTATTTATTGGGTGTCTCTCTGAATTAGTATGCAAAGTCCACGAGGGTATGGATTTTTCTTTATTTTGTTCACTGTCATACACTCAGTGCTTATAGCAGCTCCTAGGAAACACGTAGTAGAAACTCACCAAATGATTACTGGATGCATGCAATGATGAATTTATTGAATACTTACTATCTTCTAGAGGTCAGGCTAGATCCTGAGTGTACAAAAGTGAGTGCAATATGGCATCTGCCTTCAAAAATTTACAATCTAGCTAAGGACACAAGTGCATAAATAAATAAGCACAATAGAGTACGATGCATGCCATAAAGAGAATGCATGGCTGTAGTACAGAGGAATTGATTTGTGAGGCTCAAGGATTGCATTGCAGATTGAGAGGAATTAGAGGAAGTGAAGGGATACTACTTCAGGGGCCCTTTCTTGTCACCCAGTCCCCATGTGTTATCTGTGTAGCTGCTGCAATGCAA
This sequence comes from Nomascus leucogenys, assembly GCF_006542625.1. Classification (NCBI taxonomy): domain Eukaryota; kingdom Metazoa; phylum Chordata; class Mammalia; order Primates; family Hylobatidae; genus Nomascus; species Nomascus leucogenys. The sequence goes on from NC_044394.1 coordinate 54,726,822, forward strand.
ACGTACTATAAATGGCGATGTAAAGCTGTGTTCCAGTGGCTCATTATCTTACACACCTACACCTGCAGTGAGAATTCAAACTCTTCAGCATGGTATATAAGACTTGTCATAATCTGACTTCCTGTCCAAATCTATTTGCCATTCTCCTCCAAAGAGCCTTTCCCTCTAACTAGACTATTGGGAACAAAATGTGTTCTCAACATTTTTAGCTTGTTGAGTGCAATGGTTACAATTCATGGTTACATCTTTAGCTGTAATCACACCTGGGATTACAGGTGTGAGCCACTGAGCCCAGCCTATATGCATAAATTAAATGTGTACTAAACTATATAAAGTTGTATCATTTATAACCACTAATTTCTATTATCCTGATGAAGCCATGAGTTGAAAGTTCTACTCAAGTATTTTTAAAGGTAAATACCACAATCAAATAGACCATAGTGATGGTTACAATCAAGATTCAAGACTGGGCATGGTGGCTCATGCTTGTAATCTCAGGACTTTGGGAGGCTGAGGTGGGCAGATCATTTGAGGCCAGTGGTTCAAGACCAGCCTGGCCAATATGAAACCCTGCCTCTACTGAAAATACAAAATTAGCCTGGCATGGTGGCACATACCTGTAATCCCTAATCCCAGCTATTGGGGAGGCTGAGGCAGGAGAATCACTTGAACCCCAGAGGCGGAGGTTGCGGTAAGCCAAGATTGCACCATTGTACTCCAGCCTGGGCAACAAGAACAAAACTCAGTCTCAAAACAAAACAAAAATTAGCTGGGCATGGTGGCACATGCTGGTAGTCCAGCTGCTTGGGAGGCTGAGGCACAAGAATTGCTTGAACACAGGAGGCAGAGGTTGCAGTGAGCCAAGATCACTGCCATTGCACTCCAGCCTCGATGACAGAGCAAGACTCTGTCTAAAAAGAAAAGAAAAGAAAAGAAAAATTCAAGTGACCATAGTCAGGCCAATTGAATTAGAAGCATACTTTATAGAATAGTATCTCTATATGACCTATTACTCCTTGAAATATTTATTCAACAATTGAATAATTCAATACTCAATTGAGCAATCCTCCAACCTCAGCCTCCCAAGTAGCTAGGACTAGAGGCGAATGCCACCACGCCTGGCTAATTTTGTATTTTCTTGCAGAAATGGGAGATAAATTCTCACTATGTTGCCCAGGCTGGCCTTGAACTCCTGACCTCAAGTAATCCACCCACCTCAGCCTCCTAAAATGCTGGGATTACAGGAATGAGCCACTGCACCTGGCCACTGCATTAATTTTATCACATTCTCAAGAACTCTATGACTCAGGAGGCTGAAGCAGGAAGATCACTTGAGCCAGGAGTTCAAGACCAGCCTGGACAACATAGCAAGACCCTGTCTCCAAAAATCAGAACCCTATGAAATAAATTGTATTTTCTTCACCCATGAAGCTGAAGCTTTAGGGAGGTTTAAGTACCTTCACTAGTCAGCACATGGAGGACTTAATACCTGAATCCAGTTCTTTCCAAAGCCAAACCTCATTCTTTACTCTGCACTTCTGCTTCTGTGTTATGTGTCTAGATGATTTCATTTCACAGGCATTTATAGCTGAATTGAGGGTACTCTTTTTCACCACGTGTGTATGTTTTTTGATAGTAATCTATGTATTAGGAATCATGGTTAGTCACAGAAATTATCTAGTTCATTTATAATTGTTAACTTATTGAGATTAATACATTGACTGATAATAATGTTTGAGTTCAAGTTGTTAGCTTGAGCCGGTGTACGGCAGACTGGTGTTTAATTATACAACATGCTTTTGTGAAAACAGACCAGTTGTAAGACCATTATCAGCAGCTCATGAGGGAAGATTCCAAGAAGAAGCTGACAAGACTTAGAAATTTCCCTGGGTATTACGGACTTCATTTCAAGTGAAATGCAAAGCAATTAATTTTCTTTTAACTGAATTCCTTAATTATACATAATTGTTATGCTTATTTACTTTTTATTTAAAAGTTAAGAACCATGATTTCTTGCAACTATACAAAAATACTAGTGAAAATGGAAAAAACACTAGAAGATGATAGGCAAAAAAATACATATATATATATATTTGGTCCAAGAATAGTAGGAAAAACAGGATGTGTTTTTTCCATTTGTTAAAAATTTCATATCATTTTAGTTTTTCTTTACTTTTCTTTCTTTTTTTTAAGACAGTGTCTCATTCTGTCACCCAGGCTAGCATGCTTCTACTTCCTCAGGCTCAAGTGATCCTTGCACCTCAGCCTCCCAAGTAGCTGGGATTACAGGCATGCACCATCATGCCTGGCTAACTTTTGTATTTTTCATAGAGACAGGGTTTCATCATGTTGCTTAGGCTGGTCTCAAACTCCTGGGCTCAAGCGATCCACCTGCCTGGGCCTCCCAAAGTGCTGGGATTGCAGGCTAAGCCACCACAGCTGACAGTTTTCCATTTTTTAAAACAAATAAATGTAAAATAAGCAACACTGTTCTGAGATAATGTGATGTATTTACTGCATAAAAGAGCATAGTGAATTGTATTCTAATTTACAGTTTATGTGATATTATACAAGCCATTTAATTCTCTATACACAAGTAAAATATTTTTCCTCTGTATAAAGTAAATATTATAGTTAGAAATATGGAGTCTAAGATGTATATTTAAAATGTTTTCCTCTAAATTCAGCCAGGCCTGGTAGTCCACGCCTGTAATCTCAGCACTTTTGGAGGCCAAGGCGGGCAGATCATTTGAGGTCAGGAGCTCGAGACCAGCTTGTCCAACATGGTGAAACCCCGTCTCTAATAAAAATACAAAAATTAGCCAGGCATGGTGGCACAATGGCTGTAGTCCCAGCTATCCCAGCTACTCTGGAGGCTGAGGCAAGAGAATCGCTTGAACATGGGAGGCGGAGGTTGCAGTGAGCCGAGATCATGCCACTGCATGATCAAAAAATTGAAAATAAAAAGTTTTTCTCTAGATTTTTCATTAATTTTAAAATAGGTATTTTTTCAGCCTGTTTTAGGGTAGAAGTACAATTTAGATGTGTCTTGCGTGATACTAATGTCTAAAGCAAACTTGTTTTCAGTCCACCATCTTGTATTCTTTAAATTTTTTTATTATTTATTTATTTATTTATTTTCTGAGACGGAGTCTTGCTCTGTCGCCCAGGCTGGAGTGCAGTGACGCGATCTCAGCTCACTGTAACCTCCGCCTCCTGGGTTCACACCATTCTCCTGCCTCAGCCTCCCGAGTAACTGGGACTACAGGCGCCCCCCACCATGCCTGGCTAATTTTTGTATTTTTAGTAGAGATGGGGTTTCACTGTGTTAGCTAGGATGGTCTTGATCTCCTGACCTCATGATCCGCCCGCCTTGGCCTCCCAAAATGCTGAGATTACAGGTGTGAGCCACCACACCCGGCCTATTTTTTTATTCCCTTAAAACAACACCCCCTTCTTCCACTACAAACCCTATCAACCCACTCTATTCCTCAGGTACCCAGTGATTTCACGTTTTAGAAATCTCCCCATTCCTGACATACACACACACACACACACACACACACACACACAAACTAATACACCAAAGATCCCTGCTTTGAACTCCTTTTGGTCAGAGGAATCAAAGAAAGGGCTCAGAAAAATCAGAGCATTCAGAGGGGGGAGGGAGAATCCCAGAAAAGAGAAAATGAGAGACAGAGGATCCAAAACTCTGTGTAAAAACCCTGCCAAGTCTCTGGCTCACCTTGGGAGCATGCATGAACAGAACCAGCTGAAGGCAGTCTGAACTGAGATCTGAGGTACCTCCCACACAGAGTCAGTGAGTTGAACCAAGTTAATTGCCAACTAAAACATAAATATCAACACTTGGAGGAAAATAACAGAATCAATAATGTCCAGAATACAATGCAAAATTACCCAGTAATAGCAAAACTAACAAGAAACATCAAAAGCTTACATAAGAAAAACTATAAAACCTTCCTGGAAGACACAAAGATAAACTTAAATAAATATACAGATTCATGTTCTTGGATAGGAATACTCAATATCATAAAGAACTTTTCCCTTCATTAACTTATCAATTCAATGCAATCTCATTAAAAATTCTATTATGTTTTCTCCTGGAACTAGACATGTGGTGTATAAAATGCATTTGGGAGAATTAAACAACCAAGAAGACAAAATAGAGCAATGGGTGGAGATGGCAGTGCCAAATATTAAAATATACTCCAAAGCAGTGATTCTCAACAAGGGACTATTTTGCCCCCCTGTGCAGTGTTTGGAGACATTCAGCAGTGTTTGGAGACATTTTTCATTGTCATAGCCAGGAATGGGAATAAGGGTAGAGACAGGGGACACTACTGGATTTTAGTAGGTAGAGGCCTAGGATTACACAGACCAGCCCTCAACAGCAAAGAATTATCTGGTCCAAAATGTCAATGGTGTTGAAGTTGAGAATCTAGGCACTAAATCTTCTCTAATTAAACCATCTTGGTATTGGTGCATGAGTAGACGGGCCAGTGGAACAGAATAGAAAATCCAGAATTAGATCCACTTGTATTTTTAATTTAGTATACAACAAAGGCACATTGTGCCAGGCGCAGTGGCTCACGCCCGTCATCCCAGCACTTTGGGAGGCCGAGGTGGGCAGATCACCTGAGGTCAGAAGTTCGAGACCAGCCTGACCAATATGATGAAAACCCCTCTCTGCTAAAAATACAAATTATTTTTAAATTTTAAAAATTAGCGGGGTGTGGTGGTGGGCGCCTGTAGTCCCGTCTACTTGGGAGGCTGAGACAGGAGAATTGCTTGAACCTGAGGCTGCAGTGGGCTGAGATTGTGCCACAGCACTCCAGCCTGGGCGACAGAGCGAGACTCCATCTCAAAAACAAACAAACAAACAAACAAACAAAAATGGCACATTGCAAATTCATGGGGGAAAGATCAACTTTTAAGTACCAAATATAGTGATATGTGGATAGCTATATAAAAAAAGTTAAAAGTTGGACCCATTCTTCAGACATACTTTAGAATAAATAAAAAATAGATCAGCTATTTAAATGCAAAAAAGGAAACATAATATACATACAGAAATTTTTGTTCAACATATAAAGCCAACTTTATAAATTATAATGAACACCCGCTATCCACATTAATAAGTAAAATATTGCTGTCACTACAGAAACCTCTCCTCTATGGTACCTTTCTAATCACAACCCTTTCCCTCACTCCATAGGTACTCATTATCCTAATGTTCTGACCTTTATTTTTATTTATTTATTTATTTATTTATTTATTTATTTATTTATTATTTTTTTGTGATGGGGTCTCACTCTGTTGACCAGGCTGGAGTGCAATGGCACTATCTTGGCTCACTGCAACCTCCACCTCCAGGACTCAAGCCATTATCCCACCTCAGCTCCCAGAGTGGCTGGGATTGTAGGCATGTGCCGCCACGCCCAGCTAATTTTTGTATTTTTAGTCGAGATGGGGTTTCACCATGTTGCCCAGGCTGATCTCAAACTCCTGTACTCAAGTGATCCACCCGCCTCGGCCTCCCAAAGTACTGGGATTACAGGTGTGAGCCACCACGCCCAGTCTATGATATTCTGACTTCTATGGAAATCGCTCTCTTGGATTTCTTCATATCTCTAAGAGTCTAAACACGACTGTTGAGTTTTGCCGTTTATCATGTTTTATGTAAATGAAAGGGTGCTATATCCCTTTTTATGTGTCTTGCTTTTGTGTCTTTTAATCAAGATTATGTTTGCGTAATACTTCTATGTTGGTACATGTGACTATAGTTCATTTTGGGTTTTTTTGTTTTGTTTTGTTTTTGAGACAGTCTCCTGCGGCCTAAACTGGAGTGCAGTGGTGCAATCTCAGCTCACTGCAACTTCCGCCTCACCAATTCAAGCGATTCTCCTGCCTCAGCCTCCCGAGTACCTGGGATTACAGCTGCCCACCACCATGCCTGGCTAATTTTTGTATTTTCAGTAAAGACGGCGTTTCACCATGTTAACCAAGCTGGTCTCAAACTTCTACCTCAGGTGATCCACCCAGCTAGGCCTCCCAAAATTCTGGGATTACAGGTGTGAGCCACCACGCCCAGCCCATTTTGTTTATTTAATAATATTCTTTTTATGGATCTACCCCAATTTGTTTATCCGGTCTACTGTTGATAAGTAGTTGGGTTGTGTCCAGATTTTGGCTCTTATAAATAATTACACCATGAACATCCTTGTATATGTGTATGGTGTTATGTCCATGCCTTGTTCCAAATTATATAAGAGCATCTTGGGTACATGTATGTCTATGTAAATTCTTGAAAAGAATGTGCATTCCACTGTGGTTGCAAGCCATGGTCTATAAATGTCCATTAGTTCAAGTTTTGTTAATCATGTTGTTCAAATCTTCTGTATCTCTCTGTTCTGACATTTTAATGTGTTTGTTCCATCAATTACTGAAACGATTGTTTTCGTTTTGTTTTTACAATATAACTTACAGATTTTTTTCTTCTTCTTGTGGTTCTTTTTTTCTTTATATATATATTTTTGTTTGTTTGTTTGTTTTTTGAGACAGAGTTTCGCTCTTGTGCCCAGGCTGGAGTGCAATGGCACGATCTCAGCTCACGGCAACCTCCACCTCCTGGGTTCAAGTGATTCTCCTGCCTCAGCCTCCTGAGTAGCTGGGATTACAGGTATGCACCACCATGCCCGGCTAATTTTGTATTTTTAGTAGAGATGGAGTTTCTCCATTTTGGTCAGGCAGGTCTCTAACTCCCGACCTCAGGTGATCCGCTCGCCTTGGCCTCCCAAAGTGCTGGGATTATAGGCGTGAGCCATCGCACCTGGCTCTTTATGTTTTTAGGCTGTATTATTAGCTGCACATAAAATGTAAAATGATTACCTTCCTTTTAAATTGAGTGCTTTATCCTAATGAAGCAACCCACTTTATCCGTAGTATACTAATCCTTTCTGTCTTAAAGTCAACTTTCTCTGGTATCAATATGGCTCCCCCAACTTCATTGTGGTTAAAACAATCTGATGCATATGATCATATTTATCTTCTTATTTGCCTTCTTGGGATTTACCAGGCCACGTAAATCTGTGGATTGGTACTTTCACCAATTTTGGAACACTTTCAACCACTATCTCTTCAAATATTGCCTCCATTACTTTTCCCTTTTCCTTCTATAATCAGATGTGTTAGGCTTCTCCACATCTCTAAGCTCTCTTCTGTATTTTGCATATTTTTTTCTTCTGAGCTGAAATTCTGAGTAATTACTTCAATCTTCTCATTAACTAATTCCACTACCTTGTTTTACCTGTTTCCTAACATATCTGTTGAGTCTTCATTTTAGCTATTACATTTTTCATTTTGAGACAGTCTGGGTCTGTTTGGTTATTTTTCAAATCTTCAAGGTCAGTCTTGTAGGTTCATACTGTCTACAAATATGCCCAAGCTTTTGTCACTTATTCCTTTGAGCACATTGAGGATATTTGTTTTATAATCTGTATGTGGTCATTTGTGGGACTGTTTCTGCTGTCTCTGTTTCTGCTGGTTTGAGTTCATGTTGCCTTGTTACCTGTATGTGGGTTATCATCATTGATGGAGCGCTGGCCATTGTCCTTGAAAAACTATGTGAGGATTCTTCAGTGCTTATGATGATGGTAGCCTCTTCCTGAGAGATCTGTTATTTGTATCTGCAAGTACTTGAGTGAACTACCAATTGGGAACCATCTCAAACCAACTTCGAGTCTTGGGAGTCCCCATCCCATCTCATTTGGGCATACCTAGAGTGCAGATCTGCTGGTTTGTAGCCTTATCATGTCAAGAATAATAATTTTGGCCAGGCACGGTGGATCATGCCTGTAATCCCAATAATTTGGGAGGCCAAGGAGGGCAGATCATGAGGTCAAGAGATTGAGACCATCCTGGCCAACGTGGTGAAACCCTGTCTCTACTAAAAATACAAAAATTAGCAGGGCGTGGTGGTATGCACCTGTAGTCCCAGCTACTTGGAAGGCTGAGGCAGGAGAATCGCTTGAAACCAGGAGGCGGAGGTTGCAGTGAGCTGAGATCATGCCACTGAACTCCAGCCTGGCGACAGAGTGAGACTCCATCTCAAAAAAAAAAAAAAAAAAAAAAAAAAAAGAATAGTAATTTTATCTCTATCCCATTTTCTTCTCTTCCATACCAAGGGAATATTTATGCCAATGCAACTCTGTGGCTGGGATGCTGGATAGGTCAGTTGTAGTTTAATTTACCCTGAGTGTATCCTTTGGGAATCCTGGCTATTATATGGAGAGAGAGAGACTTCTAAGACCCCCTACTTTAGATGTGCTTTGGCCTTGACTTCTGCCTCTTCATTCCCCTACTTAAGGCCATGGGACTGAAGCCCAGCTCTGACATAAAGCTTGGCTAAATTTTTTTAAAATAAAAAATAGATAAAAAATCAAATAAGAGAATCAACTTTTTTTTTCTGCCACCTACAATTAACTACTATTTATTGGCTGGGCACCGTGGCTCACACCTGTAATCTCAGCACTTGGGGAGGCCGAGGTGGGTGGATCACTTGAGCCCAGGAGTTCCAGACCAGCCTGACCAACATAGCAAAACCCCACCTCTTAAAAAAAAAAAAAAAAATACAAAAACTTAGCTGGGCATGGTGGAGAGGGCCTGTAGTCCCAACTACTCAGGAGGCTGAGGTGAAAGGATCACCTGAGCTGCAGGAGGTGGAGGCTGCAGTGAGCCATGATCCCACCATTGCACTCCAGCCTGAGAGAGAGTGAGACCCTGTCTCAAACAAACAAACAAAAACAGCAAAAATAAACAACAACAAAAAATCCCACTACTATTTATTTGATTATTTTTAGTTATTTATTTATTTAGAGATGGGGTATCACTGTGTCCTCTAGGCTAGAGTGCAGTGGTGCAAGCATAGCTCACTGCAGCCTTGACCACACACCACAACATCTGGCTAATTTTTTTTAGTTCTTTCTTTCTTTTTTCTTTCTTTCTTTCTTTCTTTCTTTCTTTCTTTCTTTCTTTCTTTCTTTCTTCTTTCTTTCTTCTTTCCTTCCTTCCTTCCTTCTCTCTCTCTCTTTCTCTTTCTTTCCTCTTTCTTTCTTTCTTTTTTTTTCTTTTCTTTTATTTTCTTTCTTTCTTTGAGACAGGTTCTTGCTGTTACCCAGGCTGGCCCTGAACTCCTGGCCCCAAGGGATCCTCCCACCCCAGCTTCCCAAGTAGTCAGGATTGCAGATGCAAACCACCTCACCGGGCTAATTAACTACTATTTGTGTCTTCTCATATTTGTTTTGCTATATTATTTTTTAAATTGTACATGCTCTTTTGAAATAAGTTAGAAAAGGAAGAAATATAAAAATATGAACATTTAAATACTTGTGTTGTCAACATTAAACATCATTCTAGACACCACGAATGCACACACAACTCTTCGTGCATTTGTGCTGATAAAAGATCAATGATGGGCCGGGCGCGGTGGCTCACGCCTGTAATCCCAGCACTTTGGGAGGCCGAGGCGGGCAGATCACAAGGTCAGGAGATGGAGACCATCTTGGCTAACACGGTGAAACCCCATCTCTACTAAAAATACAAAAAAAAAGTTAGTTGGGCGTAGTGGTGGGCGCCTGTAGTCCCAGCCACTCGGGAGGCTGAGGCAGGAGAATGGCATTAACCCGGGAGACGGAGCTCACAGTGAGCCGAGATCGCGCTACTGCACTCCAGCCTGGGTGACAGAGCAAGACTCCCTCTCAAAAAAAAAAAGATCAATGATGGATGGATGGAGGGTTAAAAAGAGAAAGATCAAGATGCTTTTATGAAAATGATAACTATAAATGCTGTAACTATAAAAATGGGCTGAGTGTGCTGACTCACGCCTGTAATCTTGGCAATTTGGGAGGCCGAGGCAGGTGGATCACTTAGTTCAGGAGTTTGAAACCAGCCTGGCCAACATGGTGAAACCGAGTCTTTACCAAAAATACAAAAAAAAGTAGGCAGGCATGGTGGCACATGGCTGTAATCCCAGCTACCTGGGAGGCTGAGGCAGGAGAATCGCTTGAACCTGGGAGGCGGAGACTGCAGTGAGCTGAGATCATGCCTCTGCACTCCAGCCTGGGCGACAGAGAGAGACTGTCTCAAAAAAAAAAAAAAAAAAAAGAAAAGAAAACTATAAAAATGATAACTAAAATGTTAAATTTTCTTGAATTTAGTATAACAAAAATAAAAGGAAGTGAAATTGTTGAATTTCTTGTGTCTTTTCACCACAGATGAACTTATTTCCTAAAATTTGTCTGTAGGTTAATTTTTGTTGTTGTTGTTGTTGTTGTTTGTTTTTTGTTTTTTTTTTGAGATAGAGTCTCACTCTGCTGCCCAGGCTGGAGTGCAGTGGCGCAATCTCAGCTCACTGCAAGCTCCGCCTCCCGGGTTCACGCCATTCTCCTGCCTCAGCCTCCCGAGTAGCTAGGACTACAGGTGCCCACCGCCACGCCCAGCTCATTTTTTGTATTTTTAGTAGAGATGCAGTTTCACCGTGTTAGCCAGGATGGTCTCGATCACCTGACCTCATGATCCGCCCGCCTCGGCCTCCCAAAGTGCTGGGATTACAGGCGTGAGCCACCGCGCCCGGCGGTTAATTTTTTTTTTTAAGGAACAAGTGTAAACAATAGAAACATTAAGATATTGGAGTCATTATGCTTTTTAGAAAACATAATATGCTTCGATTTTAGACAGTATGTATAGTCTCTTCTGTGAAAGAGTTTTTATTCTATCTTTCTCTTCCCTGTTATATCATTTTTACTTCATCTAGGTTATTGCATTCACATTAACTTCCTTGACTACAATTGTCATGGCTATTTTTGCTCTATATTCAGATGAACTCAAAGTTATCACAGTATTTTCACTTCTTGCTTTTTTTTTTTTTAATTCTTTTTTGAGACATGAGTGTTTGTTGTCAAGCATTCAGAAGGGCACCTGGGGGCTAATTCCCTAAGTCATTTCATGTTTGAGAATATGATCTTATAAATGGAATGACAGTAACTGCAATTGAATATTCCTGGCAATATCTTTGTTCCATAAAAGCTTTGCAGGTTAATAATTCTCAAACTTCAATATGCAAAGGGAATTTTCTGGGGACTTGCTGAGAATGTAGATTCAGTAGGTCTGGCATTGGGCCTGAGATTCTACATTTTTAACAAGCTTCCAGGTAATGTTCATGCTACTGATCTGCAGACTACGCATTGAGTAGCATGTTTGTGGACTTTGCTTTATCATCTTTGGACTCCAAAGGCTGTTATAGACAAGTCTAACACCAACTTTTTTTCTGTCCTGTTGAAGGTGGTTTGCTTTTTCTACCTGGATGCCTAGAGAATTCTTCTATCATTGAGATTCAGTCACCATGTTGAATATGAGCATTCTTTATCAGACTTTCCTAGGAAAAAAGTGTATCCTTGTAAATTGAGAGATGAAGGTTTTTCTCTTGAAGTCTATTTTTACATACATCTTCTGTACCATCTGATGGGGTCTCTATTTCAGGGAAAGAAATTACTTTTATTGAATTATTTTAGTCTGTGTCCTGGATCACTCTTTTTTAAAAAAAAAAAATTCTTTTTTGTAGAGCCTGGGTCTCACTATGTTGCCCAGGCTGTTCTCAAACTCCTGGCCCCAAGCAATCCTCTGGCCTCAGCCTTCTAAAGTGTTGGGATTACAGGTGTGAGCCACAGTGCCCAGCCATGTGTCCTGAATATTCTTAGCTTCATTTATTTCTTTATTCTCTATATTCTTTATATTCATTTACATTGATTATCTAAAGCCTTTCCTCTATGTCAGTAATTCAATTCTCAATAGTATATATTTTGTTAATTGTTATTTCAGATTTTTTTAATTTGGTGGTCTAATTATGTTGTTTTGAATCTTGGAATGTTTTTCCTTGGATGAATATTATCACTTTTTATGTTGTTGTTGACCTATGATTTCCTTGAAGGTGGCTGTTTGCCACTTTCATGCTACATTCCCTCTTCGCCCATAGGATGCTTATATTGTTACCAAGCTATTGTTTTTGCTAAGATTTGCATGGCTCTACCTGGACCTCGTGTTTGTCCTGATATAGCACAGGTGACTTCTTGTCTCTTTTTCTACAGTGCATGTCATCTGTTTATTCACCTTTTGCGTCATTCCACTCAATTTGTGTGGCACTGAGTTTTGTATACATTGGAGACTGAGCCTCCTTGTTCATTCCTCTATCTCGCCCCTGCCCCTTCAGCAATAGTTTTTACTAATCTTCAGTTCAAAGAGAAAAAAAGCAAATGAACCAACTCAATTTGATTGTCCCCAGATTTGGGGGAAGATTCTTTCCAATATGCCTTTTGGCAGTAGGAGGCTGGGGTGGGGGAGGCATAGGAGCAAGGTTTAGAGACAAGTACTTCTCTGTTTCTCTTTATAGACTTTTCCATCTCTTTCTCTGTTGACCCCTTTCACTTCTGGATCACAATTGCTGATGCCTTTTATCCCCCCTAGTGATCCTTTAGAAATTTAAGGCAGGTGATATCACCCCATGGTTTCAAATCCTCCAGTAGCTCCCTATTTCATTGAGAGTGAAAATCAAAGACTTCTGACTGGCTCACTGGGCCCACAAGGATCTGCCTCCATCCTCACCCCATTACTTTTCTGCCTTTGTCCACTTTTCTTGACCTTGCTCATTCTGCTGAGGCCAGCTGACCTCCTATTCTTCAAGCAGGGGCGTTGACTTGCCTCAGGGTTTTCTACCTGAAACATTCTCCCCTCCCCCCACCCCACCCCACATGCTCAGGGCTTGCTCCTTCCCCTCCTTTAAGTCTTTGCTCAAATATCACCTCAAACTGACCTCTGACCAAGCTATTTAAAACTGCAGCCTTCAGCCCTTTCCCTGCTTGATGTTTTCATTTCTCTCCTAGCGCCTACCACTTTCCAATACACCATGTCATTTACTTCATTTCATTCCCTGTCCCCCTCTTGTGCTCTGATCCTCACCCCCTCCCAACGTGAGCTTCCCAAGGACAGAGAATTTCCTGGCTTTAATAGTACCTGGCACCTAGTCAGTATTTAATAGATGTTGGTTGCGTTTCTTTATTTGTTTTGAGGACTAAACTCAAAAGAGTTTGGGGGCAAAAAATTTTTAAAAAAATTTTATCTTGCCCAAGTTCCTATCTAAGGAGTCTGGGGAGTCATGCCCTAAAAAGTCATAAATTCAGATGGATTTTAGTTAACTCTATATATCATAATTTACTTTCCAACCTGACTCTAGCATAACATTACAAGACAAAGAAAAAAATCAAAATATTTTACCCCAAAACATGTTTATTTGCCATATTTTGAAATGGCCCTGGCCGGGCGCAGTGGCTCACGTCTGTAATCCCAGCACTTTGGGAGGCCGAGGCAGGCAGATCATGAGGTCAGGAGTTCGAGACCAGCCTGGCCAATATGGTGAAACCCCGTCTCTACTAAAAATACATAAATTAGCCGGGCATGGTGGGGCGCGCCTGTAGTCCCAGCTACTCCAGAGGCTGAGGCAGGAGAATTGCAGAAGAGTTGCTTGAACCTGGGAGGCAGAGTTTGCAGTGAGCCGAGATAGTGCCACTGCACTCCAGCCTGGGCGACAGAGTGAGACTCCATCTAAAAAAAAAAAAAAAAAAGAAGAAGAAGAAAGAAAGAAGGAAAGAAAGAAGAAAGAAAGAAAGAAAGAAAGAAGAAAGAAAGAAAGAAAGAAAGAAGAAAGAAAGAAAGAAAGAAAGAAGAAAGAAAGAAAGAAAGAAGAAAGAAAGAAAGAAAGAAAGAAAGAAAGAAAGAAAGGGCCCTGCAAAGCTGTTCTTTGTAGGGGAAAATTTGTATCTGTATAGAATCTCAATTAACATAACTAGATCTTTTTCTTCCAGATCCTCCCAATCCTAAGAAGATTAACTAAGATCTGAGCAGGAAACATTTGTTATCTATTGTCTCTAAAGGCAGCCACTATAAAACTTCAAAAGAAATTTGCTCTCCATAATCTTTATCTTGACTTGAACATGCCTTTTCTGTCTATCCCAGGTCTTTAGACAAACCCAACCAATCGTCATCCAGAAAACGTTTAAATTCACCTATTGCCTGGAAGCCCCCCACTGCTTTGAGTCGTTCCACCTTCTGGACCAAGCCAATGTATTTCTTTCTTTTTCTTTTCTTGTTTTGTTTTGTTTTGAGATGGAGTTTCGCTCTTGTTGCCCAGGCTGGAGTGCAATGGCACAATCTTGGCTCACTGCAACCTCTGCCTCCCAGCTTCAAGCGATTCTCCTGCCTCAGCTCCCTGAGTAGCTGGGATTACAGGCATGCGCCACCATGTCCAGCTAATTTTTTGTATTTTTAGTAGAGACGGGGTTTCTCCATGTTGGTCAGGCTGGTCTCAAACTCCCCACCTCAGGTGATCGGCCCGCCTCGGCCTCCCAAAGTGCTGGGATTACAGGCGTGAGCCACCGCACCCGGCCCAGTGTATTTCTTAAATGTATTTGATGTCTCAAGCCTCTCTAAAATGTATAAAACCAAGCTACACCCCGACCACCCTGGGCACATGTTCTCAGGACCTCCTGAGGGCTGTGGCATGGGCCTTGGTCACTCAATTTGGCTCAAAATAAATCTCTTCAAATATTTTACAGAGTTCAACTCTTTTTGTCGGCAGTTTGCATGTTTATTTTGCTCATCCTAGTATTGAGGAGAGATGTTCTTTAAGGACATTTCTATTGTCACTTACACTCTTCTCATTTCATCTTACAACCTATTTAATCTATTTCAATGAAGCCCAGTCTTGTTCCTAGAAAACCTGTTCGAGTGTGTAATAAGCTTGTAATCAGGAAGCCTTCCTATTTATCCAAGCCATATTTCGAATGCTAGCCAGCTCAGATTTCTTTGCTCAATGGAATAATATAGAAATACATACAGAAAGAAAATATTTTTCACTTATCTGCACTGCAAGGTCTGTTTATTTTTGTGATAAGTTAGGCTTGGAGGCTTTTAAAAAATATGACAGTTGGACATTTATTTTTATATCTATCTATCTGTTTATTGATTTATTTTGAGACAGGGTCTCACTCTGTCTTCCAGGCTAGAGTGCAGTGGCACAATCACGGCTCACTGCAGCCTCAACCTCCGGGGCTCAGGTGATCCTCCCACCTCAGCCTCCCGAGCAGCTGGGACTTCCAGGCGTGTGCCGCCATGCCCAGCTAATTTTTTTTTTATTTTTGGTGTCTTTCGCCACGTTGCCTAGGTTAGTCTCAAACTCTTGAGCTCGAGCAATTCGCCTGCCCAGGCCTTCCAAAGTGCTGGGATTACAGGTGTGAGCCATCGTGCCCAGCCTGGAAGTTAATTTTTACTCCCTTACTTTGACTCTTATTTGCCTTTCCCCTTATATTTTCCCCCATGGTGAAAAAAGCCATATTATTAATTAATCTGCAACAAGTGAGTGATCTCTGTGACAGAACTGTGAATAGTGGGAAGATGGTTCCCTTCAAACTCCACTGCATATGTTTCCAGGAGTTTTTCCTGAGCCTCTGCACCCCTACGCACTTCAAGTAGTAATAAATCTCTGCTAGCCCCTTCGCAGATTTCAAAAGCATTCAATACAAAATCAAAACATGGTTTTAAGTGAGATATCAATACTTGAACATTTATAATACAATATATGTATTTTAATGAAATGTAAGTCTTTCTCTCGATTCTACTGCGGTCTTCACTATTTTTAAACCATCTCAGCTAAATCTTTTATGTTATTGTATTTTTAATTCTAGTTTGATCCCTGGAGGTGAAGGCTACAGTGAACCACGATTACACCACCGCATCTCAGCCTGGGTGACAGAGCAAGACCCTGTCTTTTTATAAGGAGAGAAAGAGAGAGAAAAAGAGAGAGAGAGAAAAAGAGAGAAAGAGAAAGAGAGAAAGAAAGAAAAGAAAGAAAGAAAGAAAGAGAAAGAAAGAAAAGGAAAGAAAGAAAGAAAGGAAAGAGAGAAAGAAAGAAAAAGAAAGAAAGAAAGAAAGAGAGAAAGAAAGAAGAAAGAAAGAAAGAAAGAAAGAAAGAAAGAAAGAAAGAAAGAAAAGAAAGAGAAAGAAAGAGAAGAAAGCTGTGAAGATGATACTTGTTAGCCACAATGAAAGCTCATTTGGTCAGTAGATTAAATACAAATAATAATTCTACCATTATGTCTCAGGCAGTGTGCTATAAGTGATTATTATGTGTCATCTTATTTCATCCTTACAGTAATCTGATTTGGGTAAATTTAAGGATAATTTCTGGCTGGGTGCAGTGGTTCATACCCATAATCCCAGCACTTTGGGAGGCCGAGGCAGGGGGATCCTTTGAGCCAAGGAGTTCAAGACCAGCCTGGGCAACATGGCTAGAACTTTGTCTCTACAAAAAATACAAACATTAGCCAAATGTGGTGGCATGTGTCTGTGGTCCCAGCTACTCTGGAGGCTGAGGTGGGAGGATTGCTTGAACCCAGGAGGTGGAGGTTGCAGTGAGCCATGATCATGCCACTGCACTCCAGCCTGGGTGACAGAGCAATATCTTGTCTCAAAAAAAAAAAAAAAAAAAGGATAATTTTTTCTTTTCCTCCCAGATTATGTGTACATAGAGGATACTTTATAGAAAGGTTAAAATCGTGACTCAAATACAAACATAAAATGAACATGTGCAAGATTTTATTTAACTTATTAATGAGGCAATGAATAAGATGTTAGAACTGAGTCAAAGGAGAATTCAAAGACTACACATGTATAGTAATTAGGAATGCTGGAATGAATAAATAAATGTAAATGTAAAACAAGTTAATATCCAAAGGCAATGTTCAATTGTATATCAGTGAACACAATTTGCATTTCTGCAGATAAGAATCATTTGTATCACTATCAGTATTTTATATCTTACGGAGTTATAAAATAGCTCAAAGACAATGAAAGGTGGAGACAGCCCAAAGGTTGTTCTAGACAGGACACTCAGTACTGTTTGTCCATTTCAAAGTAAGAAAGGAGTTCAGCAGGACTGGTTTCACAAAGTACAGGTCACAAAAGCCCTGCAGATAAAACAGGATGTGTTAAAGAAGGCAGCCAAAACCTAGATGGCAATGAAAGCAACCTCTGGTCGTCCTCACTGCTCATTATATGCTAATTATAATACATTAGCCTACTAAAGGAAACTCCCACCAGCCCCGTGACAGCTTACAAATGCCATGACAACATCCAGAAGTTACCCCACATGGTCTGAAAGGGGGAGGAACCCTCAGTTCTAGGAATTCCCCACCCCTTTCCTGGAAAAGTCATGAAAAATCCACCCCTAGTTTAGCATATGATCAAGAAATAATCATAAAAATAGCCAACCAGCAGCCTTCAGGGTTGCTCTGCCTATAGATTAGCCACCCTTTTATTCCTTTACTTTCCTAATAAACTTGCTTTCACTTTATTTCATAAGCTCACTCTTGAATTCCATTCTATGCAAAGCCAAGAACCCATGCAGCCTCCCAGGCTGAACCCCAGTGTTGGGGTTCACCGTATGACAAAAGAAGTCTTTCACTGTTACTCCAACTTTATAGATTTTAGAACTCAATACACAGCCTGGCCACAATGACAAGTCCCCATCTCTACAAAAAATAAAAAAATTAGCTGGAAGGCCAGGCACAGTGGCTCACGCCTGTAATCCCAGCACTTTGGGAGGCCAAGGCAGGCAGATCACCTGAGGTCAGGAGTTTGAGACCAGCCTGACGAACATGGAGAAACCCTGTCTCTACTAAAAATACAAAATTAGCCAGGTGTGGTGGCGGGACCCTGTAATCCCAGCTACTTGGGAGGCTGAGGCAGGAGAATTGTTTGAACCGGAAGGTAGAGGTTGTGGTGAGCCAAGATCGTGCCATTGGACTCCAGCCTGGGCAACAAGAGCGAAACTCTGTCCCCCCACCCCCCAAAAAAACATTAGCAGGGCATGGTGGCACGTACCTGTGGTCCCAGCTACTCAGGATGCTGCAATGAGAGAATGTCTTGCTCTCTGGAGGTGAAGACTACAGTGAACCATGATTATACCACGGCATTTCAACCTGGGTGACAGAGCAAGACCCTGTCTTTTTATAAAGACAGAGAGAAGAGAAAGAGAGAAAGAAAGAGAAAGAAGGAAAGAAAAAAGAAAGAAAAAGAAAGAAAGAAAGGAAAGAAGGAAGGAAGGAAAGAAAAGAAAAGAGAGAGAGAGGAAGGAAGGAAGGAGGAAGGGGGAGAAGAAAGAAAGAAAGAAAAAGAAAAGAAAGAAAGAGAAAAGAGAAGAGAAGAAAAGAAAAGAGAGAGAGGAAGGAAGGAGGAAGGGAGGGGAAGAAAGAAAGAAAAAGAAAGAAAGAATGAAGAAAGAAAGAAAAGAAAGAAGAAAGAAAAAAAAGAAAGAGAAAAAGAAAAGGAACGAAAGAAAGAAAGAAAGGGAAAGAAAAAAGAAGGAAAGAAGGAAAGAGAGAGAGAGAAAAGGAAGGGAGGGAGGGAGGGAGAGAAAGAAAGAAACTCGATACATAAAAATAAAAGATCAATTTAATATGTACAAGATCTTTAATTTTTGGAAAACGAATGATAATCTTTAAATAAAGCAAATAGGCCAGGCACGGTGGCTCAGACCTGTAATCCCAGGACTTTGAGAGGCCAAGGCAGGTTATCACTTGAGTCCAGGAGTTTGAGACCAGCCAGGCCAGTGTGAAGAAACCTCGTCTCTACAAAAAATACAAAAATTCGCTGGGCATCGTGGCACATGCCTGTAATCCCAGGTATTTGGGAGGCCGGCTGAGGCATAAGGATCACTTGAACTGGGGAGGTGGAGGTTGCAGTGAGCTGAGATCGTGCCACTGCACTCCAGCCTGGATGACAGATGTCTCAGAAAAATAAAATAAATAAAAATAAAATAAATAATAAAAATATAAATAAAGCAAATAATCACAGAAATTAGATCTCAACCAAATAGTACAGATCAGTCTTCACAATTTATAGATGAAGATCAGTCTTCACATTTTATAGATGAAAGTATCCAAGGTTAAATAATTTGCCCCAAATCAGAAAGCTGGCTGCTGGCAGGGCTAAGAGAGGAACAGGGAAACTTGGGCTTTCTAGAGAATTATCAAAATAAACAGAAACAAAAAATTAAAAACGTTGTGTATTAAAATTACCTTTAAATATTTTACACTTAATGAATTACCCATCTAAGATAAGAATAAACTGAAGCAAACATCAGTTAGGAAAATTTCTAAGGTCACAGGGCTGGATAAAACCAGAGATTGTTTTGGTATCAGAAAACCTATTTTTGACCGGGAGCAGTGGCTATGGCTAAAATCCCAGCACTTTGGGAGGTCGAGGTTGGAGGATCACTTGAGGTCAGGCGTTCAAGACCAGCCTGGCCAACATGGTGAAACCCCATCTCTACTAAAAATACAAAAATTAGCTGGGCTTGGTGGCACGCGCCTATAGTCCCAGCTACTCAGGAGGCTGAGGCAAGAGAAACGCTTGAACCTGGGAGGCAGAGGTTGCAGTGAGCCAAGATTGCGCCACTGCGCTCCAGCCTGGGTGACAGAGTGAGACTCCGTCTCAAAAAAAGAACAAAAGAAAAGCTATTTTTTTTCCATCAGGGCAAATGTGGTGAACTCATATTGCTTAATTACATAATGATCATTTTTACATTTGTACAATTATAATCATTTTTAAATTACAAATATGTTCTCTATTAGGTTTTACTGACAAACTCAGTGTTTCTTTGATTCAATTGCAGTGTAAGCAAGGAAGCTTTTTCTGAGAAGATATACTTATTCACAGACATTTTCTTTTTAATTAAGTCAAAGTATTCCCTTGCCTTATAGATAACATTAACAAAGAGATTATTACTTCAATTACAGATGTGAAGGCTGATTTAGTAAATTAAGGATGTGCCTTTTTTTTTTCTTTTGAGATGGAGTTTCACTCTTGTTGCCCAGACTGGAGTGCAATGACACCAACTCTGCTCACTGCAACCTCTGCCTCCCAGGCTCAAGTGATTCTCCTGCCTCAGCCTCCTGAGTAGCTGGGATTACAGGCTTGCACTACCATGCCCAGCTAATTTTGTATTTTTAGTAGAGACGGGTTTTCTCCATGTTGGTCAGGCTGGTCTAGAACTCTCGACCTCAGGTGATCTGCCTGCCTCAGCCTCCCAAAGTGTTGGGATTTCAGGCGTCAGCCACCACACCTGGCCAGTGTGCCTGACATTTAATCCAACACATAGCTAAACTGAGTTCTACAATATTTAAATGGAAAATTAAGTCATTTAGCGGAGTGTGGTGAGGCATGCCTGTAATCCTAGCTACTCAGGAGGCTGAGGCATGAGAATCGCTTGAGCCTGGGAGGCAGAGGTTGCAGTGAGCCAAAATCACGCCACTGCACTCCAGTCTGGGTGACAGAGCAAGATTCTGTCTCAATAAAAATTAAAAAAAAAAAGTCGTGTTCAGATTTGATTTATGTGTAAAAAATTTTTATTAGAGTTAAGAGTCATTTTTCTCAGGTACTTGGGCTGCTGAAACACAAATATAGGCAATCAATGCAACTTCATTTAACATTCAGACACTTTAACAAGTGTGTAAGTATTGGAGACTCATGGATCTGCTTGTTCAGATTAGCATAACCAATATAACAATACAGTAAATACTACTAATAATATCTACAATAAATATATACAATATATAATATACAATAATATATGCAATATATTGCATACAATAATTGTATATAATATATACAATAAATAACATATATAATAAATACCAATATTACCAATATAATTATACAATGACTAATAATATATACAATTAATAATATATACAAAAAATAATATATACAATAAACATCAATATTACCAATATAGTAATACAATAAATAGATACCATAACTTATTATTGTGGAAAATACGCAAAGGCTCCTGAGCCATAGAGCTCTGTTCTTTGGACTTACCAATCTATGTCCCTATAGTTATAACCCTTAAGTTAGAGCGAAATAATCACTCTAACTTGGAGGAAGCATTTCTTCTTTGATTAGTCAATGATCCGTCAGCAGTAGTTTGGGAGAAAGATTGTTTAACTATTCTATGACCTAAAGGCTGGCACACATCTGTTGTACAAAGAAAAGGAGTGTTGCAACCTTCCTTTGGAACAGAGATTGCCTGTTTTTGTGCTAATACATGTTTGGCTTAAAAATTATTTCTGTTGGCAAGGGCATAGGCTTTTCCAACATACTGAGGTTTTCTTTCCAGGTACATCTTACATTTGGAGAAAACACACATGTAGGAAGGACTGCTATGAAGGCTTTTCACTGTACTTGTGATTTCTATTGACCTCTCTAGTACCAAATTGAATTTTAGACACCACAATTTGAATTTTATATTGAAAACTTTGTGTCTGTAGGAAAAGAAAAACTATCATTAAAATTGCAAAGTGGGTGGGTGTGGTGGCTCACACCTGTAATCCCAGCACTATTCTGGGGAGAGGAGGGCCCAGGGCAGATCGTTTGAGTTCAGGAGTTCAAGACTAGCCTAGGCAACATGGTGAGACCTTGTGTCCACCAAATATAAACAAAAGCTTAGCAGGGTGTGGTGGTGCATGCCTGTAGTCGCAAGTACTTGGGAGGCTGAGATGGGAGCTTGAATCTGAGAGGCAGAGACTATAGTGAGGTGAGATGGTGTCACTGTACTCCAGCCTGGGCAACAGAGTGAGACCCTGTCTCATTTCATCTTACCTCATTTCATAAAATAAAATAAAATTCCAAAGTGGATCTTGAGAATATAGAGTGTTTTAGTCTGCTCAGGCTGCGATAACAAAATACCGTAGGCTGCAGGGCTTCAACAATAGACTTTTATTAATATTTCTTCTGAAAGCTGGGAAGTCCAAGATTGAGGTGCTGGCAGATTCTGTGTCTAGTGAGGGCCACCTTCTGGCTCATAGACAACCATCTTCTCCTTGTGTCCTCACATGGCAAAAGGAAAGAACTCTGACCATTTCAGAGTTCTCTATAAAAGCACTAATCCCATTCATGAAGACTCCACTATCATGATGTAATTATTTTTGAAAGGCCCTGCCTCCTTATACCATATGCTATTAGGGTTGCAGCATATGAATTAGAAACTAGGGAACCCAAACATTTTGTCTGTAGTACTAACCCACATCCAATTTATAAGCAAATCCATAGGCTCCACCTTCAACATTTATTCAGAAGTTAACTTTGATCACCACCTCCACAGCCACCATCTTAGTCCAGGACATATCATCATCTCTTTCTTGGGTTATTGCAGTAGCTTAACTTGTCTCCCTGACTGTGCCATTTCTAAGACAGTCTGTTCTCAACCCAGCAGGTGAGAGTGAGTGATCCTTTTCAAGTAGAAGTCAGATCACCTTATGTCGCTGCTCAAATATTCTCCAATGGCTCCCATCTCACTTTGGGTAAAAGCCGAAGTTCTGGCCAGGCACGGTGGCTCATGCCTGTAATCCCAGCACTTTGTGAGGCGGAGGTGGGTGAATCACTTGAGGCCAGGAGTTTGAGACCAGCCTGGCCAACATGGCGAAACCCTGCCTCTACTAAAAACACAAACATTAGCTGGGCGTGGTGGCGCACTCTTGTAATCCCAGCTTCTTGGGAGGCTGAGGCAAGAGAATCGCTTGAAGCCATGAGATGAAGATTGCAGTAGGCCGAGATGGCACCACTGCACTCCAGCCTGGGTGGCAGAGCGAGACCCTGCCAAAAAGAAAAGAAAGAGAGAGAAAGAGAAAGGAAAAGAAAAGAAAAGAAGAGAAGAGAAAAGAAAAGAAAAAAGAAAAGAAAACAAGAAAAGAAAAGAAAAGAAAAAAAAAAAAAAAGCTGAAGTTCTTACTATGATCTACTGGTTGTCTTAGCCCTGGTTTCCTCCCCACCCGAAGTAGAGCCTGGTATAGGGGCTGTGTGCAGGTAGTTTATGGTTAAAAATGATTCCCCAAATGAAGACTGTTTGAAAAGTGAAACAAGGAAGGAAGGAAAGGAAATCCAAGTGTGTGTTATTGAGCTGACCTCCACAATGGGAAAATTGGAGCTGGATCCCTCTGAGGAATCTCAACAAGCTATCTCTGTATTCCCTCAGAATGGTCCTGCAAAGGATAGAAGAAGGATGTAATTATCCATTTGCTCCCATCCCCCATAGGGACTCCTGGCATGCACAGGGCTAAGGGGTTCATGCAAGAGTTCCATGCCACAGTAGGGAAGAAGCGAGAGATAAGTAGCCATCAGAAGAGGTGCTGTGGGGTTATATCTGTGCTACTAGTTGCCTAGGTAGTAGCTGGACTTAAAGGATAGCTGATAGCATGTAAGGTGCAGCTCTAATGGGGTCTGATACAAAGCCCTATCTTGCCCTCACTTCACTACCTCTCTGACCTCATTCTCATTCTTTCCATCAGTCACTCTTTCCCACTTCCTCTGCCCTGCTTGCTGCTGTTCCTAGAACAAAATGGACATGCACCCTCCTCAGGGCCTTTGCACTTACTATTCTCCCTGCCAGGAAAGACAACTGGCTGGCTTGAAATTCACACAGCTGGCTTCCTCACCTTCTTCAAGTTTCAACTCCAAAGTCACATTTTTAAAATTTATACATAATATTTTACATATTTTCAGGGTACATGTGATATTTTGTTGCAGCAAATGTGTAATGATCAAGTCACGGTATTTGGGGGTACCCATCACCTTGAGTATTTATCATTTCTATGTGTTAGAAACATTTCAAGTTTTCTCTTCTAGCTACAGGTTTTTTGTTTTGTTTTGTTTTGTTTTGTTTTTTTGAGATGGGGTCCCACTCTGTCACCCAGGCTACAATGCAGTGGCAGCGATCTCAGCTTACTGCAACCTCAGTCTCCAGGGTTTAAGTGCTTCTCCTGCTTCAGCCTCCCAAGTAGCTGGGATTACAGGTGCCCACCACCATGCCTGGCTAATTTTGTATTTTTTTTTTTAGTAGAGATGGGATTTCACCATGTTGGCCAGACTGGTCTTGAACTCCTGACCTCAAGTGATCTGCCTGCCTTAGCCTTCCAAAGTGTTGAGATTACAGGCATGAGCCACCGCACCCAGCCTCTCTTCTAGCTACTTTGAAATATACAATAAGTTGTTGCTATTAATATTATCATCCTACTCTGCTATCTAATATTAGAACTTGCACCTTCTATCAACTGTATCCATTGACCAACCTCTCTTCGTCCCCTCCCCTCAACTCATACATCCTTCCCAGCCTCTGGTATCTATCATTCTGTCCTCTACATCCATGAGATCAACTTTTTTAGCTTCCATATATGGGTGAAAACATGAAAAATTTGTCTTTCTGTGTCTGACTTATTTCATTTAACATAATGACCTCCAGTTCCAGCCATGTTGGAGGCAAATGACGTGATTTTATTTTTTTATGGTTGAAAAGTATTACATTGTGTATATCCATTCACCTGATGATGATCGCTTAGTTGATTCCATATCTTTGCTTTTGTGAATACTGCTGCAATAAACATGAATGCAGCTATCTCTCTGATATACTGATTTCTTTTCCTTAGGATAAATGTCCAGCAGTGGGATTGCTGGGTTCTATGGTTGTTCAGGTTTTTATTTTTTTGAGAAACCTCCATACTGTTTTCCATAGTGGCTGTACTAATTTACATTTTCACTAATAGTGTATAAGAGTTTGCTCTTCTCTGCACCCTCACCAATATCTGTTTTTTTTTTTGTCTTTTTAATAATAGCCATTCTATGGCCAGGTGCAGTGGCTCACACCTGTAATCCCAGCACTTTGGGAGGCCGAGGCAGGTGGATCACCTGAGGTTGGGAGTTTGAGACCAGCCTGACCAACATGGAGAAACCCCATCTCAAAAACCCCAAAAATACAAAAATTAGCTGGGTGTGGTGGGGCATGCTGGTAATCCCAGCTACTTGGGAGGCTGAGGCAGGAGAATCACCTGAACCCAGGAGGCCGAGGTTGCAGTGAGCTGAGATTGTGCCATTGCACTCCAGCCTGGGCAACAAGAGCGAAACTCCATCTCAAAAAAATAAATTAATTTAAAAAAATAATAGCCATTCTAAGCGGGGAAAGATGATATGTCATTGTGGGTTTGATTTGCATTTCCCTGATGATTAGTAATGTTGCACTTTTTAAAAAAATTTGCCTGTTGACCATTTATATGTCTTCTTTTGAGAAATGTCTGTTGATGTCCTTTGCCCGATTTTTAATGGGATTACTTGCTTTTTTTACTGTTGAGTTGTTTCAGTTCCTTGTATAGTCTGGATATTAGTCCCTTGTAGGAAGAATAGTTTGCAAACATTTTCTCCCATTCAACAGGTTATCTTTTCACTCTGTTGATTGTTTTATTTGCTGTACAGAAACTTTTTAGCTTAGTAGAGTCCCATTTGTCTATTTTTGTTTTTGTTGTCTATGCTTCTGAAGTCTTAGCCATGAAATCTTTGCCTACAATGTCACATTTTAATTGAGGTATCCTTAGCTGTCTCATCTGAAATTTAGATTCCCACTCTCCCAATGCCATAGCTCTTCTCTCAGTTTGCCAGGACTTAAACTTCTATGAATCCATGAATGTGGGCTGGCTCTGCAAACACTGCTGTGAAGGCTACATTTTTTGTGGACCACCTAGGCACAGGTAGGTTGGTCTGCCTGGTTTGTACTGCAAGAGCAAAATAACACAGACTGGGTAATTTATAAATAATAGATTTTTTTTTTTTCTCACAGTTCTGGAGGCGAGCAAGTCCAAGATCCAAGCACTGGCAGCTTCTTTGAGGGTCTGTTCCAGTAAAAGCATCTTCTTGCAATAACATCCTCACATGACAGAGGGGGGAAGGGCAACAGGACATGAATGCTGTACCCTCACCTGGTGAAGAGAGGGAGAGCAAAAGGGTCTCAGCTAGTTCCCTCCAGCCCTTTTCTAAGGTGCTAATCCATTCATGAGTTAACCACTTCCCAAAAGACCCTACTTCTCACTACTACCACAATGGGGATTAAGTTTCAACACATGAATTTGGGGGGACATTGAAACCACAGCATCTCTCTTGCCAACTTAATTATTTTTCTCCTTCACATGGGGTAACATTTCATATGCTTTACTTTTTATCTTGTTTATTTTTTTTCCCTCCTCCACTGAAACTCTGTGTGTGTGTGTGTGTGTGTGTTATGTGTGTTTTGTTCATTGCTCTACCTTTAGCACCTAGTACAGTGCTTTGCACATAGTAGGCACTTAATAAATATTTGTTAAATAAATGAATAAAATGAATTTAAATGAATCAAGATACTGCTGGCAAACCTTAAATTCTCTTATTTATGAACAGTGTGGACAGTACAGAGGGAATTAGTGTACCATAGTTTGAAGCTATGATATTCTAAACAGAGGTACTTGACTCAGAAACAGAGCAGCTACATTTGCCAGGACTTAGACTTCTATGAATCTATGAATGTGGGCTGGCTCACGAACACTGCTGTGAAGGCTACATTTTTTGCAGACCACCTAGGCACAGGTAGGATAGTCTGCCTGGTCATTTATGATACCTGCAAGCAATGTAGTTGGTAGTTTTATGTGGCTTAGATGTTCTGAATTATCCGGGGATCATGAATTTCCAGTCAAGCCAGGGGCCATCACCAGCATCCTGGAGAACACAAAGATGTTTCACCCAAGAGCATTGGTTCTTTTCACTTGCAACCACGGGTTGAATGTGGGCCTTAGTGGCACTCATTTCACTGTAGATGCTAACGAGCAAATGTGGCCAGGTGGCTGGTCTCTTCCAACCAAACACACTAGGCAATCGGTTCAGCTGGCTATCAGCTTTGGGAGTTCATAGTATCTGGCTCCAACACATCCTAACAAACCCTTCTGTAACTACCCACAGAGGGCAGTGCTTTTCTAGGCTATGTCAAAATATTGCTCTAGTGTGGCTGCTGAGTTCTTATTCCTGAATGAACCATTGAGTAATCTGTGCTCTCAGCTTAGGACATGCTTTTATACAGTCAGCACAGGTGGGCCAGGAAGCCTGTCTGGTTTTCACTAAACTAGACCCTGTGAGTTTTACAGCATAGTTCACCTTCCACAGCAAAGAACGGCATGACCAAGTATACAATGTAATTTCTATGCAAAGGTGGGAAAATTAACCTCAGGCCTTATTTAGAAACTATTTTATTGTGCTGTGATATAAAATAATGACTTACTATGCCAAAAATTCTAGAAAAAATGTCAGTAGGGAAAGTTGTGTATTTATAATGTTTATTCAAAACAACTGTTTATATAGCAGTATTGTTGTTTACAGAACCAAGATGAAAGTCAAAGGGTGGATTTCTCTAAAAGTTTTACATTTGTCATATGAACTTAATACATAATGGGGTAAGCTAGTAATGGCATCTAATGGCAATTAATATGTATTTTATTTTATATACATGAAACATCATGTTTATTGAAATTGTTATGCAATTTGAATTAAACTGGTTTGGCTCTTAGGGATTATCATCTAAATTTGAATGTATGTTTTTAAAATGAGTTTGATTAGCCCTTTTATGGTGGCTTTTTGTTTGTTTTCCATTGGAGAATTTTATTGGCTTGTCATGAATTTTGAGCAGAAAGTTAACAGGTATCTAGTTAGTAAAAATGTATTTGTTTATTCCAATGTTTATCCAATCAAATGTATTTTCTAATAAGTTAGAAGACCAAAAGAATCTGGCAACTTCTAGCTTTTTATTCAAGTCTTTGTATTCCTGCTGCTACTACTCTTATTGACTCTAAAATAACATTTTTCTTTGAGTCTGTTTTGGGTTTTACTTTATTTTTTGATTTAACTGTATTATTGTTATTTTTTAGACTCGCTCTGTTGCTCAGGCTGGACTGCAGTGGTGTGATCTGGGCTCACTGCAACCTCTGTCTCCCAGGCTCAAGCAATCCTCCCAAGCACAAGCAATCCTCCCACCTCAGCTTCCTGAATAGCTGGAACCACAGGTGTGTGCCACTACGCTCAGCTAATCTTTGTATTTTTGTAGCGATGTGGTTTCGCCATGTTAACCAGGCTGGTCTCGAACTCCCAAGTTCAAGCAATCAGGCCGCCTCAGCCTCCCAAAGTGCTGGGATTACAGGAGTGAGCCACCACCTTCGAGTCCAGCCTTCAAGTCTGCTTTGAATGCACTGTTATCACATCTAGTGCTCACAGCTGAAAAACAACATCTATAATAATCTGCATTTTGCAGATATTGAACAGTTATCTACCCTCGGTCACATTGCCAGAAGGTGGTAGAATTAGAATTAAAACTCAGGAGTTTATTTCCACACCAGATACTCTTAACCATTTTATTAAAACTTGACAAAACTTAAATATATATATATATATATATATATATATATATATATATATATATATCCATATACTGTGCATTTCTTATTAATACCACTTTATTATGTTTATTGAAAAAATATTGTCCCAACTGAAAACCTTTGGTAAGGTATAAGATCTCCCCAGTGAATAAAACTTCCATTCTATGTAGTGTGTGTGTGTGTGTGTGTGTGTGTGTGTGTGTGTGTGTGTGACAGAGAGGATGTTTTAACAGCCTGTTGCTCTGTTGCCCAGGCTGGAGTGCAGTGGCACAATCATAGCTCACTGCAGCCAGAAGTCCTGGGCTCAAGGGATCCTCCTGCCTCAGCTTCCCAAAATGCTGAGATTACAGGTGTGAGCCACCATGCTTGGGCTAGTTGTGTTTTGTTTTTTTTTTTAAACTTAATTAGAATCTCAAGATGACAAATTTGTAATGCAATAGTTCGCCCTGAATTTATTCTCACCTCCCAAGCAGGAAGGATTCTCTTCTTCTTCAGAAGGCCTATGTCATTCTATCAGTATCACTTTTATAGAATTTCCTCCTTGCGACACATTATTTCTGTAAATGTCTTTTCTCCTCTTCCAGGTAATAATAAACTCTGGGGGCAGGAATTCTGTATTCTATGTCTGTATACCTTTTATCCACTACAAGAGTATACTCCATACTCATTTTGTATGCCTAATAGTAATATCATGGCCGGGTGTGGTGGCTCACACCTGTAATCCCAGCACTTTGGGAGGCCGAGAAGGGTGGATCACCTGAGGTCAGGAGTTTGAGACCAGCCTGGCCAACATGGCAAAACTCCATCTCTACTAAAAATACAAAAATTAGCCAGGCGTGGTGGTGCATGCCTGTAATCCCAGCTACTCTGGAGGCTGAGGCAGGAGAATCACTTGAACCTGGGAGGCTGAGGTTCCAGTGAGCCAAGATCATGCCACTGCACTCCAGCCTGGGCAACAAAGCAAGACTCTGTCTCAAAAAAAAAAAGGAGTACCACATATGCCCTTTGCCACAATCTCCTTCTATGCACACACAAATACACACCCTGCCTAACCCAATTCATTGGATTTTGGGGGTGGAATTGATGAATAACACAAGAAAAGGAAAAAAGAAAGAGAAATGTCGGGGAAGGAAATAACTAATATGGGAGGTCTGTTATGGGTTGTACCCGTTTGAGGAATAAAGGAATTAAAACTCCCAAAAGAGGACAAATATTAACAAAAATGTACGGACAGATGCAAAACAACAAATCCTCATTTGCAACCCAGAACTAATTGTTTAGTATGATTTTTGATACACATAAGAAGGAGTATTAGGCCAGGTGTGCTGGCTGGCGCCTGTAATCCCAGCACTTCGGGAGGCCAAATGGGAGGATTGCTTGAGACTAAGAGTTCAAGACCAGCCTGAGTAACATAGTGAGACCCTCGTCTCTACAAAAAAAGCAAAAATTAGCCAGCCATGGTGGCACACACCTGTGATCCCAGCTACTCAGACTGAGGTGGGAGGATCAACTGAGCTTAGGAGGTCAAGGCTGCAGTGAGCTGTGATCACACCACTGCTCTCCAGCCTGGGCGACAGAGCAAGGAAAAAATAAAAAAGGAATAGTCTGATATCCAAGACAGGTTAAAGTTATGGGGGTATTGATAACCATAAAGATTGGCTCCAAGTCTGTAGAGCTGATCATTTAAAAGCATAAAACCAGCCTGGGCAACATGATGAAACCTCCTCTATAAAAAATACAAAAATTAGCCAGGCATGCTGGCATGTGCCTGCAGTCCCAGCTACTCAGTAGGCTGAGGTGGAAGGATTGCCTGAGCCCGGGAGGTCATGCCACTGCACTCCAGCCTGGGTGACACAGTGAGAATCTGTCTCAAAAAACAAATAAATAACAAAAATAAAAAATAAAAAGCATAGGACATGGGGAAATTTTCAGCTATGTTGATTTACTATTCCAGTTTCATGTTGGCATAATACATCGAGATGGACTTTTTTTTTTTTTTTGGTTAAGGCTTTTATCTTGAGGACATAATGTGTGGATTTGAAGGTAGTGATATATCCCATGCTATTCTTCAGTGTGATAACTTAGGAACAAATATTATTTGAACTCATTTGGGTTTAGGGAGGATGTCAGAAATTGAGAGCCGTTTACTTTAAAAAATGTAGAGAATTTTTGAAAGTGGCATCAGTATGTCCATATTCAAGTGGAGATAAAATGAACCAAAATAAAAGAACTGTAGGCAGACAGGACAACTGTGGATTATGCATCAATTCTTTTGAAAAGTGCTATCTTGAAGATAAATCTTGACTCAATCTTTAGAGAAACTAAGGTAACCTTGATGAGCAGGGAAGGAATCACAAGATATGAAATTCCTTGAAGAAAAATGTAATGACTTTAAATAATTTTGTCTACTATTACACATAATTTTTAAAACTCTTTACACTGTATAAAGTCAGCATGTATTTTTGGCTCAAAGTTTCTCTAGTGTTTTCTGTAGAGGGAATAAAAATTAAATTTAACAGTTTCAGTTGTGGTATGCTTTAGGCTTGAAACACTGAAGGCCCTCTCCCCATCTGCCTGCTCCCCTTATAAATTTTTTTTCCCTTGCTCTTTTTTGGATACAATCTTCTTGCTTTGCTTTATCTAACTTTTGTTGTTTCACTTCAGCTAATTAATTGTATAATCTGTAAGAAATTTATATAGAATTAACGACAAATACTGCAGGAAAGTAAATTACTAAAATAAAGGAAACCCTATAATAAGGCAAGTATTAACATTCGCATACTCAAATACTTACCAGTTAGATTGACCTTATTTAACTCCCCCCAATGATTATAGCATCAATTAGATGATAAGGGAACAAAGAATACGTAACTCTTATCAATGAAGAACTCCTAGTTTATCAAGAGACATGTGGTTCAAAGGAAAATCTAAAATGCTAATGATACATAGGCAATCAGGAATGCTGAAATACATTTAAAAATAGCTGCAAAACTGGTGAAAGTTGTCAATATCCATAGGGCAATAATCAGTTGCTTTCTGCCAGCACACAATTCATCTGCATTTCTATGGTCAGAAATCGTGTGTATTATTCTTAGCTCTCTAAATTTACAGAGTCATAAAATACCTCATAGATAATGACGAGAGATAACCCAGAAAGGTGTGCATGATACGACACCTGTACCCTTTTATGCCCATTTCAAAGTCTAGTAATATAATACTATAGTATAATACTAATGTAATATAATGATATTAATACACTTGGGCTTGTTGGTTTCTGTACCACTTTGTACTTGTAGGACTTACTGAGTATCTCAAAGAATGTGGATTATAACTATCAACACTTAATGTTTTGATAATTGAAACAAAGAAAATTTTAAATATTGATTGATTTGAAAATAGCAATGATGAACATGTTGCATATTAACATTCTATCTTGGCATTGTCAGGAGGAAAAATAATTAATTTTTTCCTAAACTCCTCCTAGTTCTTAGCTGGGACTTCTATAATGAAAGATAGATTAACAAGAGAAAAATTAAGTTATTGATGAATATAGCACACATCATGCAGAGAAATCTCAATGAAAAGTAATTCAAAGCAGTGGCTTAGAAACTGTGGGAAGGTAAAATATATGGGAGGAAACTAGTGCAGTAAAGTTTGTTTGCAGATTCCTCTGGTGCCATGTCTGGGCTGATAAGAGTCTAGGGTTGTCTCCAGTAAAGAAAAATTCAGGGAGAAAAGGGGTTGGATAGAGATAGCTTTTCTTCTGTTTGCTGCTTTGTAATGCCGTCAGCCTGAAAATAATTTTTATGTCAAAGCAGCATATTTTGGGGTGGCATATTCTGGTTTCCTTCAGTATTATTATATTTGTATTATTTGGATGTTACAGATACCCTGAAAGAGAATCACTGTCTTAAAATGTTAGTCGTTTCCAGAATATGAAAAAGCATAATTAAGTACTGTCTTAGTTCATGCTGCTACAACACAGTATCATAAACTGAGTGGCTTATAAACAGTTAGCATGTATTTTTTACAGTTCTGGAGGCTGGGGAGTCCACCATCAAGATACTGGCAGATTTCAGTGTCTGATCAGGGCCAGCTTGCTGTTTCACAGGCAGCTGTCTTTTCACTGTGTCCTCATATGGTGGAAGAACAGAAGAGGAAGGGATCTCTCTGGAGTTTTTTTTGTTTGTTTTTTTGTGTTTTTTTTGAGACAGTCTTACTCTGTCGCCCAGGCTGGAGTGTGCTGGCATGATCTCGGCTCACCGCAAGCTCTGCCTCCTGGGTTTAAGTGATTCTCCTGCCTCAGCCTCCCAAGCAGCTGGGACTACAAACACGCCATCACACCTGCCTAATTTTTGTCATTTTAGTAGGGATGGGGTTTTGCCATGTTGGCCAGGCTGGTGTCCGAGCTGTCTTGGGCTCAAGCGATCTACCTGCCTTGGCCTCCCAAATAGGTGTGAGCTGCCCCCAGCCTGACGTTTCTTTTATAAGGGCTCCAGCCTCTTGACCAAATCACCTTCCAACGACCCCAACTCGTAATCACATCACATTTTGGTGATAGATTTTAACATATGAATTTTGACAGAAGACAAATATTCAGTCTACATCACTGAGGAGACAACACTTGTTTTTTTTTTTTTTTTGGAAAGAAAAGGAAAGCACAGTTTTATTTTTCTGTCACTATTACACTTGACAGAATGTTATCCTCTTTTTATATACTGTTCGATAAAAGTAATCAATTTTATTTTTAAGACAGGGTCCTGCTCTGTTGCCCAGGCTGGAGTGAAAAGTGACTAATTTCTCTTTCACAGAGAAAACTAGGGAATGGATAACTAAGAACAGTCAATCATCGACAAGCATTTTTCAGCAGACTGGCAGCACTCATGAATACAAATAAAACAACTTGCTGCAACCACATACATCTCTTTTACATCTTCTTAAAGTGGCCAAAAAAATAAAAAGAGGCATTAAAAAGAGGTCACGAATATGACCCAGAGATATGCCTCTCTATAGCATATACAAATAAAAATCAAACATATGTAAAGACTACCGCACTGATTACCTCGATTTAATATGAATCTGAGCCTGGATGGGAATTATAAGCTAGAAGGATGGTGATTCAGACACAAAAATAAAAGACAGCTTCGAGGCTCTGAATTCAGGTGACTTGGAAGAGGAAGGAGTTTAGAAGAAAAGGGATGGGGGTGGTGGCATGGTGATCACATGCACCATGAAGGGGGTGCATATGATCACAGTGGGATAGATACATTTCCAGGAAGGTGATGTCTGGGACATCATGAGTTTGAGATGTCAAAACAATCGGGGAAAATGGCCAGCAAGTATTTGGCGATGCATCACTAGAATTTGGAAGATGTGCCAAGACATTTGTTTGGGCTGCTCTTACGGGTTACGGATTTGAGTATTGAGGTGATACTTGAGGCCATGCAAATAGAAGAAAGCCAAGAGAAAATAAACAGAAACGAATGTGATTTAGAACTTCGTTGTT
The DNA here is from genome assembly GCF_006542625.1 of Nomascus leucogenys. Lineage (NCBI taxonomy): Eukaryota > Metazoa > Chordata > Mammalia > Primates > Hylobatidae > Nomascus > Nomascus leucogenys. The sequence goes on from NC_044394.1 coordinate 54,760,725, forward strand.
ATTCAGACTGCATATAAGTATTACTTAATTTGTTCTAAAATAGTGTTGCTTATAACTGTCTTAAAAGTGCAAAAGCGGCCAGGCACAGTGGCTCATGCCTATGATCCCAACACACTGGGAGGCTGAGGGGGGCAGATCACTTGAGCCCAGGAGTTTGACACCAGCCTGGCCAACATAGTGAAACCCCATCTCTACTAAAAATACAAAAATTAGCCAGGCATGGTGGAGCAGACCTGTAGTTCCAGCTACTCGGGAGGCTGAGGCAAGAGAATCACTTGAAGCCGAAAGGCAGAGGTTGCAATGAGCCGAGATTGTGCCACGGCACTCCAGCCTGGGCAACATAGGGAGACTCTGTCTCAAAAAATAATAATAATAAAAAAGAAAGAAAACGCAGAAGCCAAAAAAGATTATCACACTAGCATGATTAGACTTGAGGCCACTGACACAATGTCAAACATTATATTTAAGTATTCCTCAAGACTGATGAATACTTAAATCCACACTCAGAGAATTATGCCAGTTTGACCTCCCTTCTATTTTGAACTTTTTTTTTTTTTTTTTTCAGACGGAGTCGCATTTTGTCGCCCACGCTGGAGTGCAGTGGCGTGATCTCCACTCACTGCAACCTCCACCTCCGGGGTTCAAGAGATTCTCCTGCCGGGTTCAACTGATTCTCCCAGCCTCCCGGGTAGCTAGAATTACAGGTGCCTGCCACCACGCCTCGCTAATTTTTGTATTTTTAGTAGAGATGGGGTTTCACCATGTTGGCCAGGCTGGTCTCGAACTCCTGACCTCGTGATCTGCCTGCCGTGGCCTCCGAAAGTGCTGGGATTACAGGTATGAGCCACTGTGCCCAGCCCTATTTTGAACTTTTTTATGCATTGGTTTCCTCTTAGTCTGTGACTTGCTTGATTTTTTTATTAGCTCATTAATCTCTTGTTTGCCTGAGTTGGATTTGTAACACTGTTTGGTTTACCTTGATGCCAATCTGGAAATCGATTGGGATTCTGCTTTTGTAACTCACTCATGGTTTTATTCAGGTGGTGATATGCTCATATTCTTTGCCTAAGTCCCCAGAGTACATTACCTGGTGTTCAACCACCAATGAATTATTCTAGTACAACATATATCTGGGTCACCATTTTTCTTTCAAAATGTTTCAGGGAACTTATTACATGCTGTGAAGATCAACAGTATTTCTATCTTTTGAAGTATACCCATCAGTGTTTAGGACAATGTCTAGCACATAGTTAGTGCTCAACAAATATAGGTTGAATAAATGAGTGTGGTCTTGAACACACAGATAAATTTTGAGTGATTTACTCAGGTTGTTCCCATCTTCTGTAAATTATATTATGAAATTCGAACTACCCAGTATACTTAACATAGAGATGGAATAGTCAAATTGGTGGCATTTGTACTCCAAAATAAGCTGTTGAACAACACAAATAAAAACATATTTTTGAGGGGCTGGGTATGGTGGCTCATGCCTGTAATCCCAGCACTTTCAGAGGCCAATGAGGGAGGATCACTTGAGTCTGGGAGTTTGAGACCAGTCTGGGCAACATAGTGAGAACTCATCACACACACACACACACACACACACACACACACACACACACACACAAATTAGCTGAGCATGATGATGCACACCTGTTGTCCCACTTATTCAGAGGGCTGAGGTGGGAGTGTTGGCAGTGGCGAATCCATACAGGTCTGCAGCAACCCCAATTCTTGCTTCCTCAGAAGAAAGAATTTGATGGAGGGGCATAAGGCAGAGTGAGAGACTGAGGCAAGTTTTAGAGCAAGAATGAAAGTTTATTAAAAAGTTTTAGAGCAGGAATGAAAGAAAGTAAAATACACTGGAAGAAGGCCAAGCAGGCAACCTGAGAGATTCAAGTGTGCAGTTTGGCCTTTGACTTGGGATCTTATACACTGGCATGCTTCCAGGGTTGCATTACTTCTCCCCTGATTCTTCCTTTGGGGTAGGCTGTCTGCATGCACAGTGGCCTGCTAGCACTTGGAGGGGCTGCACTTGAAGTGTGTTTACTGAAGTTGTACACATGCTCACTTGAGGTGTTCTTCCCTTACCAGTCAAGCATTTCCAGAGAAAGGTCATATACCAGTTAAACTCTGCTATTTTGCCTCTTAGTGCACATGCTTGAGCCCAGTTGCTCAACTCCTGAGATCTTATCAGGAAGATGCTGATCACCAGTTTCAGGCGCTTCCATCTATTGGGAGACTGCCTTTCCCTGCCGCCAGCTGTGACTAATTATTCTTTTAAAGAGACAGTACAACCACTGACTGACCATCACCTGATGGTCACCTGACATTCCTGATGTGGGGAGGAGCCTCTCCTGCTCTGCTCATATCAGACTAATTACCTACTGTAACAGTAGGATCTCTGGAGCCTAGGAGTTTGAGGCTGCAGTGAGCTGGGATCATGCCACTGCACTCTAGCCTGGGTGACACAGCAAGACCCTGTCTGAATGCATACACACACACACACACACACACACACACACACACACACACACACACACACACACACACACATATATTTGAAAGCCTAGACTTTTACTTCTCAGAGCTGGGCTTTTTGGAAAGTGTAAACCAAAAATAAAATTCTAAATCCCCCAACTAACTGAATAGACTCCACTTCTTGAAATCGCCTTCACAAAAATTATAAAAGTGAGAAAATTATGACAGTGAGAGAACTAACCAACCCGCATCTTGCCTTTAATCTCCAAACTGCCCTTAATTATTCCTGGGCTTAGGCCAGGCTAACTTTGAGAGACATTTAGTTTATAGTTTATTTATTTAGAGACAGAGTCTCACTCTGTTGCTCAGGCTGGAGTGCAGTGGTGTGATCCAGGCTCACCACAGCCTTGACTTCCCAGGCTTAGCCTCCCAAGTAGCTGGGACTCCAGGTGCACGCCACCACACCTGGCTAATTTTTGTATTTTTTTGCAGAGACAGGTTTTGCCATGTTGCCCAAGCTCGCATTTTCAGGAAATTGATTGGAGTAATAAATTAGTCTCCCATGTGGTGTGACCAGCCTCGTGTCAATTAAACTCTTTTTTTATTGCAATGCCATGGTCTCAGTGAATTGGTTTTGTCAGTGCAATGGGTAGGAAGAATTCATTAGGCAGTTACGCTGTTGTCCAAGGACATTCTAAAGTAAACCTGGGCCAGGCATGGTGGCTCACACCTGTAATTCCAGCACTTTGGGAGGCCGAGGTGGGCGGATGAGGTGAGGCGTTTGAGACCAGCCTGGCCAACATGGTGAAACCCCATCTCTACTAAAAATACAAAAATTAGCCGGACTTGATGGCACATGCCTGTAATCCCAGCTACTTGGGAGGCTGAGGCAGGAGAATCACTTGACCTTGTGAGGCAGAGGTTGCAGTGAGCCGAGATCATGCCACTCCATTCCAGCCTGGGTGACAGAGTGAGACTTTATTTCAAATAAAAATAAAAAAAATATAAAGTAAATCTGAGGCCACTTGCGGTAGCTCACGCCTCTAATCCCAGCACTTTGGGAGGCTGAAGCAGGTGGATCATGGGGTCAGGAGTTCGAGACTAGCCTGGCCAACATGGTGAAACCCCATCTCTACTAAAAATAGGAAAAAAATTAGCCGGGTGTGGTGGTGCGTGCCTGTAATCCCAGCTACTCAGGTAGCTGAGGCAGGAGAATCACTTGAACCCGGGAGACGGAGGTTGGAGTGAGCCGAGATCACACCATTGCACTCTAGCCTGGGCGACAGAGCAAGACTCTGTCTGAAAAAAGAAAAGAAAGACAAACCAATCCACAATAACAAAAGTCATGTTTCAGTGTCAGGCAGAATTGTTTGTAATAATGAACCCCTCCCCTCCCCTCGCCTCCCCTCCCTTCCCCTCCCCTCCCTTCTCCTCTCCTTTCCTTTCTTTTCTTTTCTTTTTTTTTTTTGAGACAGAGTCTCGCTCTGTCAACCGGGCTGGAGTATAGTGGCGCTATCTCAGCTCACTGCAACCTTTACCTCCTGGGTTGAAGCAATTCTCCCACCTCAGCCTCCTCAGTAACTGGGACTACAGGCATGCGCCAATACGCCGGCCTAATTTTTGTATTTTTAGTAGAGATAGGGTTTCACCATGTTGGCCAGGCTGGTCTCAAACTCCTGACCTCAGGTGATTTGCCTGCCTCGGCCTCCCAAAGTGCTGGGATTACAGGCAGGAACCACCGCACCCAGCCCGAACATTTATTTTCAAAAGGGATCTCATCAAGCTTAAGGATAGAGAGCAGCAGTAGGAGATTCTTTAATAGCAGAAGATCAGGTTTCATCGTTACTTCCACTGAAGCCTGAAATTCAACTCTGTTGTAGAGAAAATTTGAGGACCCCTATGTTGGAAATAAGGCAAGGCATAAAAAAAAGTTACATACAAAAAAAATGGCTTTTTGTGTGTTCCATTCAGCAGCCCTATCTAAAAGAACAATAAATTCAATTTACATACTGTAAACAGAAGCATTCTCCTTATTTTTCTATCTCCAACCTGTAAACATGGGCACAATAAGGAAGGAAACACTTTGGGGATTACAAAGAACAATAGAGCTAAAATAAATAAATAAACAAACAAATAAATAAAGCCTGAACTTATTTACCTGAGATTTTATTAGAAAATTCTTCATTTCATCTCATCATTAAGATACTTGGTGGATTTCCTAGATAATCATACACATTTAGCTTTCCTATTTTGACTTTACCCCACATTTACATATTTGTTCACTTTGAGAAAATATTTTTTATGTTATCAATACACTGTATGCTTATTACAAAAAATGTGATAAAAATTTATATAATCCTGCTACCCAGACATAATCACTGTTAACTTTTGTAATATATTTCCTAAGGCTTTTCTGTATGCATCTATACATATATTTTACATTGTGGATATCACAGTACATAAATAACTTTTTATTCTACATTTTTTTCTTTCTTTCTTTTTTTTTTTTTTTTTTTTTGAGACGGAGTCTCACTCTGTTGCCCAGGCTGGAGTGCTCGATTTCAGCTCACTGCAACCTCCACCTCCTGGGTTCAAGCCATTCTCGTGCCTCAGCCTCCTGAGTAGCTGGGATTACAGACGTGCACCGCCACACCCAGCTAATTTTTGTATTTTTAGTAGAGACGGGGTTTCATGATGTTGGTCAGGATGGTCTCAAACTCCTGACCTCAGGTGATCCGCCTGCCTCAGCCTCCCAAAGTGCTGGGATTACAGGCATAAGCTACCGCACCCGGCCATTATCCTACATTTTAAAATAGAACATAATCATTTTCCCATGATTAAAAAAATTAAAAGTTTTGGCTGTCTAATTTTCTGTCTATGTTGTGCCACAACACACTCAACTATTTTTTGAGTGTGTTAGGGTACAAACACAGACTTGTGTGTTGTGGTCAAACAAAATATCTTTTGAACATTGAGTTGTTTTTCAATTTTAAATTGTAAATAAAGAATGTGATGAATATAAATAAGCTCACATCTAGGGCTACATTTCAGTTCTCTCCCCTTCCTCCCCACCCATACCTTACACTATGCACACAGGATAGATTGCTAGAAGTTGAATTACTTGATCTAAGGGTAAGAACACTACTGAATTATGTTCCCCACCCAAATTCCTATGTCAGTGACTAATCTCCAATGTGGCTATATCTGGAGAGAGGTCATTAGGAAATAAGGTCACAAGGATAGGACCCTAACCAATAGGAAGGACTATAGTCTTGGAAAGATATTTCTCTCTCTCCTTGCAGCCCTGCTCTGTGAGAACACAGCAAGAAGGCAGCCCTCTATAAGCCAGAGAGAGAGCCCTCACCAGAAATCAAATCAGCTGGCACCTTATCTTGGACACCAGCCTCCAGAACTGTGAGAAATAAATTTCTGCTGTTTTAGCCACTGAGTCTACGGTATTTTGTTATGGCAGCCTAAGCAAATTAATAAAAACACTTTTTTTTTTTTTTTTAAGACAGTCTCCCTCTGTCACCCAGGCTGGAGTGAGGGGCATGATCTCAGCTCACCGCAACCTCCGCCTCCTGGGTTCAAGCAATTCTGGTGCCTCAGCCTCCCGAGTAGCTGGGATTACAGGCATGCGCCACCATGCCCAGCTAATTTTGTATTTTTAGTAGAGACGGAGTTTCTCCACGTTGGTCAGGCTGGTCTCGAACTCCCAACCTCAGGTGATCCGCCAGCCTTGGCCTCCCAAAGTGCTGGGATTACAGGCATGAGCCACTGCCCCCTGCCAATTTTTGTATTTTTAGTAGAGACAGGGTTTCACCATGTTGGCCAGGCTGGTCTTGAATCCTGGTCTCAAGTGATCCACCTGCCTTAACCTCCTGAAGTGCTAGAATTCAGGCATGAGCCACCACACCTGGCTTAAAAACATTTTTAAAGTTCTGGGCACATGTTGATAAATTACTTTCGAGAAAGATGTTACCAATACGCACCACTCTGGCAGTATATAAGAACCTCTATTGCCCTGTACCATCATCAACATTCAAAAAAATTTTTTTAAACTTAATTCTAAGATATGTATCTTTAAAGTGTTTAAAAGTTCATACTTTTAAAGTTTTGTTTCATCAGAATTGTCTTCATTTTTATGGCATTGCCTCCTGAATCTGCCCCTGTATTTTCAAGTTCCCAGTGTAGTAATATTTCATAGCGATAAAAATGTCCACTCGGGAATCCCAAAACAAAGCAAACAAACACATACAAACATTTAAAACTTTTCAGCATTTTATCATCTCCATTTTTATAGTTATGTAAAGGAAAAGCTAAGAATTAAGAACCTGAGATGGTTCCAAAGCCATGTAAAAACAGGATAAACAATCAAAGACTATGATATAGGCGCTCTCATTTAAAGCACTCACCTATTTTGGACAGAAAGATTTCATTTTTGTTAGAAAGTAGTCATACAGAAAAATTGCCATAGAAGCAGAAAATACACCCTCTCTTAGTAAATTTAAATAAAGCCCTTACTAGCAGAACACTCCCCTTTTCCTGATAAGCACTCTAAATTCTCCTAGGTTTCATGCACAATCATTTTTCTCTCCTTCAGCTTGAAATAGAAATAAGTGATTTAAGAGATAGGTTGGAGTTTGAAACTAAATTCCACTTCCCCATCTGGTTTTACACTGAGAACACTGTAATGTTCTCTCCACAAAATGCAAATATTTGTAGCATTAATTAGTTTACTATTAAATAGTAACAGAAATTTGCCAATTAATGCCACTGATAATTATCTTGAGGACAAATTCAGGGTGTTGTGACTTTATGTCTGACTCACTTTTCCATTCTTACTCCATTCTTAACTCACCTGTTCCATTCAGTATTACTTTACAGTACATCGTGGACTGTTTTCCTAACTTGGCCTTGAGTTGGCACCAAGTGCACGGAGATGAAAATATCTTTCACGTCAGTCTGTCTTGCCTCATGACATTCTCAAGCTGTTTTCCCCATTTTAGCATTTCAAGGGCAGTTCCCTCCTACTGGGTCCTCTTAAAGAGGTGCCTGCAGTTGATAATAGACAAAGAAAAGAGAAAATTAAATTCACCTGTTCTGATCAAGCAGGCAAAAGAGAACAATCCAATGTCAAACAAAGGATATTTCAAAAGTCAACAGACTTTTGTTGTCTGAAAACCCAGCCAGAAATATCCTCAACCCAGAAAGATGTTCTTATGGGCTTTGAGTGTGCATCTTAATGTTATTTTTATAACATCAATGTTAGTTTTCATCTACTATAAATAGAAAAAAAAACCCACAACCACAACAAACCACTGAGTTGAGGAATTGGAATGATAATTTGAGCAGAGTGATGAGTGAGTAGGGTATGGAATTAAAATGTCAGTTCTTCATATAGAAAAATGTTACATTTCAGGCAGGGCGCGGTGGCTCACGCTTGTAATCCCAGCACTTTGGGGGGCCGAGGCGGGCGGATCACGAGGTCAGGAGATCGAGACCACGGTGAAACCCTGTCTCTACTAAAAATACAAAAAAAATTAGCCGGGCGTGGTGGCGGGCGCCTGTAGTCCCAGCTACTCGGAGAGGCTGAGGCAGGAGAATGGAGGGAACCCGGGAGGCGGAGCTTGCAGTGAGCCGAGATTGCGCCACTGCACTCCAGCCTGGGAGACAGAGCAAGACTCCGTCTCAAATAAAAAAAAAAAAAAGAAAAATGTTACATTTCAGAAAAAAAAAATCTTCATGGCTCTAAAAAGAAACTCACTTCAGTGATACTTTTTTTTTCAATTTAGAAGTGCAGGGGTCAGAGATGTTTGAACCAGAGCAAACTCCATCTTGAATAGGGGCTTGGTAAAATAAGGCTGAGACCTACTAGGTTGCATTCATTAAAGCATTCTTAGTCATAGAATGAAACAGGAGGTCAGATATATGATACAGGTCATAAAGACCTTGCTGATAAAACAGGTTGCATAAAGAAGCCGGTTAAAACCCACTAAAACCAAGATGGTGATGAGAGTGACCTCTGGGGGTCCTCACTGCCACACTCGCAACAGCACCATGACAGTTTATAAATGCCATGGCAATGTCAGGAAGTTACCCTACATGGTCTAAGAAGGGGAGGTATAAATAGTCCACTCCTTGTTTAGCATATAATCAAGAAATAACCAAGAAAATGGGCAACCTGCAGCCCTCGGGGCTGCTTTATTCCTTTACCTTCTTAATAAACTTGCTTTCACTTTGATCTATGGACTCACCTTGAATTCTTTTTTGCACGAGATCCAAGAACCCTCTATTGGGGTCTGGATCAGGACTCCTTTCCAGTAACAGGGTATAAAAATTTTAATTTCTTAAATGTCTAATGTGTGCTATAAATTGAACAGAAAAGATGCAACCAAGTGTCTATAATTTACTTGAAATAAAATTAGGTTCAAATTTAATTCTTCGTCTGTGTTCATTTTAGTGTGGAAAATGCCTGTTTTTTTAAAAAAAATTGTATGGAACAAAGATGTTTCGTTATATTAGGTTCTAATAAAATTCAATCCATACTGGAAACTAATATTTGCATAGTGTCAGTTGAGACTTAGAAAAGACTTGAGTGTAATTCAAAGAACATTTTGATGCCTATAGAAATTACATGGCTTTCCTCTTCTTTCTACTAACCTAAATGTACACTCCAGGATAAATGGTATCAGAGGATACCTTAGGAGAGGTATGGCAATTCCGTGTCCCTACACTTCAGCAAGGTTCTAGAAAATTGAATGTATTGGTATTTCCCACCAAGATATAACTTTCTCTAATAAAACACAAATGTGACATAAATATAGTAACTCACAGCTTTGTCAAGAGTGTCCAAAATCATATCTTGGCAAATTTTAGGCAAATTAGATGTTATCAAGTCCCTCATCTAAAAGACAAATAACAGGGCTGGGTGTGGTGGCTCACACCTGTAATTCCAACACTTTGGGAGGCCGAGGCAGGTGGATCACTTGAGGTCGGTTGTTTGAGACCAGCCTGGCCAATTTAGTAAAAACTTGTCTCTACTACAAATATAGAAATTAACCCGGCATGGTGGCAGGTGCCTGTAATCCCAGCTACTTGGGAGGCCGAGGCCCAATAATTGCTTGAACCCAGGAGGCAGAGGTTGCAGTGAGCAGAGATCATGCCACTGCACTCCAGCCTGGGCAACAAAGCAAGACTCTGTCTCAAAAATAAACAAATAAATAAATAGCTCACTGCAACCTCTGTGCTCCAGGTTCAAGTGATTCTCCTGCCTCAGCCTCCCAAGTAGCTGGGATTACAGGCACCCACCACCACATCTGGCTAATTTTTGTATTTTTAGTAGAGACGGGGTTTCACTGTGTTGGCCAGGATGGTCTCCATCTCCTGACCTCATGATCCTCCCACTTTGGCCTCCCAAAGTGCTGGAATTACAGGCATGAGCCACCACGCCTGGCTGAATTTCCACAAATTTTTAAGAAGATCAATAACAATGGAGTAAAAATAGTGTTGTCAATAAATAACCCCTATGAGGTGCCAGACTTAGACACTTTCAAAAGTAGATTCTCTTACATTTGCAAGAAAGAGAATACATATGGCTAGCTGTCACTGAAGATTTGTAATCCTCCTTCCATAATATGGAACTATAGCTGGAAAGTGGCCACACAGCCAACACTGGCACTTGTCTGGCATCTAGGTAGAGCCACATAGCTGTTTCTCATAAAACAAACGTAGGCTTGAGTGATAACTGTCACTTCGGGGTCTGGACTGTTAAGAAGGGGGTCTTTCGTTCCTTTGCGCCTTTTCAACCCACTATATCCCAACTGAATGACAATGCCTAGGGCATCTTTTTGAATTACTATATGAGTAAGAAGTAAATATCAGCGGTATTTGGCCTGTTGCACATTTTTGGGTCAATTGGTCTATTTGGTCTATCAGTCTATCCTAAGCCATATGTTACATAATGTGTATCAGAACAGCTAGAGTTAAAATGTTTCCTTTACTTTAATTCATACTTTTCTTCTTTTCCTTAGTTTGTAAAAGAATGAATGCAAGCCATTTTAACATCATGAAACAACAGTAAAAATAAAAATAAAAAATTATTTGAAAAATAAAAATCTTCACAAGAAAATAAAAGGTCTACACAAAAATAGGTAAAGTCAAGCAATCCTACTTAGAAAACTTATCTGACTAGATAGACTTGTCTTTTTAGAAAATGACACAAAAATATGCCAAAAATAATAGTTGAGTGACTTGAAAATATTTGACAATCTAGGAACCAGAAGTATACAAATATGATCTTTTTTTTTTTTAATTAAAGTTTCCAATTTAACAAGAACTCTTCCAAGTCGGTCCTCAGGCTGAAGTGCAGATATAGAGAAAGTTAAAAAACAGGCCCGGCCTCATGGCACAATTTGGACATAGGTTATGTTTATATTTCCTATCCTGTCCCTTCCCCCAGCATGTTGGGTGAGTTTGTACCTCTATTCCCTCTTGTCATCAAATGATTTCATAGTGTTCTCTGGCACTCCAGGGCTGAACCCATGTTAATATTCTATCTTGCAAGTTTATCCTTGTAAGTTTATCCTCCTAAGGAAATGTACTCATATTATGTTCCCTTTCCTTGAGAACTAGGGTCATAAAACAATTGCAATAAAGTAACATAAGCCACATTCTTCTAAGTATTAATAGCATAACATTTATCACGGTTGTTCACAAATCTGGCTAAGTATCAGAATCATGTGGAAGCCCTTTTAAATCTATACATTAACAGATTTCATATCTTAGAGATTCTTTTTTCAGATCTTGGACAGGTTCTGACAGTCAAAAATAATAAATACACAAACAAAAGCTCTTGGATGATCCTAATACCCAGCTAGATGTAGAATCTACTGACATTATACTGTTTTACAGTTGACTATGTAATGGATATCTCCTTCACTATTAAATTTCTTGATGGCAGGGACTATGTTTTTAAATTTTGCATCCTTTAGTAGAGTTCCTTGTGCATGTCACAGTAAGAGCTCAATGACCATTTGTGGAATTCAGTTGAATAACGGCTGAAATTTCTTGCCAGTTATAGGCATATTGATGGACTTTCTTTCCTATGGAGTAACTAAACATACTATCTTATGAGTTTCATGCTGCTACAGATACTACAAATATTCTTATTTGAATTAGTAGTATATGAAGTAACTTCTCTCACACATATAAAAAGATTAGGCATAAAAGTGTCAAATTTACAAAAACTAAAAGAAAATATAATTGACTTTTTGAGAGCTTTGGGAATTGGTGGTGATTTTTTAAGCTTAGAAAACCTGGATTAATAAAGACACGTATGTACTCCTCATATTATTTCAGCTCATTTCCAGTGGCTTTGGGTAGATATTGCTAACAGATGAAGGCACTCTTTTTTATTGAAATGGGACTTTGCTTTAGAATCCTTCTTAACCACATATTTATACAACCAATAAGAAATTATGTGATGAGGTAGGTGAATTAAAAATGAGTTGTCTATCTTTGAAATAAAACAAAAGGTAATCAAGTTTGATTTTAAGATGCCATTTCTTAATTTTTTAGGCCTTTCTTGCCTTCCATTTGAGTGATTTTTTTCTTCCCCTTTTTTTCTTTTACTAATTTACAAGTTATATATCTCTACCTTTCAGTGGTATGTTAGTGGGAGATTACCTTGATGTAATGGTGTCTCCAAGTCCTTTACCAAAGGGCTGGCCTAGACAGGCTCACAGACCAAAGATGCTGAGATCACAGTTTATTGAATCAATTTAAAGGATACAGCAAGAAGCAAGGGGAAAGGAGCAGTAGGTTAATAATGTACTTAGGAAAGGGTGCAATTAGTATACGATTGAATTAACTGAAGCCTATTCTATGAAATGTTTATATGTCCTCTCTTCTATTTTTCTGTATTAATTCTTCCTGCTAACATTGTGGTTATAAGGACCAGAATTGCAGATAAACAAAGAAGACTTGGCAGATGGAGGGTGCCTAGAGCCAATTTATATTTTCTCTGCAAGAAAGACTCAGGGACTGGTCCTCCTGGCTATAATTGTAACTCACCACTGTTACCTGTTGAGCACCCATGGATTTTATCTGTCTTGAGCAGAGGATACATGGAGCCAAAATGGGTGTTCATGAATATTTGGTGCCCTGGGTGTTTCAAGAATATTTGATGCTTACCCAGTCCTTCCATATCTTCTTGTTTATGCACTCAGTACACACATACTCTACTTACATTATATATCTAACATATATATGTATCTCTTCATTAATTCTTCCTTTCTTTCATTTTCTAGTCCCTGAATTGAATATTCTTAAATAAAGTAGCAAATACACACGACAGGTGTCTTGAAATTTTTAACATGCATACTTCATTTTACAATTTCCAAAATCAATAATAACTGTAGCCTCCTCTCAAAAAATGGAATTTAGAAACAGAGTATGTTCAACCTGACTTCCTCTTCTTTCATATTATAGCATCTTAATTTTCTTGGTTATAATACATTATTTATATATCAATACTTAGTTTCTCCAAATTTTATTCAGCTTCCTAGTTCAATATTTCTTCTTACATCTTGCTTCTTCCTTTTGGATTCAATTTCCTTCTTATTGAAGTACATCTGTCAGTAGTTGTTTCAGCCTATGTCCATGAATGGTAAACTCTAGTGGTCTTTATCCGACAACTTTTCTCATCCTCATTTTGACAGTTCAGTTGAGAACAGAATTTCCAATAGCCCTTTAAAAATTTTATTTTAATCATTCTTTTTTACTAGTGGCACTTCTATTGTCAATTTTATTTTTGTTTCCTCATAGGTAGGCTATTGTTGTTGTTTGAGACAGGGTCTTACTCTGTCACTCAAGCTGGAGTGCAGTGGCATGATCATGGCTCACTGTAGCCTTGAACTTCCTGGACTCAAGTGATCCTCCCGTTCAGCCTCCCAAGTAACTGGGATGACAGACATGAGCCACCAAGCCCTGCTAATTTTTTAAATTATTAATTTTGGAGACACCTTGTTGCCCAGGCTGGTCTTGAACTCCTGGGCTCAAGTAATACTCCTGCCTCAGCCTTCCAAATTGTTGGATTATAGGCATGAGGTACTATGCCCAGCCTATAGGTATGTTTTCTTTCTTGCTTTGCTCTTAGGAATTGTTTTTCTTGTTTTGGTGCTCTTTAATTTTAACTAGAACTGTTCTGATATTGATTTCTTTTAAAACATGTATCCTGTTAAGGACTTACTGCATTCTGGTTTGTATCTATCTTTGTATCTCACTTTATATCTATCTTTGTATCTCACACATTCTCTGCTATCTTCTCTTTGAATCAGGCCTCCCCTCCATTTTATTTCTTTTCTTTCTTTTTAGAACTTCTATTAAATATGTGTTAGGTCTTGTTATTATGCTCTTAAGGATGTAACTTCACTTTTATACTCTCCATTTTTTAAGGTCTGTATAATTTCCTCAGATTTATTTTCCAATTTAATAATTATCTCTTTCACTGTATCTAGTCCATCTATTTAACCCATCTGATGAACTTTTTATTTTTAATAGAAATAAGCTCTATGACAGTAGGAAATTTGTGTATCTTATTCACTATTTTATCTTTAGTACCCAGAACAGTGCTAGAACTCTGCAGATGTTCAATAAGTATCAAAATTATTAATAGATCAATAAATTCCTTTTTTCAAATATTTTTAATTTTTCTTATACTTTTCTTTCATTGATTTTTATTTTCCTTTATGTTTTTAATAATTTTATGGATTTTTCTTTGATAGTCACTTCCAGGTTTTTTTTTTGTTTTTTTTTTTTGGTAGAGACAGGGTCTCACTATGTTGCCCAGGCTGGTCTCATATCTAGGCCTCAAGCAATCCTCCTGCCTTGGACCCCCAAAGTGTTGGGATTACAGGTGTATGTCACTGCACCTAGTGGTCAGATTGCTTTATTAACTCAAGTTGTTTGGGCACAGATTTTTCTATTTGTTGTGTCTTCTCATCTGCCTTTTGGTAGATTGTTTCTTTTTGTAGCATGCAAATTTTATTGAGAGCTCACCTTTACTGAAGGCCATTTATTCTGTGGGATTTTTTTGTTTCCTGAGTTGTGCATATGTCCTCATCAAGGATTTTTATATTTGCTTCTATAGGGCCTGGCTGTTTCTCTGTTTTTAAGCTTAGGATTCTCTTTTCAAATGATAAGGTAAAATTGGATTTCCATTGGCAGAGCCTTTCAATATTCACAGGAACAATTACTCTCACCCCTACTCACCCTAGACTTCTAAGGCTTCAAAAAGTGAAAACCTCTTTAGGGTTCTAGTTTATGCAGGAATGTTAGTTCCAGATCCTCATAAGTGGCTTTAGGACCACATCTTTTAGTCCCAAATGGGGTTAAAACCTCAGTTCCTGGACCTTATAATTGTGACTTTGAATTTCTTCTTCAATTCTGGTATCTGAAGCCTTTGCTGTCTTTGTTTTAAACTCAGCTTTATATTTTAAAATACTTATACTCTATTCATTATTTCTATATATTTGGAGAAGGCAGGAGTCTCATGCCATGGGAAAAAAAGGGAAAATGGGAAAAAGATGATTTGATTCCATAGGTTTTGCTAATGAATTTCATCCAACTCACACATGAGACTATCATTAAGAAGCACCATATCATTTTGTTATTCTTAGAGTTTTTTGCAATAGTCTTATGGATATTACCATTAAACCCAATTCAATAAATAATAACGTGCAAAATATTTCAGGATATATAGATTACTAAGATAGTCTCTGCACTCAGGAGGCAAACATTCTATAGTACAGAGATTAAGTAAATTTCATAAATAATCACAACGCAGGAAGCCTAATTGCTATGGAGATGCATATAGCTCTTTAGAATAATACATGTATTATCAAACAAATTACTAAAATTGTTAGAAGAATGAAAAAGGAATCAAAACAAGGCATTTTCAAGTAATAGTAACAGGAAAAACTTCATGACAGTGGTACTAATTGAAATGTGCCTTGAAGAATGACTGGGATTTCTGAATATAAAAACTATGAGGGAGGGGTCAGAAGGGAGGTAGTGGCTTTTCCAAGTAGAAAGAAAAGCATTAGCTTAGACAAGGAGCTAGGAGGGTGGAGAGCTTCCAATAAGGAACAAGTAATCCAATTTTCCAGGTTAGGATGTTAGAAAAGCAGTATCACTGGAAAGTAAAAATAAAGAAATGTAAAAAAACAATGGGGTATGGGGGTTGGTACAAAATGGGCAGAAATTAAAGCTAATTTAACTTAAAATGTTTTACTGTCATATTTATCTAAAGAGAAAAGATAATGTTGGGTTAATTTTTAAGGATCAATTTAAAAACCGGGATCACTTACATTTTAGGTTGGGCAAGTTTCCTCTTCTCAATGATCTGATCCTCTGATTGGTTAGTTTTACAGTTTCCAGGAAGGTAAACGGAATCAGCGTTTTGGTCTCTCAGGCATACAAGTACCATCTAGTGGCAAAGGAAGGCAACCACAAGAATGAAATTATACAGGAAACATCTGCTTGTTTATTTTGAATTTTATTTATATTATAATTAGCTAATAACAGAAGACCATGTTCTACTTGAATAGGGAAATAAAGTACCCTTTAATCAGACATTGCTTGGTTATTGGATTAAAAGAATGTGAGATCAGATAAAAATGGGTTATAAAGAGCTTACTAAATATGAAATGTTTGAAAATTTTACAAGAACTTCGTATCAAATTATATTTTGGGAATAAAACTTAAAGAAGGATCTACTTGAGTTTAAAGAGAGAGAGAGAAAAAGAAAGTCAATGTATATGAGGAAGAGGCAGAAATACTGAAGGTAACTATTTCTTTCTTTTTTTTTTTTGAGATGGAGTTTCACTCTTGTTGCCCAGGCTGGTGTGTAATGGCGCCATCTCGGCTCACCGCAACCTCCACCTCCCAGTTTCAAGCAATTCTCCAGCCTCAGCCTCTTGAGTAGCTGGGAGTACAGGCATGTGCCACCACACCCAGCTAATTTTGTATTTTTGGTAGAGACGGGGTTTCTCCATGTTGGTCCAGCTGGTCTTGACCTCCCGACCTCAGGTGATCCACCTGCCTTGGCCTCCCAAAGTGCTGGGATTACAGGTGTGAGCCACCGCACCCAGTGAAGGTAACTATTCTTTTGGAATTGTCTCTGCTTACACTTTGCCTAACTCCTACTTAGCCTTCAAATCTTTAGATATGTCTTCCTCTAGACAATGTTCCTTGACACCCCAGATCTGTATTAGATGAATCACTAATATCCTTCTATGGACCACTATTCCCATGATGCTACTGACCACACTTCTTTGTCACTCCCCATTTTATAGCCCTCATTACAATCGATAATCCTAAACTGCTGGTGCCATGTCTTTTTCACCCATTGTTCTATCCCAAAGGCTTAGGATAGTACCTGACATATAACAGGTAATTCACAAATATTTACAGAATGAATGGACAGATTAATGAAGAAAGAGAATAACTGTGATGGAAATGTTCAAGGTACAAATATCGAAAGCTAGTATCAGTAAAGTTTAAATAAGAAAACAAAAAGTTTCCAGAAAATTATTAGTTGAAAAAACTGTTTTTCTTCATTGTACATTGATTCCCTACAGGACATCCATTTATTTATAGTTTCTGGTACTTTATAGTTTTCAGAGTACTTCTCTACCTCGGTGAAGAAAAAATAATAGTTCACAGCTCACGTATCATTGCAGAGATCAAATAAAAGGCTACACATAGAGCATATAGAAGAGTATGCAGCACATATTATATGCTCAACAGTTGGATTTTATTATTTCCTATACCTCATCTCATAAATTCTTTGAAGCAGCACAGAGTCAAAGAAGGAAGCTATTTTAGATTTCTGTTTTACAAATTAGGAAACTAGTGATTATGGAAACTAACCATGAGTAATATATGATCATGGAGTCACATCAGTTACTAAGTTTCTAAATCCACAACATCTAAGTAATAGTTATTGTCCCTTCTATGGCATCATGTTGCTTCCTTAGAGAGACAAGAGAGAAGAAATGACATGTGGATGCTAAATAAGCACAGCATTGCAATGCAGAGAAGGAAAATACACTATAAAAAGTGTACTAGCTTTTCTGTTGCTTCCCTAACAAATTGCCACAGCCTTCAGTGATTTAAAATAACACAAATATATTATTACAGTTCTGTAGGTTAGAAGTCCAACACAGGCGGGGCACAGTGGCTCATGCCTATAATCCCAGTACTTTGGGAGGCTGATGCAGGAGAATGGCTTGAGCCCAGGCATTCAAGACTAGCCTGGGCAACACAGTAAGACCTCCATCTCTACAGAAAATTAAAAAATTAGCTGGATGGGTGGCATGTGCCTATAATCCCAGCTACTCAGGATGCTGAGGCGAGAGAATCGCTTAAGCCCAGAAAATTGGGGCTGCGGTGAGCTATGATTTCCTCACTGCACTCCAGCCTAGGTGACAGAGTGAGACCCTGTCTCAAAAACAAACAAACAAACAAACAAACAAACAGAAGTCCAACACACAGATCTCTCTGCGATAAAGTCAAGGTGCTCCCAGGGCTCTCTGTTCCTTCCTGGAGGTTCTAGGGGATAATCTGTTTCCTGGCCTTTTCCAGCTTCTACAGGCCATCCACATCCCTTCCTCCATCTTCACTGCCAGCAGTGGTGGATTGAGCTCTCCCATCACATAATTCTAGTCTCCGCTTCTGCCTCTCTCTTCTACTTTTAAGAACCTTTGTGATTATATTGCATCCACTGAGATAATCAAGGAAAATCTCCCTATTTTAAGATCAGCTAATTAGCAACCTTAATTCCATCTCCAATCTTAAATCCATTTCTCCACATAAACGAACATATTCACAGGTTCCAGGTATTAGGACGAGTGGGGGTGGGGGTCATTATTCTGCCTATTCCAGGGGAATAGTGGCAAGGGGATGAAAGGGAGGAGGAAGGTAGGGCAGTATTTTCAAATGGAAGTGTTAGAGGTGTAACTTCAGGCTATCCTCACATTGATTTTGGCAGACACTAAAACCTCTGGATGTTTTTCGCATAGCTAAGCTAGAACCCACCCCCCTTTGTACTTGTGCTATTGTATTTTTCAACTTGAATGTAGAAATTTTCATATATTTTTGTTAAATTTTGTCTTTTAGGTTTTAGCTCACAGTTCAAATTGTTAAAATAATTTTGTTTTCTGGTTCTGTCTTCAGTCATATTTTCTATGCTATGTAGTTTTTGTTTCACCTCTTGATTTGACCAAAATGATTTCTTCGCCTATGTAATTTATGAAAAATATGAACAAAAATCAGGGTACAGTTATCCAACTAATTTTGAATTTACCTAATAATAATTAAATCAGGCCCCTATTTTAGGCACATCCACAAAGATATGAAAGACTGGATTAAATGCTTTGCTGAAATTAATTTATATCATGGCTATAACATTCCATCTTCTCTCAAAGATCAAATAAAGAAGTGTGGTGTGACTTGTCTTATTTTAGTCAGTCTGGTTCCGAGTGACCAACAAATTCTAATACATTTAACTATGGACTCTGGAGTTTTACTTTTCTGTTCTACGGTTTTCAATGTCTACCTTTTTACCATGTTTTAAGCAAGTGATCTATCATCTTTTTCATTTTTTACAGTTTCTCAGAACTCACCGGCAATAGATCTTAGGTTATTTGTAAACAGCTGTGGGATGTAATTTGTCCCTGGAAACATGAAACTTCTTTGAAACAGATAGGTGTTTTCTTACTACCTCCTCACCTGTCTCAAGTTTCAGTTCTCTTTGTATGTTGTTTCACCTTTACCAACGTAAAGTCCATTTTCTTTACTGAAAAGGGAAAGAAAAGAAAAATTGAGTCAAGTTTCTCTTTAATGTTTACATTATTCTCTTAAGTAAATTACAAACTGTGTTTATAAAATTTATGAAGGTTTATTTCTCTCTGCTCTCTATTATAATTCTTCACTCTAATTAAACCAATCTTCCCATTTTTCCCTCTTGAAGTTATCAGGTAACTCTAGTTCTCAATGATTTCTCTATAGCATTTTATAATTTGCACCACATAATTTAACAGTGGAAGAAATATTATCTTCCTTGTTTGATGCTTTTATAGTATTTTTTAAATAACTCTCAGAACAATTGTTGATTTCTTTACCTTTTTTCGTTTGGTTCACCTAGAAAGTTGGGAGATTTTACCAAACAAGAATACTGGACACTTAATAAATACTTGTCGGTTGGTTAAGTTTTAAACATCAAATTTGGCTATACATTCTTCAAATATCAGTCTCTTTGACTAATTTTTCTGGTTGGAGAAACAAAAAGGGTAAAATACTTAAAATTATTTTTGTTGTAATAAAACAATAGTAATAATAATAATAGTAGTAGTAATAACAAAAATCAAACTAAAACTACCTTTAGAAGTCATTCTCTTCTCCAATCCCTCCCCTGTAACCCTCCAACAATTATCAATTAATCATATTACTGAGCTATTTAATAACAACTTCAGCCACATTTGATATGCTAGTTTGGAATTCTCTTTAATGGTAAAGCTGCTTGATTCCCTACCTACTTTGTCAGCCAAGGCTGCATTTCTTTATTTGTTTTAACTCATTCTAGACAAACGTACCAATTTGAAATACCGAATACTGAATCTAAACTCTGAATATATAAACCACATCATTTCTCTTGAAACCTTTTTTTACCCTTGTAGAAATGCTAAATGTTTAAAAACAAATAACAGTGTTTAATAATCATAGATTTTAAAAAAGTCACGTAATTTTCAATGTATTATAATCATGCAAATTAATGTACTAAGTTGATAGTAAAAAAGGTGCTGTAACAATTTAATAATTTTGGCAAAAATAACATAGAGACTCCATTAAATAAGGCTTTGATGTCTAGCAAATTAAAAAGTAACACAAATAGAATTCATTGTTCACCAGCAGGAGGAGGGTAGGTTGTAGGTTCGTATCTAGGGTAGCAAGCCTTATTCTCTTACTCTACATTAAATACTGTCAAAATTCCGGTTCACCGTTAATTTTGTACAGCTAGGCAACTTGTTAAATCTCAATCTACAACTCCCATGATTTATGTATTCCCATCTGATTTATTTGTCTAAGAAACATATTAATGAGATGTGGGGATTAGGGTTGCCACCATAACAACCCATCAGTATGGCTTGTTTCACTTTCCTAGACATGGAAGCTCAGAAAGGAACATCTTCCCTGAAGCTGCTTACTTAGTACTGGGACCTGGTAACTACGGACATTTAGATTGAGATTATATGGCTACATTGTTTACTAGGTACAAATAGTTTGATAAATAACCTGTTCAAACAGACAGTAAAATATGTCAGGGTCCATACATCAATTTGTAGCAATAGGTCTTATTTAGTATTCCCTCTGTTAAATTATTCTTACAACTGCATTACATCTGTGTTAGTCTGTTCTCACGCAGCTATAAGTACATACCCAAGACTAGGGAATTTATAAAGAAAAGAGGTTTAATTGACTCACAGTTTCGCATGGTGAGGGAAGCCTCAGGAAACTTACAATCATGGTAGAAGGCACCTCTTCACAGAGCAGCAGGAGAGAGAATGAGTGCCGAGTGAAGAGGGAAGCCCCTTATAAAACCATCAGCTCTTGTGAGAACTCATCCTCTATCATGAGAACAGCATGGGGAAAGCTGTCCCCAGGATTCAATTGTCTCCTCCTGGTCACCTTTGACTTGTGGGAAGTATAACAATTCAAGGTGAGATTTGGTTGGGGACACAGAGCCAAACAATATCACCATCATAATTTTGTCATTCATCCTCTAAGGGGAATTTGATATCTTCCCTTTTATGAGTAGGTAGCCCTTGTTGAGTGGGTTGTGACATTTTGTGGAGGAAATGAAAATATTTGCATATTCTTGCTTATTATATGTGTTTTCTCATTGGTAGCATTAATAATATTTACGGTATACTATGATGCATAGGACTCGGAAATTTAAATTGGTATAAGAAGAAGCTTTCAGCTGGGTGCTGTGGCTCAGGCCCATAATCCCAGTACTTTTGGAGGCCAAGGACAGAGAATCACTCGAGCCCAGGAGCTTGATACCAGCCTAGGCATCATGGAAAAACCCTGTCTCTACAACAAAATACAAAAACTAGTCTGTGTGGTGGCATGCACCTGTAATCCCAGCTACTTAGGAGGCTGAGGTGGAAGGATCGCTTGGGCCTGTGAGGTAGAGGTTGCAGTGAGCTGTGATCACGGCACTGCACTCCAGCCTGGGTGACAGAGCAAAACTTTGTCACAAAAATAAAGAAAGAAAGAAAAGAAAAGAAAAAGACAAGTCAAGAAAAAACTCTTAACCTAAGACTATTATAATTTAATTGAAGAGATGGTACATAAATAAAACGATGTGAACAAGATGGTAGTATGTATGCAATTGGGAGGAGAGTGAGATCATTTTGTCTGGGGTGATGAGATTTTTAGAGAATTGGGTTTTGGTCATGTCATTTTGAAACAAGAGTAAAAAGCATGAGCAGACAGAATGAATGACAGAGAACATTACAAGGATAAGAAATGTAAGAAACAAATGCCTAGCATAGTAGTAGAAATGAGTAGACTTCTGAAGTTAAGGCGGGTTAAGGCTACTAGTGAGAAGTGTTGGGGTGAAAGTATGGTTCAGTAACATGTTAACCAAGTTTATCTTTGATGTATATTTCTTTACTTGGCCCCAAATCCTAGGCCATTGAAAATTTGTAACTAAAATGGTCTAGATGTTTCAAAAAGAGACAGAATATATCATGGATAATTTTCATTACATGCCTTCTTTAGTTTCCTGGTGTAGTTTCTTGAATATACTTATCTCCCTTTCCCCCACCCCCACTGCTAGATCTTTTAATCCAGGAGTCCCCAATCCCCAGGCCAGGGACTGCTACCAGGATCTGTGGCCTGTGAGGAACCAAGCGGCACAGCAGGAGGTGAGCGGAGGGCAAGTGAGTGCAGCTTTATCTGTATTTACAGCTGCCCCCGATGGCTGGCATTAGGGCCTGAACTCCGTTTCCTGTCAGATCAGCAGTGGCATTAGATTGTGATAGGAGCGAGAACCCTATTGTGAACTGCACATGTGAGGGATTTAGGTTGCGTGCTCCTTATGAGAATCTAATGCCTGATGATCTGTCACTGTCTCCCATCACCCCCAGATGAGACTGTCTAGTTGCAAGAAAACAAGCTCATGGTTCCCACTGATTCTACATTATGGTGAGTTGTATAATTATTTCATTACATATTATAATGTAGTAACAGTAGAAATAAAGTGCACAGTAAATATATTGTGCTTGAATCATCCCCAAACCATCCTCCCTCCCCCAGAAAAAACTGTCTTCCATGAAACTGGTCCCTGGTGCCCAAAAGGCTGGGGACCGCTGTTTTAATCATCAAGGATTCTGAGGAACCTCTTTGAATTTTCTATTTAATTCATATCCCATAAGTAAAACTTGATTCCTTGTTTTTTCCCCCCACCCCCAAGAATTTGGAAAGCAGAGTGTATGTTGGGGAGATCTGGTTTAAATTCGAGAAACAGAGAAAACAAAGACAAGTAAAAAAAAAAATACGTGATGTACACAGGATTGACAGAAGAAAAAAAAAAGTCTGTGCAAGGGAATGTGACTACACAGAAATCTGGAGAGGAAAATATGTAATGTTAGTGTTAATAACTTTTGACCCCATTTAGGTCACTTTGGGTAATGAAGCTCAAAACACTAGATTATATTTTTAGCAAAGTAAGTGCAGTATCCAGTCTCTCACAGATGTCATGTGTCTCAGGCCATTTGGAAAATTCAGCATCTGCCGCATTCCCAGACTTTGATGAGGACACTCCGCGAACTACAAGCATCCTGAATGGGAGGACGTCCCAGGTCGGGGTGTGAGGGCGAATGAGGAGGCTGGAGAGAGGAGGCAAGAGTTACGGAAACGGGGCCACAGCACTCCAGATGCTGCGGCGGGAGGAAGAGGGCTGCGGAGGACTCAAAACGCGTTCAGAGCGGCCCATCCAAATGCCAGGAGACAGATGGCAAGGATGACGTGACTGGGCGTGAGGAGACGTGACTGGGCGAGGAGATGAGTAAGAGGGCGGTGGGCCAAGGTCACCCGCTAAGAGGCGGCAGGTTTACCACTGAGACCCGAGGTCGTGGTTTTTGCCCGTGCCTCTAGAAAGAGCGTGGCGAGATCCCCTCAGATCCCAGGCGTGGAAGGCCCTGCGGAAGAGCCACGAGGCCCGACTCTCGTGGCTCAGAGGCCCTAGGCAGTCGAGCGCCACCGCTCGCCCCACCCTCAGCCGCGCTCCTCTTCCGGGCGCGCTGCTTGCCTGCGTGCGCCCGGACGCGCGGGGCCGAGCGTCTGAAGCGCGCCCGTACGCTGAGCGGCGTTTTCTAGGAGCCCCGCCCTCAGGTGCGCTCTGCAGGAGGCGGGGCTCTACTTCGGCACCGCCAGCTTCTCTAGTTGGCCGGCGCGCTGCCGGTTCTGCCTGCGCCAGGAGCGCGCGAGTGCGCGCGGCTGCGCCCTCGCACAGATCCCAGCCGGGTCACCCGCACTGAGTCAACGGACTGAGCGCGTCCAGGCCTGACAGCTCTGCGGCTGGGGCCCTGAGGTGAGCAGGGCGTCGCGGGCGGCGGCGGCGCTTGAGGCAAGCCTGGGACAGCCGTCCCTGGGGGAGTTGAGGGGACGAGGAGGGGCTGGCTAGCGAGGGACGGCGGGGAGGGAAGGGGTGTTCGGCGTCTCAGGTGTGGGGTGAAGCGGGCTCGGAAGCGGGCAGAGGCGGCGAGCTGAGGGAAACAGACCTTCCTCAGCTCCCGGGAAGCACGGATTGCCAGCCTCGGGGATGCGGTGGGGGCGCCCAGGATGCGGACGTGAGGGGGTCGGGGCCCTGGGGCGGGGGCTCCGCGAGGCTCCCCCGGGACCGGGTCCGGCCGTGGGACTTCGGGACACTGCCTTTGCCTGGACGCTGTCGCTCCAACCTCAGCAACCTCAGGGAAAGAAGGAAAACAAATATTGATGTAAATTTCCGTCTGAACAGCTGGGTAATGAGCGCTTGCTCTTCCCTGCGAGGTTACGCGCGGATCATTACCTTGTGTGTTAAAAGGAGTATCAGTGAGAAGAAAATGCGCAGATCTCATGACACAGTTTGGGAGGGAAATTCCTTGATCCTAAAACAGGAATAGGAGCTCCAGGCATGGAAATACTTAATTGGATCGGAAAGCTAGGCAGGCTGGAGCTATTAAGCTGAAGGAGGGTTTCCCCTGGGCTCCTCAGGCTTCGATTTACGTTTTAGATAAATAAGTCTGAAAATAATGAAGATAATAACCACGTTTACTTTCTACGAGGGCGTTCCGAAGGAATCTAAGGGCAGAGAAGTATTTGCTGGACTACAGCTTTGAGCCAGGCTCGGTGTTAGCTCTTTTAATTCTGACAGCAACCCTGTAGGATTGGAGGGGGTTATTCCAGTTGGGCAGATGTGGAGAATGGGCCGCAAAGAGGTTAAGAAACTTATTAAGGTCTCAACTAGTAAAAGGATGGAGTTGAGATTCCAACCCGGGCTGCCAGACCCTAATTCTGGTGCTTTATCCATTATATTTTGTGTTTGCCCGGAAAGCAATATTGTATGTGTTTTAGGGAAGACTCCGTAGTAGGGAACATTATTAGGGCAGTTAGGGCTTTGTGGGTATTTGTGTTAAAATCAAACTAAAGAGGCGTTAATCTTTGCATATGTGCTGTTTGAGTATATTTCCTTTCAAACAGATTTAGTGTAGGGGAATCTTACATTCACTATAACAGCAAATTTATTAGTACATTCTATGTGTATTGCATGTCTTATTTTTAAAGAGACAGCGTCTTGGGCTGGAGTGCAGTGGTGCGATCAAAGTTCACTGCAGTCTTGAACGTCTGGACTCAAGGGACCCTGCTGAATAGCTGGGGCTACAGGCGTGTGTCACTGCGCCCAGCTAATTTTTTGTTTGTTTTTCAGAGACGAAGTCTTGCTATATTGCCCAGGCTGGTTTGTTGCATGCCTTTTACATTCCAGATACTATACTATGTGCCAAGAGTACCGATATGAATACAATTTATAATCTCTGTCCTTGAGTTTAGTTGAGAGGGTGATTGCATAAAAGAATTTTATGATATTGTACTAAGTCATAACTTTTCTAGTATGTAAATTAGTTGGATTAAAAATAGTTTTAAGGGCAAGCTTTTAAGAACCTATTATGTATAAGAAAATTTATTGGATGATTTGTCCTCTGTGTACCATTGCGTTGTTATTTTCTCCTTCAGCAAGAAACACTGTCATAAAATTTAGGTTAAATTATATTGACAACTAGCATTTTTTTTTTTTTCTATCACCCAGGATGAAGTGCAGTGGCAGGATCTTGGCTCACTGCAGCCTTGACCTCCCAGGCTCAAGTGATCCTCCCACCTCAGCCTCCCAAGTAGCTGGGACCACAGTTGTGTGCCCCTACACCTAGCTATTTTTTTTTTTTTTTTTTTAGTAGAGACAGTCTCTCTATATGTTGCCCAGGTTGATCTTGAACTCTTGGGCTCAAGCCGTCCTCCCACTGGGATTGCCACATGAGCCACTGCACCTGACTGCATTTTGTTTTATTATTGCACCACCTTTCAGTAAATTTTAAAGCAATAGAGAAGATGAGGGCATTTATAATTTATCCCTTTTTAAGTTAAAAGGCATATTTTATAGTCCTTTTATTTTATCGATTGATAAGCAAATGATGTAGCTAGGCAGGAGTTTATTTCATGTGCCAGATATGTTCCTAATTTCTCATTCCAAAAAAATCTTAGTTTAAAAATATAGCTAATACCAGATTGCATTTAAGTTCTTGTGGTTCAGAGTTGTAATGAAATCAGTCTTCAGTTTAGGCTGAAATGGCGCATTGTTGAAATGTATAACATTACTTTGTGGTGGATTTTGGAAATCTCTTTTAATTGCTTCGGTTTTCTCAGTAAAGTAGGATTCAAGGTCATAATCTGAGGGTGATCCTACAGATGGAAGCTTTGGAGATTTGGGGATTGGGAGAGTGATGGACTAGTGAAATATGTGATTGCTAGGAAATTAAACATGACTCGTAGGTGTGAAAAGTACAGTAGAGGAAAGATATGAGTGCACAAATTAGGGTGTCTAATTTTGGATACCAGAAACTTCATAATCCATTCCCAATGCCTGCCTTTACCGTGTTATCTAGAACATACATCAGCACCTGTTGCTCCAGTTAACTTTGCCTTATGCCTCTGCCATATGGCAGGTATCCCTGTTCTTCACAAAAGTCAGGCCCTTTTGTTTGGGAGTCTAGCTTTACCATTCTTTTCTTTCTGCCTGGAAATTCCATTCCACTCCTTTCCAAGCTCTTTCTCTCTTATCACATTATATTAAATTTTCTCTCTCTGCAGAGTTAGTGCCAGTGTCTAACTTTATTTATTTTTTGCCTCGTAATGTTGGATGCATAAATCCTTCAGCAAATGTTAAGTGAATATGCCACTTTTCTCACTTCCCCTCTTCTTCCTTTTTACAGGAGTTGACCAACTCTTTTTGTAAAGTGCCAGATAGTAAATATTTCAGGTTTGCAGACAGTATGGTCTCTGTCTCAATAACTTTACTGTTGTAGCACAAAAGCAGTCATAGATAATACATAAATGAATGAGCATGGCTGTGTTCCAATAACACTGTATTTATAGACACTGAAATTTGAATTTCATATAATTTTTGCATGTCACAAGATATTATTCTTTTTTTTTTTCAACCATTTAAGAATGCAGAAGCAGGGTTCCTCATGGGCTGTGCCAAACAGACTGAGGGTTGGATTTAGCCCCCACCTCTTTCATCATAGTTTGCACATCCTTGATCTTTAAGGACTCTCAGGAAGCCTTGATAAAGGAATCTGTGGTAAGATGATACTGGTTATAATATTTCCATTGGTGGTAGAGAAGCAAAGATAAATAAGACAGTGTTGTTTTTTTCATCAAGGATCTCATGGTCAAGTTCAAGATGAAAATATATAAATAAATAATGGTGACAGGGTATAGTTACTGCAGTTACAGTTATATTTACTGGGTATAGAGGTAAAACAAAGGAGTGATAATCAGCTCCATGTCAATGTTAATAATGACATTTAGGCAATATGATTAAAAATTGAGTTTATTTGAGCATAAAATTTGAGGATGGTCACACAGGAGGACACAGACTCCTAAAGGAAGGGGTAAATGCTCCAAAGTGGAGAGGTTTGAGGGTCCTTTACATAGGCAAGGCCTGGGGATGCTTAACAGGGTTACACCATTTTTCGTACAAGGTTAGTGCATAGTTAGAGCAATTCAATTAGTTATAGGCAGTGTTTCTTTTTTGGGGAAGGGTATATTTAACATTTCACATTAAGGATGTAATGATCAAAGGGTCTTTTATCACAGTCAAGGGGTCTTTTATCCCTGGCATCATCTGGTCTGATCTAGGAACAAGAAAATAAGGAAGGAATTTCATGTATAAAAAAAGGTCAGTAATTAAGAGGTCAAGCGTCATGACCCAGTCTCCAAAGTCAACCTTCCTCAGTGCCAAACAACGTTTAGAAGCCCCAAGTAGACAGACTATCTATCCATTTTCTGTTACATCTGCTTAGGTGGATGAGAAGTAACCTCTAACAGTCATTTGTTGGAGGTAGGGAATGTGTTTTCAGCCAGCCTTTCTGGAAATCTTTTAAGGATGCTAAGAAGGTGACTGGCCACGTTTGTTATCAGGATGGCTCTAAACATCAGGATGACTCAACTTATTTATTTTATAGGGTATAATCTTAATTTGTTTCTCACAGAAATAAACATGGATATGTTTTTTAATTAGGTCTTTCTATATGAAAATAATTTAAAAAATTTAAAGTTATTTTACCTGCTACATAATAAATGGATTGTTTATTCCACAGATATTTAGTACCTCCTCTGCTGTGTAGTGAGTTGTTTTACTAGCTAAAAATATTTGAAGGAGATAATGGTATCATTAGATAAGTGATGGATTTTTGGGTGGGGCGCGGGGAAGAGAGAGGCTCTTCTAAGGAAAGCACTGCTTTTAACAAAGGCAGTAGGTATAATAGTAGAACTACCTTAGATTTTAAAAAATACTTTATAGCTTTCAAATTTCTTAATTAATTAAACTCATGCATCCTAAATAATTTTTCTCTAACAATTATTTCTAAAGGTTATGTACATTTTTATTACTTTCAGTGATGTGAAATATGTTTCGTAGGACTTGGAATGTAGTAACCAGTACTTTTTCTTTTTTTTTTTTTTGAGATGGACAGAGTCTCGCTCTGTTGCCAGGCTGGAGTGCAGTGGCACGATGTCGACTCACTGCAACTTTCGCCTCCCAGGTTTAAGTGATTCTCCTGCCTCAGCCTCCTGAGTAGCTGGGATTACAGGTGCCCGCCACCACACCTAGCTAATTTTTGTATTTTTAGTAGAGACAGGGTTTCACCCTGTTGGCCAGGATGGTCTCTATCTCCTGACCTCATGATCTTCCCGTCTCAGCCTCCCAAAGTGCTGGGATTACAGGCATGACCCACCGTGCCTGGCCGTAGTAACCAGTACTTTAAAGATAAATTAAGAAGTTAATTTTTGATATTGAAATTTGGATTATGCAACTCCTGGTCTTTAAGTCAATTAATACATTAGAAGAGGAAGATGGGCTTTAGTAGTCTTTCAATTTTCTTGCAATTTATTGGATTTAGTATAAATTATTTTATCTAGAAAATTATTTATCTAGGAAAGTTAAATTTGATTAAATCTTTAGACATGTTAGGTGTTTAAAACTCATGTAATTATTATTTAAAGCCCTGCAACAAACTTAGTACATTTCTCAGGTATGCTGTAGAACTATGGAAAATAACTTTTTTTTTTTGAATTTTGAACCCATATTTCTCTTTGTGCCATTGTTCTTTAACAGTTAAGAATTGGCTTTGTTAAAAAGTTTTTTAAAGTATTTCATTGGTAAGATTTTGAGTTGGAACCATATAAATTCTGCTTTGGTCTTGTATTAACTCAGCCGCTAGTGAGTGAACTCCTAGATATTGTCTGTAGGATTGTTCCCATTTAGAGGCAATTAAACTTAAACAGTTAAACTTGAGGCAGGCCATGCATCTTTTTGCTGCGTTTTTCTCTTATTCTTCCAAAAACCATCACGTAAAGCTATAAAATTTTGGAATTTTAGTATAGAAAGAGGAAATGTATAGCTCCATGCTAAATACGGGGTTTCTTGTACCCCAAGAAAAGGCACCTGAGAAGTCAAACCCTTCATAGATGTCCCCTTTTTGGTCACGCCTCATTTATAACTTTGCAGCCCTGTTTTCAGATATACGCTTCTGTTAGGAACACCACTTTCATGTCACCTCTGCTGTGTGGATCTCCACCTTTCTTTCTGGAAACCTCATTCTTTCATCCACAAGAGTTGCTCCCATCTCAAGATATTAACCCTTTATTTTTGGGTGTTCGTCAATATAGAAAACTATTGCCTTCCCACATTCTTTCTTCATCCCAGTTTCCCCCCGCTAACTCCCTGTTAGGCTAGTCAGTATTGTTCTTTGGGATTCCAGACCCTGCAAAACAGTGGAGGATGGGGTGAAGAGAGGGGCCTTTGTGATTACCATATCAGTGAGAGTTGTAGTCACCCCTTTTTTTATTCTATCTTGTTTCTCTATCTTCTCCCCAAAGGACAGGTATTAATTCTCAGAGACAGTGTGGTCTTGACACCTAAAAAGGAAGCCAAATATTTTCCCCAGCACCTCATCATTTGCAAAGAATTTATAGGGTAGAGTTAGCTTTACATTATTATGCAGACCAGTCCTTGCTTATTTATTCCCCATGTCCCTTTTCAAATTGGGCCTGCTTAGACAGTGTGGACTGGCGGGTTGGAGGATGCAGCAGGCAAAGAGGAGGGTGAATAGGTATGTTGTTGGGTCAGTTTACAAAGACCTGACTATAGTTTTGAAGTTTCTGTTTTAGATCAACATTAAAGTTTAAAGGTTTATGAAGAATTAATGTTAAGAATGTTTCCTTCTTTTCAATCAAACAGCTAAACCATATATTTCATACTATGAAGAAAACCAGCAATCACATGGGCTAAAGAGGTTTTTTTTTGTTTCAATAACTTGAATTGAAGCTCAAGATTATTGAAAGTTAATATTTTCATATGATTAAAGCTTTTGAGTATAAGAAAAATCAGATTGTTGAGGTTATTCATAATACTGAGTCATTGGTGTAATTTGATGACAGAGTTTATACTTTCATCATTTTTTTCTCTTTGTCCTTTTGCAATTCATTCTGTAGAGTTTCTTTGACTCATGCTTCAATTTAGCTCACTGATTTGTCTTTAAATGAAGTTCACCCCGTCTTTTAGTGCTTTTTTATTTCTATCAGTTTGTTATTTCATTTCTAAGTTCTGTAATTGCTTTTTTCTTAATTGTCTTGCTCTTGTTCCAAGAATATGATATTCTCTATTACTCTTTTAAGGATATTAGTTATACTTTTATACACAGTAGTGATCAACGTGTATAATTAGTTGCCATGTACAAGTCACCATTTTCAGCTTTTCGTGTATTAATTCTTTTAGTCATTTTAACAACCCAAAGAGGTAGGTACTGCTATTGCTGTATTTTACAGATAATAAAACTTAGGCACAAAAACATTAAATAACTTGCCCAAGGTCTCAAAGTTAGTATGTAGCAGAGGCAGGATTCATGTTTAGTTGGTTTGGCTTCAGAGGTCACACTCTTAACCTATGCTACTTTGGGCATTATTAGTTCTTGTGTTTGTTAATTTTGGTGCCTTTGTAATATTGGTTAAGATGCTTTTTGCAAGAAATAGAATCTGATACTGGTTAGCTTAAGTGAAAATGAAAATATATTGGGAAGATAATAGGGCATTTCACATACTCCAAGGAAGAAAAATCAAGTTTTGAGCACAGTAGATGTGGTACATTAGAAGAAAGCTTAGAGTAAGAATGTATAAGCTTTCTTTCTTAAATGTTGCCATTCATGTAATTCAGTTTCCTTGACTTCCATCCAGTCTATGGGTCTCTTAGTTAATTCTGCCAAGAGAAATTTTAACTGACACAGCTCAAGAGTAGTGGTGGTGGTGGTGATGGTTTGTGTGTGTTGGGAGGGTGTTTGGGGAGTTGGTTTAGTTTTGCTTTAAAAAGTTGTGATGAGAGGTGGAGTGGGTGGGCAGGTTCTTTAGACAAGGCCCTTAGAGACTCAACCTTGAGTTCAGGAAGCAGTTCTCAAAAAAGCAAAAAATTTTGTGGATCCATCTACTCTATGAGTCTGTTATATAAAAATGAAGAGTTAAGCATCCAACATTCAAATTGGATTAATAATTTAGTAGCATTTACAAAACCAATGTGTTTTGGCAAGTAACTTGAGAATGTTCATGCTGCATTAGGTTAGTGTTTCTGTTTGTATTGTAGCAAATAATGCTTGAACGAGTACAGCTTCCTTCCTTCCTTCCTTCCTTCCTTCCTTCCTTCCTTCCTTCCTATCAACTCTTTACTAAATGTGATATAACATAGTTGAGACTGTTAGAAGAATTTATTTATTGACTATTACAGAAGTTTATTTAACGAAGAGTCTAATATGAAAATGTACATGACCTAATTTTTACATCATAGTAAAACAGGCCCTTTTGAGAGGGGGATGTGGGTTTTTCTGCTGAACAGCCATTATTTATACTTGTTCCAAGGCTTCTAACATGATGATGCTATTACATTGCATTACCACCATTCCAATATTGTTCTGTTGCCCACTAGTTGCCATCTCCACACATTAATCTATCACAAGATTCATAAAGGGATCAAATCCCCACAATATTCCTTGGACATGTCTGCCACCATTTAATTTTCAATGATAACTTCTTGTCCATAAATTTTTTCAACTCGGGAGGGTAAGCTTTGCTCATGGTGTCTACTCCACAGGTTCACAGATGCCTTGGAATGGAATGCTGGAAGAATTTATTTTAATGTATCTTCTATTCTTGACTGCTTTTGTTTTTCTGTTTTTAATTTACTTATTTAATATTTTTACAGTATGTCTAATTGTTTAATTACTTTTTTTACTATGTAATACATAGAAAAAAAGCATGAATAAAATAAAAGTTGTCTTTAATTCCATTGCCAATTTAAACAGTTCTTTCTAGTCTTCCTTCTGTGCATATAAAGAAGATGCTCATTTAAGCCAAACTTTAATTATATATATTTACTGGAAAAGACAAACTGCCTCTCAAAAATTATGGGCCAGGTGTGGTGGCTCACGCCTGTAATCCCAGCACTTTGGGAGGCAAAGGCAGGTGGATCACCTGAGGTCAGGAGTTTGAGACCAGTCTGACCAACATGGTGAAACCCCATCTCTACTAAAAATACAAAAATTAGCTGTGCATGGTAGTGGGTGCCTGTAATCCCAGTTACTTGGGAGGCTGAGGTAGGAGAATTGCTTGAACCCAGGAGGCGGAGGTTGCACTGAGCCGAGACTGTGCCATTGCACTCCAGCCTGGACAAAAGAGTGAGACTCCATCTCAAAAAAGAAAAAATTGTGAGTTTTCTTTATCTAGGTGTAGATGGTACGCCAGCTTGGAACAGATGGTCCTTGTTTTGAAGGAGAGTTACAGCAGTGGCCCCACTAGATAGGTTTATTTAAAACAAGGCACAGCAATTTCTCTGGAAGGTTTAACAGGATTTTTTTTTGTTGTTTTTATTTCCCCCAAGCTGTCTTCTCAATACTTCTTAGTATGCAGAGATCCTAGGTTACTGGGTTGAGTGTATTTGAATAGGGGCAGTGGACATTGCAGTTGAGACTCTGACCACTTCTGTTTTGAGTTCAGCTGGAATGAAACCTGTTTGAAGAATTGAGATAGCTCCAATAGAGGTCCACAGGCAGAAAGGATTTCAAGGATCTTCAAAGGGTAAATGTACCCTGAAAGAGGGATACTGGACCTGTGATAGGTACAATGATTTAGATCATTCAGTTTTATTTTTTAAAGTAATTTATTAAGATAAAATTTATTTCCAAAGTAAAACTCCTTACCTTGTAAGCAGTTTCTCCTCATTCTTTACTCTCCCTGGCCTCTGACAATCACCAGTTGGCATTCTGTCCCTACATTTATCTTTTCTGGAAGTTTCATATAAAGGGAATCATATAATATTTGACCGTTTTAGTCTGACTTTCATGTGACATAACATTTTGTACGTTCATTTTAATTGTAGCATATAGCAGTACTTCATTCCTTTTTTTTTTTTCTTTCGAGATGGAGTCTTGCTCTGATGCCCAGGCTGGAATGCAGTGGTGCGGTCTCAGCTCACTGCAACCTCTGCCTCCCAGATTTGAGCAATTCTGCCTCAGCTTCCTGAGTAGCTGGAGTTATAGGAATGCACCACCATGCCCAGTTAATTTTTGTATTTTTTTTTAGTAGAGATGGGGTTTTGCCATGTTGGCCAAGCTGGTCTCAAACTCCTGACCTCAAGTGATCCACCCGCCTTGGCTTCCCAAAGTGCTGGGAATACAGGCATGAGCCACTGCACCTGGCCACTTCATTCCTTTTTATGGCTGAATAATAGTTGTATGTATATGTCGTAATTTGTTCATTTATCTGTTGATACGTATTTGGCCTGTTTCTGCCTTTCTGCTATTCTGAATAGCGCTACTGTGAACATGTGTGAACATGTGTGTTAACATGTACTCAGTTGAGTCCTTATGTTCATTTCTTTTACGTGTATACCTAGGAGTGGAATTGTGAGGTCATATGGTAAAACTTTTTCTCAGCATCTGAATCATTTGCTTTCCCACCGGCAATGTATTCCAGTTTCTCCATAGTTTCTTATGAGAAGTCTGCTCTCATTCAAATTATTGTTCTCTGTAGGTAATACATCATTGTTCTCTGACTGCTTTCAAGGTTTTTTATTGTCTTAATTTGCAACAGTCTAATTATAATGTGTATGGGCATGGATTTTTTTTATGTTTTCTGGGCTTCACCAACCTTCTTGAAACTTGTGTGTTTATATCCCTTGCTAAATTGGAAGTTTTCAGCCATTAAGTCTTTAATTTTTTTTTTTTTTAGCATTAATGCTCTTTCTCCTCTCCTTTTATATATCTGATCATATGAAAGTTAGACTTTTTGTTATTGTCCCATAGTTTTCTTTTTTCTTCTTTTTTTTTCTTTGAGACAAGGTCTCGCTTTGTCACCCAGGCTGGAGTGCAGTGGAACAATCTTGGCTCACTGCAACCTCCTCCTACTGGGTTCAGACGATTCTCTTGCCTCCCCAGTAGCTGGGATTACAGGCGCCCACCACCACACCTGGCTAATTTTTGTATTTTTAGTAGAGATGGGGTTTTACCATGTTGGCCAGGCTGGTCTTGAACTCCTGACCTCAGGTGATCTGCCCGTCCTGGCCTCCCAAAGTGTTGGGATTATGGGCATAAGTCAGCGTGCCCAGCCTGTCTCATGGTTTTCTGAAGCACTGTTATTTTTTAAAAAAATATTTTTTCTCTCTGTTGTTCAGATTGGATAATGCCTATTGATAATCTTCAAGTTTACTGACTCTTTTTCGGTTGTGTTCATTCTGCTTTTGAGCCACTCCATGAGTTTTATTTATTTATTATTGTGTTTTTCTGTTCTAAAGTTTCCATTTGTATTTATTTCTTACTGTGTTTTTGTGTTCTAAAATTTTCATTTGGTTCTGCTTTAGGTCTTGTTTCTTTGCTAAGATTTTCTATTTTTCATTGCTTTCAAGAGTACTTTCGATTGTTTGCTGATGCCCTTAAATAGCTGCTTTAAAAGTTTTATCAGATAATTTCAAAGTCTGCATTATTTCAGCATTGGTATCTTTGACTTTATTTTCTTAGTAGAGTTGCTATTTTTTTTTTTTTTTTTTTGAGATGGAGTATTGCTCTGTCGCCCAGGCTGGCGCCACCAGAAGTGGCGCAATCTCGGCTCACTGCAACCTCTGCCTCCCGAGTTCATGCAATTCTCCTGCCTCAGCCTTCTGCGTAGCTAGGATTACAGGTGCATGCCACCATGCCCAGCTAATTTTTATATTTTTAGTAGAGATGGGATTTCACCATGTTGGTCAGGCTGGTCTCACACTCCTGACTTCGTGATCTGCACGCCTTGGCCTCCCAAAGTGCTGGGATTACAGGCGTGAGCCACCGCGCCCGAACAGCTATTTGCTACATGCTTCATTTTCCATGTAATTTTGGATTGTATGAGACTTTGAGTTTTGTGTTAATACCTATGGAAAATGTTGATATTTTCTCTTAACAGACTGTCAACCAGGTTAGGTTCAGGTCATAAGTTTCTACCCACATTCTTTGAACTGTAGTTGTCATTTTAGTTTATTTTTCAAAAGCTTTTGCAGTACTTTTTTGGTCTGTCTTGTGTGTGCCTTGCAGTGAACAGTCTGGATTTGAACAGTGGTCTCTCTGTTCAGTTTCTCAAGTCTTTGTCACAATAATAGGATTGGATTTATGTATGTCCAGCTTGAGAGTTATTACAGGAATTAAAAACAACTTTTTAGAGTGCTTTCCTGAGCTCTCTTTCTATTTGTTCCCCCTTCTACTTTTTGCTTCCCTGTGGCTGCTCTTTCCATCCTCCAGCCAGATAGCTAGTGTTTATTTTCTCCATTGTGTTACATACTTGTGTGACTGCAACCACCATATCCAGGGCCCAATGGTAGGAGGTAGAGAAGAAAAGCAAAAGGGATTGGCCTCATCCTCTTACAACCATAGCTCCATTGAATAGAGAGAAAGGTTTTCCTGCCTCAGAGTGTTGGCTGCAGTAGGCTTTCCTTACTGTAGTCTGGCCCTGTTACCATGGGATTGCTTGCGTGTGGGGATACAGGAGAATTCAGAAAAGAAAAAAAGATTTGCTATTTGTACATTCTCCCTGAGCATTAAGACTTCCCTTGCTCATTCCTCAATTCAAAGCTAAGCCTTCTTCTGGAGCTGCCTCTGTGGGCGTTTCGGGAGATATCAAAGGAGAAAAAGTACCATTGTTGATACGGTGGTATTTCAAATTCTGTTCTCCCCTATTTCACATGCCTTGTTTACTTTTCAGAGTCCATGGATTGCTGCTCCATGCATTCTGTCCAGTTTCCTAGGAGAGACAGCTTGGAGTATGCTTGATCCATCTTACCTGGGACTGAAACATCTGCTTGTTTTGCCATTAAAAATTACATGCAGTTTACTGTGTGGCTCCAGGTTTGTTTGTTTGTTTTTCCTCCTTAATAGGTTTATTCAGAAAACATGCCCACTGCAATTAGAGAGGTGGGAGTTTGGAGACAGACCAGAACACTTCTACTAAAGAATTACTTAATTAAATGCAGAACCAAAAAGAGTAGTGTTCAGGTAAGTTAACTCTTTCTTATGCTTTTTTGCAGTTTATTTTGCTTGATATGTTCTATCTTGAAGTGATTATTTATTTTGCTAAATATACTTTTATTATTTTATTTTTCTTTGCTTGTAAAGTAAAAGCTTGCCATGTTAGCCACAGAAAAATAACTGAATTACCTGATGCTTTCTGAATGTTAAAAATTTTAATAATAATTTCTATATTTAGTTAATTTCTAGCATCTGTGCTTCATTTTGAGCTTTTGGGCATGTGTTTCCTAAGTTTCATGAACTAACATTCCAAAATAACTTTGATTCCAGAGTTTTATTCCCCACAACTTCATATTTTATGGACTCTAGATTGAGTTGCCCATGAGTATTAATATTATGACACAGATTTGTACCCACAGCATACATTACTTTTGATAAAGGTAAAAGAAAGGAAGAACTTTGGCTAACCAGCCTAGTAATAATTTCAAAGGATGAAAATATATTATTCATCTTCTCCTGAAACCGGTAAAACAATTAAACAGCAAGATGATATAATAGCTCATTTCTACTAAAACTGACCATAGAATTTAATTAAGTATGGTTTTGATAGTATACATTTAGGTATAATTAAAGTATGATTTCTAATTCAGAATTGAATAAAGGCATTTTTATGGTGAATCCATATAGGGATGTTTGGTAAATTGCTTTAGATAAAATTATATGAGTAAATTTATTATGTTTTATGTCAATAATCTAAGATGTTTAAATGTTATCTTTTATGTCACCTTAATTTATTATGTGACTTGAATTTTAAAATATTTCAGTAAAACTAAATGCAAAGGAAAAAGTAATTTAATATGCATGTTGGGTTTGATGAGGTGTTCAGCACAATAATTCTTTTGGGATAGAATTGCTTTTACTTTTTATTCATAAGAAAGGACAACCAAATTTCTTGTTTTTTCTTAGTATTATTTGCAAAGAAATCTTGATGACTTTTGCTGCCATTGTTATATTTTGTAATCACATTGTTTCTTTTATTGTAGGAAATTCTTTTTCCACTATTTTTTTTATTTTGGTTAATATTAATTAGCATGATGCATCCAAATAAGAAATATGAAGAAGTGCCTAATATAGAACTTAATCCTATGGACAAATTTACTCTTTCTAATCTAATTCTTGGATATACTCCAGTGACTAATATTACAAGCAGCATCATGCAGAAAGTGTCTACTGATCATCTACCTGATGGTATTGTGAGCTTATATATATTCTACTTATAATATTAAGCCTGTTCAATATCTATCAGCTTGCTTTATTGAATAAATAGCAGTCTTAACACTTAGAGATGTGTTCCTCCACCAAAGTATAGTTGTATAAAAATACTAAAATTATTTAATTCTGTTGCCTTATTTTTCTTGTGAAACATTAATTTATATTCTTGGTGGTAGGAAGCATATTTTGTGTACTTTTATATTTAATTCTTAGACCATTTATAAAATAGTTTAAATATACTTGTATAAGATACAAGCTTTGATGGGTTATTTCATTTTCATTCTGACTTTCATATAATTATGAAGCTAGCAATGTTTAGCTGAATGTGGTAGCATGTGCCTGTAGTCCCAGCTACTCAAGAAGTTGAGGTGAGGGGATCCCGTGAGCCCAGAAGTTTGGGGCTGCAGTGAACTATGATCATGCCACTTCAATCCAGCACTCCTTACTCTGGGCAACAGAATGGGACCCCCATCTCTAAAAATAAAAAATTTTAAAAAGAAGCTAGAAGTATGTGATAAAGACTATAAAGCAGTCACCTTTTCAGCTTACCATGCTTGTTTATGCAAGTATATGGTGTAGACTGAAGAAGTACCTAACTTTGGAGACTACAACTATTACTATGGCTAAGTCCCTAACTCTGTTTTATCTATTCAGATATATATTTTTTGTAGAGACGGGATCTTGCTATGTTGCCCAGGTTAGTCTCAACTCCCAGGCTCAAACGATCTTCCTCCCTTGGCCTCCACCTAAAGTGCCACCTAAGTCTTTTTTTCTCAATGTGCACTTCTCACAAAGAAATGAACTAGAAAACAGTGTAAGCAGTGAAGTGCCAGTGAACTTAAAGTGGCTGTGTGTGAGAGAACCTAAAGCAAAAACTGGAGAAAGTGACAGAAATTCTTATACTATTAATGATTAAACAATGAAGTGCTAAATTGTAGAAAATAACAGATTAGCATGTTATTTTTTGCCATATGGGATAGTTGTAATTAGCTTATATATCATCACATTATTGGATTGTACATCATTGAATGGAAAGTGTTAATTATACAGTCAGAAGCCAAGTAACTTTTATTCCATTGGTTTCTTTCTCTGGTTATTTCTATTTAATATTTTGATTAAATACACTTCTTATTGTTATATGTTAGTGTATCGTATTAGGCACAAGTAGTATAGATTACCATGAGAATTTAGTGTATAAGCTCAAAAAGCTGATTAATAATGTTGAAATGAAATTCATTGGTAATTCTGAGTAGAAGGAAAGAATATAAACCAAAGAAATACGAGGCCGGGCATGGTGACTCACGCCTGTAATCCCAGCACTTTGGGAGGCCGAGGTGAGCGGATCACTTGAGGTCAGGGGTTCGAGACCAGACTGGCCAACATGGTGAAACCCCGTCTCTACCAAAAATACAAAAAAATTAGCCAGGCGTGGTGGTGGGTGCCTGTAGTCCCAGCTACTTGGGAGGTTGAGGCAGGAGAATTGCTTGAACCCGGGAGGCAGAAGTTGCAGTGAGCTGAGATTGTGCCACTGCAATCAAGCCTGGCGACAGAGCAACACTCTGTCTCAAAAACAAAAAACAAAAACTAAGTCAGTGTATATTAACTTAGATCCCAAAATAGTGTATACATATACACACATTTTTTAGACTTCTGTCTTTTTAACAACGGAACTGTATGAAAATGGGTTATGCATACATACATAACATGACTGGTAGGATGTTGAACTAACACCCTCTTTACTCATGTAAATCCTGGAACTCCCTGTCCCTCTTAAAAGGCCTGGAAAATCTATTAATTAACATTTAAGTAATACTTTATAATCTACAAAGCATTTTTTTTTGTCATTTTCTTCTTTTTTTTTGAGATGGGATCTCACTGTCAAGCTGGTTTGCAGTGCTGTGATCTCAGCTCACTGCAGCCTCTGCCTCCTGGGCTCAAGTGATACTCCCGCTTCAGCCTCCTGAGTAGCTGGGACTACAGGTGCACACCACCACACCTGGCTAATTTTTGTAGAGACAGGGTTTCGCCATGCTACCTAGGCTGGTCTCGTACTCCTGGACTCAAGCAATCTACCTGCCTGCACCTTCCAGAGTGCTGGCATTATAGGTGTGAGGCACCACATCTAGCCTACAAAGCATTTTGATGTTTGTTACTTGATTTGTTTTTTCGCAACAACCCAGTGTCATCAGCTAGGCATTGTAGATGAGGACACTAAAGTCTGAAGAGTTTAAATCGCCTGTCTGTGCTCACACAGTTAATACATGAAGAAGCTAAGTACTAATTCTATATTCTTTCCATTTCACCACGTTTGAAGCTTCTGTAGTGAAAATTAGTTGCTTGTAAGCAAAACTACAAGAAAACATTTAAAAATTAGTCTTATCTGATGAGAAAGAGTGATTACAGTATTTTTTCCACTTATCTCCTAAGAAAGGAACAAGCAATATTGGATTTGAATGACAATTTTTATTTAAGGAGGAGTTGTGTCATAGTTACTAAAATGCCTATTTAGTTTCTGAGAAGGATTGTGGAATTTTCTTTATAAGAAATATTTAAAAATAAAAAATTCATATACTTACTAAAAAGTCATTTTTGTGCAGGTGCAGTGGCTCATGCCTGTAATCCCAACTAGTCCGGAGGCTGAGGTGGGAGGATCACTTGAGGCCAGGAGATCAAGACCAGCTTGGGCAACATAGTGACACCTCATTTCTACAAAAATTAAAAACAAAAAATTAGCCAGGCATGGTGATGAGTGCATATCGACCAAGCTCTACTCCAGAAGCTGAGGTGGGAGGATCTCTTAACCCCTGAAGTTCAAGTGCAAGATCCCAGGCACTGCAGGCTGGGTAACAGAACAAGGCCCTGTCTCTAAAAAAATATAAAATAAAATAACGAAGTTACTTTTTAGTTTTACTTCGAGATAGATGAATGAACTGCATTATTAATAATTTTTATAATTTCATTGCCGCCTGAAATTAGTATAATTCATTGAGGTTTTGAGAAACAGCAATTCTTGATGAAATATGAGTTCTGCATATTGTTTTATACTGTATTTCATGTATTTATGACGTAAGTATAACACTGACACATTTCTGTAATCAAATGACAGCTGAGTAGTGTCTGCAACATTGTACCATTTTATTATTTATTATTATTTTGTTGGAAGAATTGTCTTCTTTTTGTTTGTTTGTTTTTTTGAGACATGGTCTCACTGTGTTGCGTAAGCTGGAGTGCAGTTGCTCAATTATGGCTCACTGCAGCCTCGACCTCCTAGCTCAAATGATCCTCCCGCCTCCACATCCCAAGTAGCTAGAAGTACAGGCACACATCACTACACCTGGCTAATTTTTTTATGTTTTGGAGACAGAACCTCACGATGTTGCCCAAGTCGGACTTGAACTTCTGAGCTCAAGCAATCCTCCCATCTTGGTCTTCCAATGTTGGGATTACAGGTGTGAGCCACTGTGCCTGGCCTGTCTTCATTTTTTAAGAAGTAAATATAGCAAAAGTGCTTATAAAATATTCCATTTATCAAAATAATTGTAAACTTGATCTACTGTATTGTGGTATTTTAATTTGTGAGCTAACTATATTGTTATGATATCTTACAGTAATAATTACTGAAGAATATACAAATGAAAAAGAAATGTTAACATCCAGTCTTTCTAAGCCGAGCAACTTTGTAGGTGTGGTTTTCAAAGACTCCATGTCCTATGAACTTCGTTTTTTTCCTGATATGATTCCAGTATCTTCTATTTATATGGATTCAAGAGGTAAATAGCCCTACAATAATCATTGAAGATCAATTGAATGCATATCTTTGCTGCTTGCAGTTTATAGTCAAAATTTGATACAGTTCAATATTGGCATTTTCAACTATTCTTACTTGTTCCAATAGGAAAACTGAGAAGTATAGCATAAAAATATTTATTTATAAATATCTATCTACTTCTACACATAAAATATTTTTATATAGTATCCATTTCGATTTAATACATTTATATATATTAAATACAGTAGCATAAAGCAAAATTGCATTTTGGGTTATATGACTTTCTAAATATCTTTTTTTCATGTAATTGTTTTTACTTATGGTATGTACAAATCTTTAAAATCTTAAGGTCTTCTACTAGTGAACTTTATTAGTTTTACATTTGAAACATGGGAAACAACCTTTGGTTGTTTAAACCTATGAAGAAATATTATCAACCACAAACATTTATTGAGCAATGTTAAAGTCACTATGCTAAATACTGAATTTGTGGTTTTATTTCAAAAAGCCCTTCTGAAAATTCTTTTTTCCTGTTTGCTTGACTTTGACTTTTCATTGTTCTGGAAGTGCTTTGGAGCTAAGTCATGTAGAATGATTTACTTTAAAACAAAAAAGTAACTTGTTTTAAATAACTACAATTAATTTCTTTCTTTACATTTTTATTCATTTACTATTTAGTATTCTAACACATATAACTTTTATTTCAAAATTTCAGGTAAATGATCAGAAATCTTATAGGTATTGTTTACCTTTGAAAGTCAGCTTATTTCTTTGGTCCTATAGAGATTGATTGATTATATTATTTTGGTATCTCTCCATATAATATCTTTAAAACAATGCACTTGCATGTTGTACAGAATCTTAGATCTCATATTCTTCCCCCCTATAGCTGGCTGTTCAAAATCATGTGAGGCTGCTCAGTACTGGTCCTCAGGTTTCACAGTTTTACAAGCATCCATAGATGCTGCCATTATACAGGTAAATATGATAAAGGAAGAAATACAAAAACTACGCCATTTTAAAATAAATATTTCCTAATTCTTTACAATAGTATTTGGTTTGACTACTGTCAAATGTACAAAATATGTAGCTTACTACAACTCCTTTAAGAAAAAAGATAAAAAAGAAGTCATATTTTCTGATTTGGTACTTTTTGTTGTGTTTCATATTTTAGCAGAAAAACTGGCCATGAAATTTATTTTTAAAAATCTTACTTTTGTGTCTGGGCTAGATAGCAGTAGATGAAGTTACCTTAGAATTCAAACTATTCAAATTAACCATATTTCATTCTTCCATGTTCTGTATGGATCTGTGGCTTTTTTTTCCATTTGCTCTTTCTAATTGAATTTACTATGCTACAAAATTTACTATGCTACAAAATATTGTAATTTCAAAATGTATATCAACCATCTTCTCTACTAAACTATATGTTTAAAGTATGTATGAATAATGATAGAACTGGGATCAAAATCTGAACAGGAGTCTTGTCTCTGTTGTTACATTGCTATGTAGTAGAATGACTATAATAATAATACTTTACTTGACAGCATTGTCATAAGAACCAAATGAGATGATTTATGTAGAATTGTCTTGTAAACTTTTGCAGTATACTATAAACATATTAGGGACATGTAATATTGCACAAATTCAATAATACAGAAATTTAAGGTAAAGATAGTGAAATACGGATCTATTACATTGATGATGTTGTATCACCTATTTGTGTTTTGGCCAAAGTTTTTAGCCATCCACAGCCCAGACCACACTGGATGAATAGGCAGGACAGATTTCAATTTAGGCATTAATTGGAATGTTAGAAGTGTTATGTAGCATAAGTAGTTTTATTATTTGGTCTATATGTGCTCTATATGTGCTGCATATATAGACTTTAAAGCAATAGAAGGGCTTGGTATTTAGAAGAACATTTTTTAAACAATCATAGGAATGATGGCACTAATAATCACTCCTAAATTCCTAAATTTTGAAGATGTATATTTTTACTAAGATACATATAATTGTCTGCTTAAGATGATAATTGTGCAATTTTATTTTATTTGACAAATTATTTAATCAAAATTTATACACTTACCGACTTTAAACTTTATGGTATACTTTTAGAATAAATTGAAAGCAATATTCTACTCAGAATTATGATATTGGGGTCACTCACTTTATTTCAGGTATGTAGCTTTTTGAGGATTGTATTTGTACTAGGTTATTGACCAAATTTAGGGATATGGCTGTCCCGTTTTACTAGGGGCTACTATCATAACTAAATTAATTTAATGTATTTACATTTTCTAATTATAGTTGAAGACCAATGTTTCTCTTTGGAAGGAGCTGGAGTCAACTAAAGCTGTTATTATGGGAGAAACTGCTGTTGTAGAAATAGATACCTTTCCCCGAGGAGTAATTTTAATATACCTAGTTATAGCATTTTCACCTTTTGGATACTTTTTGGCAATTCATGTCGTAGCAGAAAAAGAAAAAAAAATAAAAGAATTTTTAAAGATAATGGGACTTCATGATACTGCCTTTTGGTATGTTATTCAAAATTTATTACTTAACATAATTAAAAGTTGTATTAAATATACAGATTTTCAAAATTGTAATTTTGATATTTACCTAACTTGATGAAGTGCTTATTCTGTTTTCTTACAATGATTGCCTTAGTCTTGGAATTTGAGATTAGTCAACAAGTTTCAGAAACTAATTGGCTTCATTTAACATAAGGGATGAAGAATGTCAAAAGCTTATGTTGACAATATGTGTTTAAATTTTATTTCACATTTTATTTGAATCATGGGCACACTTGTGTATATTTCAGAGTATTTCAGTATACTCCATGTGTATTTCTGTGTATTTCAGAGTTCAGGAAATGTCAAATCTTGGAACATTAGAAATTAATTGCCTGTTACAGTTCTTCCATAATATGGCATATATATAATATTAAAAATTTAGTTACAGTGATTAAAGTCTGTATATGTGGTATATGGACTT
The DNA here is from genome assembly GCF_006542625.1 of Nomascus leucogenys. NCBI lineage: Eukaryota > Metazoa > Chordata > Mammalia > Primates > Hylobatidae > Nomascus > Nomascus leucogenys. Next base: position 54,805,662 of record NC_044394.1, read on the forward strand.
TTTTTCCCTCGAAAGTTTTAGTTATTTGGGTGAATTAAGATGAATATGCGGTGGCTCATGCTTGTAATCCCAGCACTTTGGGAGGTCTAGGCGGGCGGATCACGAGGTCAGGAGATCGAGACCACGGTGAAACCCCGTCTCCACTAAAAAAAAAAATACAAAAAAAATTAGCCGGACGTGGTGGTGGGCACCTGTAGTCCCAGCTACTCGGAGAGGCTGAGGCAGGAGAATGGCATGAACCCGGGAGGCGGAGCTTGCAGTGAGCCAAGATTGCGCCACTGCACTCCAGCCTGGGTGACAGAGCGAGACTCCATCTCAAAAAAAAAAAAAAAAGATGAATATGGAAATAATTTTAGAGAAAGAAATGAGAAAAACATGTTTTCACTAGTGACCTTTAATGTATCAGCATTTTTATAGTGATAATTTTACAAAGGCATGCATTTTTATAAATAATTCTAAGGGTAGTTTCCTTACTCTTTTCACTATGTAATGAAGTTTGTTCTGGGGGGGGAAGTCTAATACTGTGCATGTGAGCTGTTATTATAGTCTGTTTTACAAAATTTTATTCCAATTATCCCAATGTAACAATTAATCATAACACTTTACATAATGGAATTATTGTATATAACATATTTCCTTTGCTTGTTTTTCTTTCATTTGTTATTTTAGAAATTATTGGTTTTGGATTTTTTTTTGAGACAGGGTCTTGCCCTGTCACCTAGGCTGGAGTACAGTGGCATGATCATGGGTCACTGTGGCCTCAAACTCCCAGGCTCAAGAGATTGTCCCACCTCAGTCTCTCAAGTAGTTGGGACTACAGGTGCATGCTGTCATGCCCAACTAATTTTTAATTTTTTTGTAGGGACGGGAGTCTTGCTATGTTGTGCAGGCTGGTCTCAAAGTCTTGGCCTCAAGTGATCCTCTCATCTTGGCCTCCCAAAGTGCTGGGATTACAGGCATGAGCCACTGTGCCTGGCCAAAAGATTGGTTTTTAAAATTTATTGGGTTATTAAAGTATTTTATGGAGAACCGGTAGATGGAAGAATTTAGGCAAATCGTTCTCTCAGGGTCTCAGTTTTGCCTCAGTAAAATGATGGATTCAATTTTGATAATTTCGCTACCTTTTTAGCCTTAACTCAGTGATTTTATGACATCATTAAATCCTGAGCTAACTTGAAAAAATATGTAAAATAAAACTTAATACTGCAGCAATTCCATTGAGCTCTGATTCATAAAGAAGTCTTGAGTAAAAATAGTGAATTCATTACTGATCTTGTTGATTTCACATTGTATAATTGTAGTAATTATGTCATTGATTAGTGAGGTAAGGTAGCCTTTATTGTTTATAGTTACAGAAGCCGTCAGAGGTTTAATTGTAGCACATGCTGTAAAGAAAATTGTTATCTTGACTCATTAAACTCTTACATTTTAAGAAAATCAGAGACATTGTGTGCTATTGAACTTTTGAGAATATTAGATTTAAATTAATTATGAATTACTATTCATTTTGAAAGCTTTTTTAACTCTGGAAGATAGTATTTTTTACCAGATTACACTTTTACCTATCACTTAACCAATACTATATTTTTAATTACTTATAAGACTATTAATATTCAATACATAAGCATACACAGAAATGAACAGTGACTTAATTTTAAGAATAAAATGGCTAAAATCTAAAATTTTGTTTAAAATGATTTTTTAACTGTCTAAGCCTATGCATTTGACCATAAATATATCTGTATTCTCATTTTAGGCTTTCCTGGGTTCTTCTATATACAAGTTTAATTTTTCTTATGTCCCTTCTTATGGCAGTCATTGCAACAGCTTCTTTATTATTTCCTCAAAGTAGCAGCATTGTGATATTTCTGCTTTTTTTCCTTTATGGATTATCATCTGTAAGTATTTTAACTTGTGATAGGAATAAAGAACTGTCAAAATGTTTGATAATACAGCAAAGTATTTTTCTTCAGTTTACTTGTAGTCAATTTGCCATGAAAGACAGATTTTACTAAGTTATTGATAGGTGACTTAATAAGTAAATGATGTAGCATCACTGTATCCCTGTATTTTTAGGAATGTTACAAAATAGTTTTAGGTTTAGATTTAGCTTTTGTCATATGATGTATTTCACATACAACTCCTCTGAGTCTATCTGTTGTCTTTATATAATGATGTATATAATTAAGACTGTCGAGTATTGGACTATTTTTGTTTGTCTTCATGAAATCCTTACTCTTCAAGTTAATTTATGCTCCAGGATGATGATTTTTAAAGATACGTCTTTGCAAATGTAACTCTTTAGCAGTCTGAATGAGGGGTTTTAATGACCAGCCTTTGTTTTAAGTGGTTCCATCTTCCATTCTGATTGGTTTATGTGCCCACCCTGTATCAGTTGTTAAATATTTTGGCTATCATTTCTGCTCTTTAAAATAATAAATTACAGATAACTGACATACTTCCATATGTAATTGCCTGTTTTTTGTTTTTTTTTTAATGTTTAATTTTACTTTTTTGAGACAGGGTCTCACTCTGTGGCCCAGGCTAGAGTGCAGTGGCACACTCATGGCTCACTGCAACCTTGACCTCCCAGGCTCAAGCAATCCTTCAACTTCAGCCTCCCAAGTAGCTGGGACTACAGTTGTGTGCCACCACACCTGGCTAATTTTTGTATTTTTTTTTTTTATTTGTAGAGTCGAGGTCTTTCTATGTGTCCAGGTTTGGTCTTGAACTCCTGGGCTCAAGTGATCCACTTGCCTTGGCCTCCCAAAGTGCTGGGATTACATGAGTGAGCCACTGCACCAGGCCTTCGGTTTTTTTTTTTTCTTTTTAAACTGGTTTTTTATCTTATAATAAATTAAGTTTAAAAGATGGGTCTTGTACTTAAAATTTTTGTTGATTTATTATTTTCACATATTTTATGCTTCTTACTGCAGAAACACATGGCTATTTATGGTTTCTATAATGTAGAGGTGGTCATGTTTACCTATGATACAGATAAAAATACAGTCTTTAATATTTGTTAGTTTAAGACCAGGTGTGGTGGCTTGCACCCGTAATCCCAGCACTTTGGGAGGCCAAGACACGAAGATTGCTTGAGGCAAGAAGTTTGAGACCAGCCTGGGCAACATGGTGAAACCCTGTCTCTACAAAAAAATACTAAAATGCTGGACGTGGTGCCCCACGCCTGTAATCCCAGCTACACGGGAGGCTGAGGTGGGAGGATCACCTGAACCCAGCAGGTGGAGGTTGCAGTGAGCCAAGATCGCACCACTGCACTTCAGCTAGGGTGACAGAGCAAGACCCTGTCTCAAAAACAAAATCAAAAAACAAACACAAAAATATTTGTTACTTTAAATTTTTAAAAGGTATGTCACTATTTGTATGAAAATAAAATATCTTACCATAGCATTTATAGATTATAGTTGTATTTTAATGAATGTATTTTTCATGAAAATAGCTTGTTCTTTCAGAAGCAAACTTTAATTTTGTTTTCATACCAGTATATATGAACATTGCGCTAACCTTAATATTTGTGTTTTATAGGTATTTTTTGCTTTAATGCTGACACCTCTTTTTAAAAAATCAAAACATGTGGGAATAGTTGAATTTTTTGTTACTGTGGCTTTTGGATTTATTGGCCTTATGATAATCCTCATAGAAAGTTTTCCCAAATCATTAGTGTGGCTTTTCAGTCCTTTCTGTCAATGTACTTTTGTGATTGGTATTGCACAGGTAGGTAATATATTAATCTAGGATTCACTAAATATTTTCTTTCTGTTTTATGTAGCTTCTTATACTACCATGAATACTACCTTTGATTTACCAAAAAAAAATTATTTTAAAATTTTAGCATGAGAAATAAATGATTTCTAGAGTATATTTTATATCTAGTTTTATTTATGTTTGTCCAATTTTAAGTTTTTAGTTAAATGTTCTGTTTATAAATTTTTCACTTTTTACTTCAGTGTATCTCAGTAATTTATTTCACTGCAGAAACTCATTTTGATAGTAATGTGTTTAAATGTCAAGTAATTCTTATTGCCTATGGCCTGTTTATATTGCTATCATTTGTACATTTATCTCAGAAGAATGCATGGGAGAAAATTGTGTGTGGAGCAGAACAAATTTACTGTGAGTGTAGTGGTGGAATAAGTAGGCCTGGTGGATTTTGTTGGCCCAGGCTTCATGGAATTGTCATTCTAAATAACATTCAGACTTAAAATATTATTTTTATTAGTCCTTACAGGAGTAGTCAGGTTCTAAATGGAAGAAGTCTTATAAGAAACGGCTTTGTAGTGGAACATAAATTTGGCTAATGTACAAAGAAAAAATGTAATTACTAAATATAAGAAATTCATGTTGGTTGGATAGAAATTCTGATTTATGAGATATAATTAAATATTAAGTTAATCATTTTACTTTTTTGAGACCTAAGAGTGATTGTTATACATTTTGAGAGTTCATTGAGTCCCCGAGTCCGCGTTCTGTAGGAACGAAGAATTATAGATTCATAGATTTTTGTTGTGAGTGGGATGGCCTTTCGGTGTCATTGAATTTATCTTCTTCATTTTATAAATGAGGGAACTGAAGCCTAGAATAGTATAATTAAAACGTATTCACTTAATGGCAGGGCTAGGACCTAAATGAGGCTTCAACCTCCAGTACATTTCTCTTTCCATGCTATCACAAGTATTTACTATGAATACTTTAATAGTTGCATTAATTAATCAAAATACTTGCTTTCTTTTCACTCTTGGAAAGATGCTAACCATAATTTTATTCCCTAATACTTAATTTGTTTGGCTTCCATATGGATCATAACCCTTTTGTTTGCATTTGTTATTATTAATATTGTAGTTTATTTTTATTTCATTTGTTAGTAATTACATTAGAATTAAATTCCCCTAGAGTGAATATATCCCAGTTAAAGAAGCACAACATTAAAAACATGATTGAAAGGAATTGGTTTGATAAACTTATATCTTTGTAAAATCTTTATTGTTTTCCTTATAAATTTATATTATTAATTTGGTAAAGTGTTTAATCTGTTAAAAGGCCCAGTTGGTTACTGTCACTCTGGATATGCTAAATAACTCTAAGTAGTGTTAGCTTTTTCTTGTTTTTGTCATTTTTATGTAATAAAATTAGTGTTTCTATTTTTCAGGTCATGCATTTAGAAGATTTTAATGAAGGTGCTTTATTTTCAAATTTGACTGCAGGCCCATATCCTCTAATTATTACAATTATCATGCTCACACTTAATAGTATATTCTATGTCCTCTTGGCTGTCTATCTTGATCAAGTCATTCCAGGTATGCAGACGGTTTTTGAATTTTACTTTAAAGATTTTTAGGCTTTTTTGCCCACATAGGGTCAGCTTAATTTTAAGATTTTTTTTCCTAGCCAGGGTACCCTAAGTCATATTCATTGTTAAAGCTTTTAATTTGACTTTAAATAAGTATATTTTGTACCTTAGTCTGTGGCCACTAGTGAACATAAAGAGACTGTGTAAAAAGAGAGCAGTTTGTTTTGAAAGCCTTAAGTCTCTAGTTGATCTTAACTTGGTCCTTCTTTATATCAGTCTTTTTTAATTGAAGTATTTTATTTTGCCCTCTAAGGTCTAAAACTATGAAGTGATCTTGTAACTCCTACCATTTTCTTTATCTCCTGTCCACATCTATAGCCAATATAGCAAACTCCTATAGATTCAATAGTAATATTAAGTATTGAGCATATTTCCTTTTCCCCTTGTATTCCTCATTACCTGTGTCTGTATTCTACACCTGTACTGTCCTGTATGGTAACTACTAGCCATGTGTGGCTTTTAAAATTTAAATTGATTATAATTAAATCAATTAACAATTTATTTTTTTCAGTAGCACAAGCCACATTCCAAGTGCTCAGTAGCCATGTATGGGTGTTAGTTACTAAATTACATGGTGCAATCTAGATGTTCTGTAGAACATTTTGACCATTATAAAAGTTGTATTGTGTAATACTAGTCTAGACTAGGGGTTCCCCACCCCCAGGACACGGATCTTACTAGTTGCCTGTGGGGAACTGGGCTGCACAGCAGGAGGCATGTGAGTGAAGCTTCATCTGTATTCACAGCTGCTCCTCATTGCTCGCATTACCACCTGAGCTCCACCTCCTGTCAGATCAGCGGCAGCATTCGATTCTCATAGGAGTGTGAACCCTATGGTGAACTGCGCATGTGAAGGATCTAGGTTGCATGCTTCTTATGAGAATCTAATGCCTGATGATCTGTCACTGTCTCCCATCACCCCCAGATGGGACCGCCTAGTTGCAGAGAAACAAGCTCAGATCTCCCACTGATTCTACGTTATAGTGAGTTGTATAATTATTTCATTATATATTACAATGTAATAGTAATAGAAATAAAGTCCACAATAAATGTAATGCATTTGAATCATCCTGAAACTATCCTTGCCCCCTGTCTGTGGAAAAATTGTCTACCACAAAACCGGTCCCTGGTGCCAAAAAGGCTGGGGACCACTAGTCTAGACCATTGCAGTGTCTCTCATCTAGTTACATACCTCAAGTCTGTCTGAGCACTTCACTCTTCTTTTTTTGAGGTTTTATTATTTTTTAATAGATTTTTGGGGAAGAGGTGGTGTTTGGTTACGTGAGTAAGTTCTTTAGTGTTAATTTCTGAGATATTCGTGCACCTATCACCCTAGCAATATACACTGTACACAGCGTGTAGTCTTTTATCTCTCACCACCCTCCCACCTTTTCCCTGAGCCCCCATAATCCATTGTATCATTCTTATGTCTTTGCGTCCTCATAGCTTAGCTCCCACTTATGAGTGAGAACATACAATATTTGGTTTTCTACTCCTGAGTTACTTCACTTAGAATAATGGTCTCCATTTCCATCCACGTTGCTGCAAATGGCATTATTTTGTTCCTTTTTATGGATGAGTAGTATTCCATTGTGTGTGTGTGTGTGTGTGTGTGTGTGTGTGTGTATCACATTTTCTTTATCCAGTTGTTGGGATGGGCATTTAGGTTGGTTCCATATTTTTGCAATTGTGAATTATACTGTTATAAACGTGTGAGGAAGTATATTTTTCACATAATGACATCTTTTCCTCTGGGTAGATGCCCAGGAGTGGGATTGCTGGATCAGTTGGTAGCCTTACTTTTAGTTCTTTAAGGAATCTCCACACTGTTTTCCATAGTGGTTTTGCTAGTTTACATTCCCACCAACAGTGGAAAAGTGTTCGCTTTTCACCACATCCATGCCAACATCTCTCATTTTTTGATGTTTCGATAATGGCCATTCTTGTAGGAGTAAGGTGGTATCACATTGTGGTTTTGATCTGAATTTCCCTGATCATTAGTGATGTTGAGCATTTTTTCATGTTTCTTGGCCATTTGTGTATCTTATTAGAGCTATCTATTCATGTTCTTAGCCTACTTTTTGATGGGATTGTTCGTTTTGTTCTTGCTGATTTGAGTTACTCATAGATTCTAGATATTAGTCCTTTGTCAACATATATATTGTGAAGACTTTCTCCCACTCTGTGGGTTGTCTGTTAACTGCTGATTATTTCTTTTGCTATGGAGAAGCTTTTTAGTTTAATTAAGTCCTATCTATCTTTGTTTTTGTTGCATTTGCTTTTGGATCCTTGGTCATGAAGTCTTTGCCTTTTTTCTGATGTTATCTTCTCAAATTTGTATGGTTTCAGGGCTTAGATTTAAGTCTTTGATCTATCTTGAGTTGATTTTTGTAAAGGGTGAGAGATGAGCATCCTGTTTCATTCTTCTACTTGTGGCTTGCCAGTTATCCTAGCACCATTTGTTAAATAGAGTGTCCTTTCCCTGCTTTTATATTTTTGTTTGCTTGCTGTTGGAGCAGTAACGGTTCCCAGAGGGATGCCAAGTACTGATAAAATCAATTGGAATCCTCTGTACTTGGCATCAGATCCCTTTGAAATGTGGTCAATCTAGAAGAAGAGTAGATATTTGAAAAAAAATGAGGAATGTAGGTATTTTGAGGGGGAAAAGGGAGAAAATGGAACATGTTGCGTGGGCAGTTACCACTGTATACCATTTCTTTCTTTCTTTTGAAACAGGGTCTTTGTCATTTTTGAGACAGGGTTTGCTGTGTCTTCCAGGCTGGAGTGCAGTGGCATGATCACGGCTCACTGCAGCCTCAGCCTCCTGGGCTCAAGTGATCCTCTTGCCTCAGCCTCCGAAGTAGTGGGACTACAGGCATGCACCACCACATCTGACTAATTTTTTGTATTTTTTGTAGAGACAAGGTTTTGCCATATTGCCCAGGCTGGTCTCAAACTCTTGGGCTCAAGCAATATGCCAGCCTCTGCCTTCCAAACTGTTGGGATTATAGGTGAGAGCCACCATGCCTGGCCTCATTGTATACCATTTCTAAGTCTCAGATTTCTATCCTGTTGCTTTGTTGCTCTCCCTAATTCTGTAGTCTTTTCCATGAAGCATATCCACTTTTTAGATACTACCTATTTTCAAAGACCATTTAAGATGGAGCCCATTCAAGTCTTCAACACTTTCAGCCTACGTTGTGTTCTTGCCATTTGCTATCTACTTGTACTCATAAAGGTATTAGTTCCCTTAGCATAGAAAATGTGCTTTATTCACCTTTAATCGCACTCAGCAATTCTGAAACTATTTATGGACTAGAACTATTTATCAATAAAACTTTGATTCATACAATATTAATATGATACACCTAAACTTTATTTACTTATTACTTTTTAATGACAAATGAACACTGTATATATTTATTGTGTACAACGTGATGTTTGGAAATATGTATATGTTGCGGAATGGTACCTAAACTTTAGATGCAGGTTGTCGTATGTTTGAAATTCTTCATGATTTAAAAACTAATCATGATAACTCAGTTTTTTAATGTTTATTTTTCAGGGGAATTTGGCTTACGGAGATCATTTTTATATTTTCTGAAGCCTTCATATTGGTCAAAGAGCAAAAGAAATTATGAGGAGTTATCAGAGGGCAATGTTAATGGAAATATTAGTTTTAGTGAAATTATTGAGCCTGTTTCTTCAGAATTTGTAGGAAAAGAAGCCATAAGGTATGGTTCAATCTTTGGCAATTTAGGTATAAGAACTGCTAATGGAACCTGCCGCATTTATAATCCTGTTCTTTAAATATGTATGTAAATATGGTATCTTAGATTTGGTACGTATGCCATGATTTTAAAACATTAATAACAGCTACTTTTCTCTTTTTCTTATTTTCTTTGCAACCATTTGGAATAAAGTTGGTGCTAGGTTTGAAATTTTATGTTTCTTTCTTTCTGTTTTTTTGAGACAGAATCTCGCTCTGTCGCCCAGCCTGGAGGACAGTGGCACAATCTCGGTTCACTGTAACCTCTGCCTCCCAGATTCAAACAATTCTTGTGCCTCAGCCTCTCAAGTAGTTGGGTCTACAGGCATGCACCACCATGCCTGGCTAATTTTTATATTTTTAGTAGCGACAGGGTTTCACCATGTTGGCCAGACTGGTCTCGAATTCACAGCCTTAAGTGATCCACCTGCCTTGGCCACCCAAAATGCTGGGATTATAGGCGTGAGCCACCACACCTGTCCCCTGAAATTTTATGTTTGAATGGAAAATTTTAAAAGTAATAAAACCTGATGTTTATACAATTAATGTTTAAAGCTTTTCCCATTATATAGACTGAAACATGATAAATATTAACTATAATTTTATTCATGCTACATTGTCTTATACAGCATATTAAATTGTCATCTGTTAATTTCATAGACTTTTAGGGTTTTGGGTATAATTAGAACGTTTCATTAATTTTTAAGAACCAAAGAAATGCATTACTATTCTTTGTTAGGTCAGTCAGTACCAAATTTAGAAATAAAATTAGGTGAAAGAAAAGAAATAAAATAAAATGACATTAAAAAGTGAAGCATAATAATTTTTAAAGTTAAGAAAAATGTAAAAATTCCAGAGAAAGTCAAAATACTTAAGATGTAATTCATTGGCCAGTGGCTTGCTTTCTCAAGGGTAAATTTTAACTGATTAACAAGCCATTTCCTTAAAAAAATATGAAAAAATTAGGTAGAATAAGAAAATCACTTCACGTTTATTAATGGTTTGAAATTTGTGCTGACATGAAATGACATCTGGTTTATATCACCCTTCATTGATGTAACAAGTGTTTGATAATCAGAAATGAAAAAATTCATAAATTGCTTAAATCAAATGCTTCACTTAGTTTTAGAAGTTGGGTTGGCATGAAAAATGAATCAATGACACTTACAATAGAAAGGAATACTATGCTTTTCTCTTGTACCTTCTTTAAAATAATTTTATAGTTGATCCCTGAAAAACACAAGTTTAAACTACACCAGTTCACTTACATGTGGGTTTTTTTCAGTAAATATATTGGAAATTTTTTTGGAGATTTGCAACAATTTGAAAAAACTCGCAGATGAACTGTTAGCCTAGAAATACCAAAAACAAATAGGTATGTCATGAATGCATAAAATATTTATAGATACTAGTCTAACATTTACTACCATAAAATATACACAGATTATAGTAAGTTATGCTTTATCAAAGCTTGATGTACACAATACTGACAGACCTACATTATGCCAGTGCCCAGTTGAGAGAAATGTAAACAAATGTGAAGACGCAGTATTAAATCATAGCTGCATAATATTAACTACAGTATTACTGTACTATTGCAATAATTTTGTAGCACCTTCTTTTACTGTTATGGTGAGCTTATGTGTTCCAAGGATATACTTCAAATGCCATGTGACTCAATTATCTCCTTGTGAGCTGTTCATCTCTCCAGTAAATTGCATATCATGATAAAAAGTAATGTCTCAGGGTTCTTGCTTATTTTTTAGCATGTTTAATGCAATACCGTAAGCCTTGAATAGCATCATGGGATCCATGGGAATTGCCACTGGTGATGCTGGAAGTGCTCTCAAGAAGCAGAGAAAGGTCATGACATTATAAGAAAAAGTTGAATTGCTTGATATGTACTATAGATTGAGGTCTGTGGGTGCAGTTGCCTGTCATTTCGGATAGACTATGCATCTTGTTCATCTTATAAATAGATGATGTGAACTGATGGCATTGATAAATACAGTATAATACTGTAAATATATGTATTTTTTCCTTATAATATTCTTAACATTTTCTTTCCTCTAGTGTACTTTATAAAAATACAGTATTTAACATGTAAAACCTACAAAATATATGCTAACCAACTGTTTATGTTATCTGCAAGACTTCCTATCAATAGTAGGCTATTAATAGATTAGTTTTAGGGGAGTAAAAATGTTATATGTGTATTTTCAACTGTGTGTGGGAGTTGGCACTCCTAACCTGTGTTTTCAAGCATCAATTGTATTTTTATTATCAACATTATTTGGTTCATTGTTTTAGTAGGAAAGTACTTTATTATTATTTTATTATTCTTATAAAATATGATAGCATTGATAAAAATATACATGGTAAACACACATACTTATAAATTGCTTTAAATACTTAAAATATAAAACTTTATATTTCAGAATTAGTGGTATTCAGAAGACATACAGAAAGAAGGGTGAAAATGTGGAGGCTTTGAGGAGTAAGTAGTTTTCCTAGTATTCAGGCCATAGTATTTAAAGTACAAATAGAAAAATAATTTGCATAGCTTGTGGGAAATTTAAACTTCTCTACCATGATTTTCTGTCTTGCTTTTATTTTTATTTTTTATTTTTTATTTTTATTTTTGAGATGGAGTCTCGCTCTGTCACCCAGGTTATAGTGCAGTGGTGTTCTCTTGGCTCACTGCTACCTGCGCCTCCTGGGTTCAAGTGATTCTCCTGCGTTAGCCTCCTGAGTAGCTGCAATTACAGGTGCACGCCACCATGCCCAGCTAATTTTTGTATTTTTGTAGAGACAGCGTTTGACCATGTTGGCCAGGCTGGTCTCAAACTCCTGACCTCAGGTGATTCGCCCGCTTCAGCCTCCCAAAGTGCTGGAATTACAGGCATGAGCCCCTGTGCCCAGCCTTTGTCTTGCTTTTTGAGATACTTTCATTTATGTGATTACTATTCAAAATAAAACTAACAACATAAAATTTGTAAAAGTAAAATGTAATATCTATTAAAATGAAAAATACTCAATTATTTGAATAAGGCTATGTCCTTGTTTCATTTTATTATTTTGCATGTATATACAATACATGTTAGTTACTTTTTGAAAAATTCATTTGGCCTATCATAGGGTTTTTCAGCCTCAGCACTACTGACATTTTGGTCCTGATAATTCTTTGTTGTGAAGAACTGTTCTTTATTGTTAGAATGTTTAGCATTGTGTCAATGTGTTAGTCCCCAGAACCAATAGAATACACACACACACACACACAGACACACACACACACCAGTATGATTGTAGGGTGGGGGATTAGGGGAGGTTTGTTTTAAGTAATTAGTTCATGAGATCGTGGGGCCTGGTAAATGTAGAAATCTGTAAGGCAGGTTGGAAACTCAGGCAAGTGTTGAAGTTTCAGTCTTGAGTTCAAAATTTGTGGACAGGCTGACAGGCTGCAAACTCACGTAGGAGTCTGTTACATTCTTGAGGCAGGACTCTTCCAAGGAACCTCAGTTTTTTCTCTGTTTTTATTTTTATTTTTTTCTCATAGTTTTTTTTTTTTATTATACTTTAGGTTTTAGGGTACATGTGCACAATGTGCAGGTTTGTTACATATGTATCCATGTGCCATGTTGATTTCCTGCACCCATTAACTCGTCATTTAGCATTAGGTATATCTCCTAATGCTGTCCCTCCCCCCTCCCCCAACCCCACAACAGTCCCCAGAGTGTGATGTTCCCCTTCCTGTGTCCATGAGTTCTCATTGTTCAATTCCCACCTATGAGTGAGAACATGCAGTGTTTGGTTTTTTGTCCTTGCGATAGTTTACTGAGAATGATGTTTTCCAGTTTCGTCCATGTCCCTACAAAGGACATGAACTCATCATTTTTTATGGCTGCATAGTATTCCATGGTGTATATGTGCCACATTTTCTTAATCCAGTCTATCGTTGTTGGACATTTGGGTTGGTTCCAACTCTTTGCTATTGTGAATAGTGCAGCAATAAACATACGTGTGCATGTGTCTTTATAGCAGCATGATTTATAGTCCTTTGGGTATATACCCAGTAATGGGATGGCTGGGTCAAATGGTATTTCTAGTTCTAGATCCCTGAGGAATCGCCACACTGACTTCCACAATGGTTGAACTAGTTTACAGTCAGTTTTTTCTCTTAAGGCCTTCAACTGATTGGATAAGGTTTACCATTATTATCAAGACTAATCAAGTTTAAGTCAGATGATTATAAAAGTTAATGACATCTACAGCAACATCTACATCAGTATTTGACCAAATAACGGCACCATAGCCTAGCCAGGGGGACCCATAAAATTAACCTTCACAAGCAGCATCCCTGGCTTTGATCACCAAAGAGAGAAGGAGTTCAGCCTCAAGAATGAAACAAATTCTTGCATGAGTTTCCAGCCTGTCAGCCTGTGAATTTTGGACCCAAGACGGCAACTTTAACTCTTGCCTGAGTTTTCAACCTGCCCTACAAATTTTTGGGACTTACTAGACCCCACAATCTTCTGAAGCAATTTCTTAAAATAAACCTTCCCTGATCCCCCAACCTCACACTCATACTTGCTCCACTGTGTGTGTGTGTATTCTATTGGTTCTGGAGACTGACTGACTGACATACTGCTAAACATCCCTGGCACACTGCTAAACATCCCTGACACACTGCTAAACATCCTCTCCCAATTGTAACAACCAAAAATGTCTCCAAGCTTTACCAAATGTCTTCTAGGAGGCAAATTAATTAATTAAGGAGAAAGTAGGTATAGTGGTATATTAATAGGGTTTTAGTTTGCATTTGCCTAATAAGTAATGTTATTAATCACCTTTTTATATGATTATTGGCATTTGGAGGTTTTTCTTTATGAAATGCCTATTCAAGTTCTTTTCACATTTTTGTTTCAAGACCTTTGTTAAATACAGGTATTTAAATATTTGATCTCAGTCTGAGGCTTGCCTTTTAATTCTACTAACAGTGTCTTTTGACAAACACAAGTCTTAATTTGAATGAAGTCCAATTTATGAATCTGTTGTTTTATGGTTACAGTGTGTTTCACATCTTTTTATTCAACATTGGAGAGTATATATAACCTCCAATGTAAGTTATTGGAACAACTAGTTAATTATAATTGTAATTGTAATAACAATTGCAACTAATTGTTTCTAATGCAAAGAAGCAAGAGAATGAAATAAAAGGCATCCAGATTGGAAAGGATGCAGTAAAATTATTTGCAGTTGACACAATAATCTATTTTTAAAATCTTTTAGATTGACAAAAAATAATAGTGGAACTAAACAATGAGTTTTGCAAGATGATGGGATACATGATAAATAATGGAAAAATCAATTGTATTTCTATATGTTACCAACACATCATTGGAAATTAAAATTAAAAATAGCATTTAGCATCAAAAATATGCTTACAGGTAAATAAGGCAAAAATGTAAAAGACATATCCTGAAAAGTACAAAATATTGCTGAGAGAAATTAAAGAAGATTTAAATAAATAGAAATACCACGTTCATGGGGCAGAACACTTAACGTTTGGTTGTTGAGTTCTCTTTCTTATTTTAACTTAGATTACTGGCCTTAGGATCTGAGACTTTTTCCTTCTTGTTTTATATGTTAGCCTTCTTAGTCTAGTTTTTGTTGTTGTTTGTTTGTTTTTGAGACAGGGTCTTGCTCTGTCCCCCAGGCTGGAGGGCAGTGGCACAGTCTTGGCTTATCATAGCCCTGACTTCTTAGGCTCAGGTGATTCTCCCACCTCAGCCTCCTGAGTAGCTGGGACTACAGGTGCCACCATGCCCAGCTAAATTTTGTGTTTTTTGTAGAGACGGGGTTTCGCCATGTCGCCCAGGCTAGTCTCAAACTCCTGGGCCCAAGTGATCCTCCCACCTCAGCCTCCCAAAGTGTTGGGATTACAGGCATGAGCCACTGTGCCTGGCCAGCCTAGTTTTTTGGTAAGCCATTTCTGCTTCATCATTTCAGGTCCCCATCTCCTGTCTTCCTTCATTCCTTTACATATCCATTCAGTGATATTGCTTCGTTAAATCTAACCTTTCAAGCTATTTCTATACTATTGGTTAATTTCTTGTTTTTTTTGCCAGTTTATTTAAATGCCTATAAATATCCTCGGGAACAAATTTTTGTTTGTTTTAATTCCGTTGGTAATTCCCAAAAATTGGGACACAGAAAATTCCCAAATATTTTGTATACTCCTAAATCTTACTGTATGAACAAATAAAGTTTATTTTTATTTACTTTCCTTACTGTTTATATCATTGACTGTAACAAAGAAGCTATTTTACCTGCTATCAAATATGCTGGTAACTTATAAATATGTATTTATAGATACAGTGCCTTGAAGATTGCTCAAATATTATGAATTACCATGCATAGCTGAAAAGACATAAAAATCACATTTGAGTCTTCTTTTTTCCTGAACTAGATTTGTCGTTTGACATATATGAGGGTCAGATTACTGCCTTACTTGGCCACAGTGGAACAGGAAAGAGTACATTGATGAATATTCTCTGTGGACTCTGCCCACCTTCTGATGGTGAGTTTTCTGTCTTAAAGAAAAAAAAACTTCATTATATATATTCTTTAAATGTGTATTGAATAATTTTCGTCGATGGGACCAACTTCCATATCTGTAAAGGTGTTTTCTTTTTTTCTTGGCTATACACATTTGGTTGTTTTTAGTAGAAGATAAAAATGATTCTATCATGTTTAATAAAGTAAAAAGGATCTAATTTTGTACATATTTCTATACATATACACACGTAGATGTGTATGTATGTGTTTTTATTCATCATTTTCAAGGAAGGATAAATGAGTAACTTATTGGAAATTAAATCAGAACTATAGACTATTTGAGGTTGAGAAAATAAACACAGATACCTAAATATACAGCAGTAGTTCAAAAGGAAATAATCATAAGTGTTCATACTATCTTCTAAAATGGAATTTTAAAAGCATACCTCAAAAGTATAATTTTGATATGTGATTGTTCGGTAGGTGAGAATTCATTAGAGTAGCTCCATATTTTGACAGTAACCAAATAAAGTGGCAGTACAATAAATATTTTACTTCCAGAAGCACTGAATTGTATTGAATCTGCATTTCAACTCTTTAAATGTTATTTAACTTTTAAAATTAGTTTGATTTTGTTCTTTGTCCTTAGTTGTATCACTTTTTGATAGTAGTCATAATATCTTACATTTGTATAAGAATTTATTATTTTTCTCATGATTCTTCATAATGCATGATTGTTTTGATTTAATAGTTCTTTAGTGGGATATATTAGTGTTCACTGTATAAAAAAGGAAAGCTGGAATTTAAAGAGATTAAGTAATTTGGCCATGACCACACAGCTAGTTAGGATAAAATGTATAGTTCTTTAATCCCTCCACTATTGCATAGTGTCTAGAAAATTGTTACTGGAATACAAGTGTAAATAATATATCAATAAATATTTATGTTTAGTGTCAAGCTTTTAGTTTCTTGATTTTCCACTATGTTATATGACCTGTAAGTGATGGAAAATGAAATTGAAATATAAGTGGATGCAGATCACCAATAATATGGAAGGTGTGTTGTGCCTTGTAAATTTATATTAATTTTTACCTTATATGTCTGTTATAACCAAATAACTAAGTTATCAGGATACTTCAAAACATATACATTATAAAATAATTAATGTACATTTAAATATATATTCTGCTTTTAGGGTTTGCATCTATATATGGACACAGAGTCTCAGAAATAGATGAAATGTTTGAAGCAAGAAAAATGATTGGCATTTGTCCACAGTTAGATATACACTTTGATGTTTTGACAGTAGAAGAAAATTTATCAATTTTGGCTTCAATCAAAGGGATACCAGCCAACAATATAATACAAGAAGTATGCTATTCATATAGAAATCTTTACTTTTATTTTCTGTAATCAATAACCTTTTGTAATGACTTGTGCAATAAAAATATGCTTGAAAATCTAAATATAACACTTGTTCTGAGCCAGTAAACAGAAAGCTAATTACAAAGAATTAGACAGAATTTGGAGTAAATGTTTTAGCACACATAAAAGTTTGTTTCATCTGGAGGATGCTTGCCTGCCTTATTCCTCCCTTCTCTTGCTCTCATCTCCTCTACCCCCTCCCACTTCCACACATACATTAAGAGCCATCACAGTGATCTCTTATTCCTTCCCTACCACCCAAGAAGGCAAAAAAGTAAAACTTTCCCTCAAGAGTCTTGTTACCTGTGGTTTTCATAATTATATACGAATATATGTCAAAGGCAGTTCCATGCTAAAGGATCATTTTTAAAGTTGGTACTAAAATTATTTAAAAACATGTTACTTAAATGTTTAACACATTAAAACTTAAAATATTTAAAAAGTAATATTGATAATTATGTAAATGGTATGATTTTTAAAATAACATTGTTCATGCTTTACCTTTACAGGTGCAGAAGGTTTTACTAGATTTAGACATGCAGACTATCAAAGATAACCAAGCTAAAAAATTAAGTGGTGGTCAAAAAAGAAAGCTGTCATTAGGAATTGCTGTTCTTGGGAACCCAAAGGTAAATAAATATTACTTTTACAAATGAGCTCATTTTAAATTATGTTGAATTAAAAAGCAGGTTGTAGAAAGATATAATACATTATGTAGAGGTTAAGTATACATAAAATACTGTATGTTATTATGGACATAATCATAGTAATGAGATTTTAAAACTGAAGTCAGAAAGATGTATAACTTTAATTTTAGTAGTTTTCAAGGTACTAAAGGTTTTTGGTTACATGGATGAATTATATAGTGGTGAATTCTGAGATTTTAGTGCACCCATCTCCTGAGTACTGTACGTTGTAGTCAATATGTAGTTTTTTTTATTCCTCACCCCCTTCCACCCTTCCCTTTCTGAGTTATAACATCTTTATAATAACTAGTTACTTTTAGGAAGGAGAATGGAAGAATAGACTTTAATTATGACTACCATGCCTTTTTTCTTTCTTTCTTTCTTTCTTTCTTTCTTCTTCTTCTTTTTTTTTTAATTTGTAGAGAAGAGACCTTGCTATGTTGCCCAGGCTGGTCTTGAACTGGCCTCAAGCGATCCTCCTGCCTTTGCCTTCCAAAGTGTTGGGATTACAGGCATGAGCCACCACACCTAGCCTCCATGTTTTATTTCTTTAAAAAATGATCTGAAGAAAATGTGGCCAAAAATAACATTGCTGAATTGGAATGATAGCTATAATAGTATTACTCTCTTGTTCTCTATAGTTTAAAAAAATATTTGTTATAGTTAATAACAAAAGTTAAGAAATAGAACAAAATCAAAGGAGTAATTCAGTTTGTCACTGTCCTGCTTTGATTTTGTATGTATTTGTTTTATGCTGTTCTCTGTCGTAGAAACAGAGAAACAACTGTTGTCCTACTTTACACAGGGCATCAAAACTGACAGGTGCATGCATGCAGCTAGGATGATCTCCTATTGATTCCACCATCCTGCCACATGCCCCCTTTCTGTTGCAGCTGGGGAATGATTCTGGATCCTGGCTTTATGTTCATTAGTCTTCCTCTCAGCCCCCACCACCATGTTCTTTTTTATATTAAAAATAGTCTTGAAACAAATTGCTTCCCTTGAACTACTATAAAACCATATATTCTTCTCCAAAAAAGCAAGTGTTACATCTACAAATTTAATTGTTAAGGATAATAGCAATATACTTAATGTTTTGTTTTTAGTTTATTTGTCTGACTGTTGTTATACTTTTGTCTTATATATTACAGGCAGTCTTTTAGAATTAAACCAGGGAAAATATTCACATGTCAAATTAATAATTTTAAAAATTTATGTGAACTCAATTATCAATGAAAAATCTGATCTAATATATTTCTGATTGAAAATAATAATTTGAAATGGGGCAGTTTTTTAGTGTCCACATGCCTGTTTAATATTTAGTTTTTCTGAGGATTCCCTGCCCTTCTTCACCTCTTTTCACACAGATACTGCTGCTAGATGAACCGACAGCTGGAATGGACCCCTGTTCTCGACATATTGTATGGAATCTTTTAAAATACAGAAAAGCCAATCGGGTGACAGTGTTCAGTACTCATTTCATGGATGAAGCTGACATTCTTGCAGGTGAGATTTTTGCTTTATTTTCAAAGGCTGAGATCATGGGCCAAAAAGAAGATGGACATAGAGATGCTAATTCCTGAGGTATAAATAGAGAAGCTTTTACCTAGTGGTATGTTTCCTTCACAAAAAAAGTTTTAAAAAATTTTAAAATGATATATTTTTGTGTTGAGAATCTCCAAGACCATCCCAGGTTTACTGATGTCCTAGAAGAACTCATATGACTCAGCACATAGTCATACTCATGACTATGATTTATTACAGCACAAGGATACAAAGCAAAGTTAGCAAAGGTAAAAGGTATATGAGGCAAAGTCTCAAGGAAACCAGGTAGAAGCTTCCAAGAGTCCTCTCCCAGTGGAGTAGACAGATGTGCTTTAATTTCTTCAGCATTGAGTTGTAACAACATGTGTGAAATAATCTACTTGGGAAGTTAGTATATACTCAGTGTTCAAGATTCTTATTGGGTGCTGAACATAGAAACATCGTCTGCCTAGCACATACCAAAGTTCCAGACTCTCAGAAGGAAAGAAGTTGTTCAGCATAAACCACGTTGTTTGTACAGTTTAGGCACTGAGCCACTCTTACCTGTTTTGAGAATAGTAGGAACCCTCCCAAATCCAAGTTCTCAACTAACAGCCAAGGGCCAACCTTGTAAGCAGGCCTTTCTAAGGATAGAAGCCTCTGACCTGCTATGTTAACTCTTTTCTGCACAATTTTATACACATACATACATATAAAGAATCCAAGTTTAAGTCAACACATGACTTTTAATAGCTATGACAAGATATAGAAGTTTGAAATTCTTGAGCAACTTCTGTCTGCTTATAATGTAATCTAATAAAATTGGGCAAGTCATTCATGTCTTCAGTAGTACCTTTGTTTTTAAAAACCCAACAAACTAACATTTGTTCTTCTTCTTCTGTTGATTTTTGGAGTTGTTTCTACATTTGGTTATAAAGGAAATTGTGAAAGTGCTTGTATTGGTAAGCCTTTTAGGAAAAATCAGATATTTGGAATAATATATGGAAAGCAGACTCTAGAGTCAGACTCCTTGAGTGGAGTTCCTGGCTTTGTTACTTAATAGCTGTATGAAACATGTATAAGGAATGTATTTTCTTTTTGCCTTAGTATTCATATCTGAAAAATAGTTGATGATAATATAGTACCATCCTCATAAGATTGTTGTGATGATTAATGATATTATAACACGGATGACTCTCATATGAGAAACCATAAAATATAAATGCCAATTATTAATGCTGTTGATACCTTAGAAATTGAAATGTAAATATTTATCTGCAGATAGGAAAGCTGTGATATCACAAGGAATGCTGAAATGTGTTGGTTCTTCAATGTTCCTCAAAAGTAAATGGGGGATTGGCTACCGCCTGAGGTATCATTCATTTTTATTGACATTATTCTATATTATACTCTTGCTATACTGTTATTATTTTGGAGGCTTGCTGTTATATGCTTTGACCATCATTTATAGTACTAAATTTAATTTAAAGCCTTCATAATTTACTTTTGGCTGTTTATTGTATAATCATTAATTTTGATTTTTGGTATTCTCTAGCATGTACATAGACAACTATTGTGCCACAGAATCTCTTTCTTCACTGGTTAAACAACATATACCTGGAGCTACTTTGTTACAACAGAATGACCAACAACTTGTGTATGGCTTGCCTTTCAAGGACATGGACAAATTTTCAGGTATTACTTACTTTAAGTCTCTTGGTATTTCAACTGGGATCTTATATTGGGAATAGGTTTCATTGATTTCCTTTTTGTTTCCTTCTCCATGTAGTATTGCCATGCTCCCAGGTGGCCAGAGCTAATATTCTGTTTCTGTTTTATTTTGTTTTTGAAAGCCAGAAAAAATACAGCAAAAATTTTTTTTTTTACAAACACCATGCAAGAAACTGTAACTAATATATTAAATACTTAAGAAAATGTTAAAAAATGTAAAAATAATTGTGTTTACTTTGTTGTCAAGAAAAAGAAATTGCTTGTAGGCCTCCTGGGAGTAAGGCATATATGTATACAGTTTGTATACATTCTCAGGTTCTTTTATAGTTTCATGATTTCATAATGAATTATATGATAAATCCTTGAATTCTTTTAATTGAGACATTATTTTTTAACTTTTTAATGAGGAACTCAAACTCAGTCTCCTTCCTCTGTTTAGGAATTGCTTGATAGACAAAAGGATGTTATTGATGTAAGTACATTGTGCAGAATTTTCATAGCATTTGTCTCATAATCAAAAAAATACTTGTTTTTTTTAAAAAAGAAATCACAGATTAAGTGGATTGAAGTACGCTTGCCAACTTAATGCACTCTGCCTATCATTCTATCTACTTATACCCACCTATCTCCTATTCTTTAGTAACATTTATATAGTGCTTATTTTCTACCAGATGCTAGTCTGTGCCTTTTGCAATTGTTAGTTTATTTCATTATCCCAATATTTTAAGAAATACATGAGATAAATACTATTATTGCTTTCATTTTACAAATGAAGAAACTGAGACATAAAAACATTTAAGGAACTTGCCCAAGGTAACACAGGTAGAAAGTGGTGGAGCTGAGTTTTGAACCCAGGCAAATCAGTTCCAGAACTCATGGTTTTCACCACCGTACTTTGTTTGTTGACTCTTATATTTCTTTGAAAAATTGTCACGGTATTTCACTGGATTTCACAGTGTCTTCTGGGATCTCCTGTAGGATGGACCGTAAGACCTCTTAAAGGAATTCATAATGTCAGCACTTTTTCTAATAATACCAAAATGTTTGCCTTATTGACCCTCAGCTTCACATGATTATACAGTGTTTTCCAGAGACTGCATATGTGCTATCACAACAGATTGAATGCAGAAACAAATATGAGAACCCATCTGTCTTCTGTCAAGACAGACATTAAACAGAAATTGCAACAAACTGTCTCTCAGACCACAGTGCAATCAAACTAGAACTCAGGATTAAGAAACTCACTCAAAACCGCTCAACTACATGGAAACTGAACAACCTGCTCCTGAGTGACTACTGGGTAAATAATGAAATGAAGGCAGAAATAAAGATGTTCTTTGAAACCAACGAGAACAAAGACACAACATACCAGAATCTCTGGGACACATTCAAAGCAGTGTGTAGAGGGAAATTTATAGCACTAAATGCCCACAAGAGAAAGCAGGAAAGATCTAAAATTGACACCCTAACATCACAAAAGAACTAGAAGAGCAAGAGCAAACACATTCAAAAGCTAGCAGAGGCAAGAAATAACTAAGATCAGAGCAGAACTGAAGGAAATAGAGACACAAAAAACCCTTCAAAAAATCAATGAATCCAGGAGCTGGTTTTTTGAGAAAATCAACAAAATTGATAGACCGCTAGCAAGACTAATAAAGAAGAAAAGAGAGAAGAATCAAATAGATGCAATAAAAAATGATAAAGGGGATATCACCACCGATCCCACAGAAATACAAACTACCATCAGAGTATACTATAAACACCTCTACGCAAATAAACTAGAAAATCTAGAAGAAGTGGATAAATTCCTCGACTCATACATCCTTCCAAGACTAAACCAGGAAGAAGTTGAATCTCTGAATAGACCAATAACAGGCTCTGAAATTGAGGCAATAATCAATAGCTTACCAACCAAAAAGAGTCCAGGACCAGATGGATTCACAGCCGAATTCTACCAGAGGTACAAAGAGGAGCTGGTACCATTCCTTCTGAAACTATTCCAATCAACAGAAAAAGAGGGAATCCTCCCTAACTCATTTTATGAGGCCAGCATCATCCTGATACCAAAGCCTGGCAGAGACACAACCAAAAAAGAGAATTTTAGACCAATGTCCTTGATGAACATCAATGCAAAAATCCTCAATAAAATACTGGCAAACCGAATCCAGCAGCACATCAAAAAGCTTACCCACCATGATCAAGTGGGCTTCATCCCTGGGATGCAAGACTGGTTCAACATATGCAAATCAATAAATTTAATCCAACATATAAACAGAACCAAAGACAAAAACCACATGATTATCTCAATAGATGCAGAAAAGGCCTTTGACAAAATTCAACAACCCTTCATGCTAAAAACTCTCAATAAATTAGGTATTGATGGGATGTATCTCAAAATAATAAGAGCTATCTATGACAAACCCACAGCCAATATCATACTGAATGGGCAAAAACTGGAAGCATTCCCTTTGAAAACGGGCACAAGGCAGGGATGCCCTCTCTCACCACTCCTATTCAACATAGTGTTGGAAGTTCTGGCCAGGGCTATCAGGCAGGAGAAGGAAATAAAGGGTATTCAATTAGGAAAAGAGGAAGTCAAATTGTCCCTGTTTGCAGATGACATGATTGTATATGTAGAAAACCCCATTGTCTCAGCCCAAAATCTCCTCAAGCTGATAAGCAACTTCAGCAAAGTCTCAGGATACAAAATCAATGTACAAAAATCACAAGCATTCTTATACACCAATTACAGACAGAGAGCCAAATCATGAGTGAACTCCCATTCACAATTGCTTCAAAGTGAATAAAATACCTAGGAATCCAACTTACAAGGGATGTGAAGGACCTCTTCAAGGAGAACTACAAACCACTGCTTAATGAAATAAAAGAAGATACAAACAAATGGAAGAACATTCCATGCTCATGGGTAGGAAGAATCAATATTGTGAAAATGGCCATACTGCCCAAGGTCATTTATAGATTCAGTGCCATCCCCATCAAGCTACCAATGACTTTCTCCACAGAATTGGAAAAAACTACTTTCTTTTTTATTTATTTATTTATTTATTTATTTTTATTATTATACTTTAGGTTTTAGGGTACATGTGCACAATGTGCAGGTTTGTTACATATGTATCCATGTGCCATGTTGTTTTGCTGCACCCATTAACTCGTCATGAAAAAACTACTTTCAAGTTCATATGGAACCAAAAAAGAGCCCGCATTGCCGAGTCAATCCTAAGCCAAAAGAACAAAGCTGGAGGCATCATGCTACCTGACTTCAAACTATACTACAAGGCTACAGTAACCAAAACAGGATGATACTGGTACCAAAACAGAGATATAGACCAATGAAACAGAACAGAGCCCTCAGAAATAATGCTGCATATCTACAACTATCTGATCTTTGACAAACCTGACAAAAAACAAGCAATGGGGAAAGGATTCCCTATTTAATAAATGGTGCTGGGAAAACTGGCTAGCCATATGTAGAAAGTTGAAACTGGATCCCTTCCTTACACCTTATACAAAAATTAATTCAAGATGGATTAAAACCATAAAACCCCTAGAAGAAAACCTAGGCATTACCATTCAGGACATAGGCATGGGCAAGGACTTCATGTCTAAAACACCAAAAGCAATGGCAACAAAAGCCAAAATTGACAAATGGGATCTAATTAAACTAAAGAGCTTCTGCACAGCAAAAGAAACTACCATCAGAGTGAACAGGCAACCTACAGAATGGGAGAAAATTTTTGCAGCCTACTCATCTGACAAAGGGCTAATATCCAGAATCTACAATGAACTCAAACAAATTTACAAGAAAAAAAAACCCCATCAAAAAGTGGGCAAAGGATATGAACAGACACTTCTCAAAAGGAGACATTTGTGCAGCCAAAAAACATGAAAAAATGCTCATCGTCACTGGCCATCAGAGAAATGCAAATCAAAACCACAATGAGATACCATCTCACACCAGTTAGAATGGCCATCATTAAAAAGTCAGGAAACAACAGGTGCTGGAGAGGATGTGGAGAAATAGGAACACTTTTACACTGTTGGTGGGACTGTAAACTAGTTCAACCATTGTGGAAGTCAGTGTGGCGATTCCTCAGGGATCTAGAACTAGAAATACCATTTGACCCAGCTATCCCATTACTGGGTATATACCCAAAGGATTATAAATCATGCTGCTATAAAGACACATGGACACATATGTTTATAGCGGCACTATTCACAATAGCAGAGACTTGGAACCAACCTAAATGTCCAGCGATAGACTGGATTAAGAAAATGTGGCACATATACACCACGGAATATGCAGCCATAAAAAATGATAAGTTCATGTCCTTTGTAGGGACATGGATGAAGCTGGAAACCATCATTCTCAGCAAACTATCACAAGGACAAAAAACCAAACACCGCATGTTCTCACTCATAGGTGTGAATTGAACAATGAGAACACGTGGACACAGGAAGGGGAACATCACACACCAGGGACTGTTGTGGGGTGGGGGGAAGGGGGAGGGATAGCATTAGGAGATATACCTAATGCTAAATGAGGAGTTAATGGGTGCAGCACACCAACATGGCACATGTATACATATGTAACAAACCTGCACGTTGTGCACGTGTACCCTAAAACTTAAAGTATAATAATAATAAAATTTAAAAAAAAAGGAAAAAGGAAAAAAAAAAGACAGACATTAAAGAGATTTGCAGAAATATAAAACAATATTCTCTTCTCATTTTTGTTTTAAAAGATGCAGTTTTAAAAAATAAAATTGTGTTAACCTGTAATAGGTTTATTTTTTATTATTTTTTAAAAGATGAATAAGTATTTAAGTGATTTCTATATATTTTCTAATATACATATTTATTTTATTGTTCAATATAGTAACATTCTCAGTTTTAATTTCAAATACTGTAAAATTTTTGTTAGCTTATAATATGATATAATATGGTAATATGATAATATATTCCCATAAATAAAATTTCTTTGAGGTCCTTAATTTATAAGAATGTTAAGCCTGTTAGGCTGGAGTTCAGTGCCACGATCACAGCTCACTGCAGCCTCAAACTCCTGGGCTCAAGTGATCCTCCCACCTGAGTCTCCTGAGTAGCTAAGACTACAGGCTTGCATTAGTATGTATGCCTAGCTAATTTATTTTTATTTTTTGTAGAGATGGGTCATGATATGTTGCACAGGCTGTTCATGAACTTATTTTTAAAGGATATTGTACAATAATTTATGATAATATGCTTAAGATATACTATTCTTTCATTTTTTTTCTTCTAGGTTTGTTTTCTGCCCTAGACAGTCATTCAAATTTGGGTGTCATTTCTTATGGTGTTTCCATGACGACTTTGGAAGACGTATTTTTAAAGCTAGAAGTTGAAGCAGAAATTGACCAAGCAGGTAAAAACAGAACTAACAAAACATTTCAGGCAATGAATCAGACAGATGGTGAATAAGACAAAAATTATATAAATGTGAATTTTATATTTTTTTGGAAGAAAGGGTAGAAATAAACAAGTAAATAAGTAATGAGATACTTACTGATAGTGATAGGAGTTATGCAGGAAATAATGGGGTGGTCTTAGAAGGCAGCGAACTTAGATTATATCATCAGGAAGGACTTTGTTGAGATGATACTTGACCTGAGGCCTGTATAACAAGAAAAATCAAGTAGGTGAAGATTTTATGGCAGAAATTTTCAGATAAAGAACTGCAACTGCAAAGGTATTAACTGAGGAATGAGTTGGATGTCTTTGAGGGATAAAAAAAGGCTACCATGGCCGGAGCCATGGTGAAGATATTACACAGCAAGGTCAGGAGGATACTCAAAGGGATAGATCATATTTTGCCTTTGAACATCTGGAAAACAATTTCATTTGTTTTCTTATTGTAATGTGAAGCTATCAGAGAGTTTTAAAGCAAATAGGTACCATGATCTGATTTGAATTTTTAAAAAACACGTTCTGGTTGTTGCATGATGAGGGTATTATAAAGGAAGTGTGGAAGTAGGAAGACCAGTTAGGAAACTGTTATAGTTAATACTATCTTGAACTAAGGTGTCAGTGAAAATAGGGAGGCTGGGTGCAGTGGCTTATGCCTATAATCCCAGCACTTTGGGAGGCCAAGGCAGGGAGATCGTTTGAGCCCAGGAATTCCAGACCAGCCTTGGCAACATGGCAAAACCTTGTCACTACAAAAAAAACACAAAAATTAGCCAGGTATGGTAGTGTGTGCCTGTAGTCCCAACTACTGTAGAGGCTGAGGTGGGAGAATCACCTGAGCCCAGGAGGTCAAGGCTGCAGTGAGCCATGATTGCACCACCGCACTCCAGCTTGGGCATCAGAAAGAGACCCTGTTTCCAAAAAAAAAAAAAAAGAATAGGGAAAGAACAGATATTTGGGTTATACTGGTGGTAGTGGTGATGAGTTGCTGATAGATTGAGTGTTAGAGGCTCAGGAGAGGGTGGAATGAAGAATAATTCCTAAGCTTTTGGCTTGGTAACTGGGAATGAGATTGCCATTTCCTGAAAATAGGGGAAGAATAGGTTTGTGGAAAGAAGGAATGCAGGCACAAGTTTTTTCCTTTTTTTTTTTTTTTTGAGACAGAGCCTTGCTCTGTCATCCAGGCTGGAGTGCAGTGGCGCGATCCCGGCTCACTGCAACCTCCACCTCCCAAGTCCAAGTGATTCTCCTGCCTCAGCCTCCCAAGTAGCTGGGATTACAGGCACCGACCACCATTCCCAGCTAATTGTTGTATTTTTTTAGTAGAGACAGGGTTTTGCCAAGTTGACCAGGCTGGTCTTGAACTGACCTCAGGTGATCCACCCGCCTTGGCCTCCCAAAGTGCTAGGATTACAGGTGTAAGCCACTGCGCCCGGCCCAGGCATGAATTTTGAGTATATTGTTTGAGATGCATCTGGAGCTAAATGAAGATGTTAGGGCTGAAGATATAGATTTGGAAGTTACTCACAGGTAGATGGTGCTGTGGAATTCGATGAAATCTCTTAGCTGGCTAGGGAGTATAGATAAGAATTGAGGGGCAAGCCCCCTGGGTGAGCAGTGGAGAAGGAGCCAAAAGGGCTGACCGTGAATGAGCAATTATTACTCTACTTTTTCATGAAAGAGTGGAAATGGAAAAACCTAGAAAAATGGTGTTTAGGAAACAGGAAGTGGTCAGTTATTTGTCAATTGCTGTGAAGAATAAGATGAAGACAAAAAAGGTAGTTTTGGTAACATAGAGGACGGTGAGGGATTTGGTAGAGTGTAAGAGTGGTGATCTTGACAGATCAATTTCATGATGCAGTAAGGAGCAAGGTGGATCTATTTAGTTTACGGTAAGAACATGAGTTGAGGAAACTTTCTTATGATCGAAGGTTAGCAAAATGTTTGTAGTGGCAGGTGAGGTGAGCAAAGGAAACCAGGATGTTAGTTCACAGTTATTAAAAGAGTTGAGATGCTGCAAATACACATTTTGCATGAATGCCGAGTGGGTGATGATTAAAATCATTGTGATACCAAAGTCAAGAATCAAGCTGAATATATTATCATGAAGTAAACTTGCATTATATTACGCTAAAATAAATCTGGAACTTAAAAACATTACTAGAATTTAATTATTCATGGTTTGGTAGTCAAATTTTAAAAGATTTGTGTGGGAACAATAATTTGTCAGCATCGCTAACTGTAAAGTTGCTCCTGTAGTCCTACGTTTATGATACCAGATGCTCACTTTCAAATGCAGTGAGGAGAAGCCATATATTTTTGAGTTCTTAACTTTTCTTTTGTTATTATATCTGGATCAAAGAAGATTTATCTGAAAATTATGTATGTGATTTTGTAGTTTCTCCTTCTTTTGAAATTTTTAAATGAAGTGGGCATTCTGCTTTTAGTTCACCCTCTCAAATTGTGGAAGAATCCACAATAAAACTTTTATATTGAAAGTGTGTGGCCTTAATGGAATTAAATAACTAAAAACAGAAATAAGTCTCCCAAATTTGTTTTAATACCATAAGTACTAGTATACTGAACCACTACATAAAATTAATATTATATAATATTGTTTCTTTTTATATTATTATCTAAATTAAAAAATACATGTATTGGCCCAAAAGTTATAATGTTCTTCCTAAAGTTATCTAACTAGTACATTCTCTTTAATATTTGCATTAACTGTCAATATTTTTCTGCATCGAAAGTTCTGAATGTCTGTTTTTGAGTTTAAAATAAACCTCAATTGTGTAGTATTTTATTCTTGCCATTAAATAAATATATGTTTATGGTTTAATTGGTAGAATTTTAACATAAAGTACATAAATAAATTTTTATTCCAAATACATTTGGAATGTTTAACTTTAAATGAATATTAAATATTAAAATGAAATCTGAATGACATACCTTATTCACACTACTGAATTTGTTATACCTTTTAAGTGTTGTGCTAATGATCTGTATGATCACGCTGTCATTGATCATGTACAACCTCAGTAATCTCAGGAAATTATATTGAAGTAGGCATTTGGCTGTTAAACCTTCCAAAGACTAAAGATGAAGTTGAAGGGCAGAATTTGGCTGAAAACTGAGCCTGAGGCTAAATTTTAATTGAGAAGTAATGTAAAGCCAGGAGAGGACTCTCAAACATGGAGATAAGAGAGAAGTCTCGTGTATGATAAGGACATGATGCTAGGTTGTAGTCAGAGAGGAAAAGTTCACATAAAAGTTGGATATTATACAGATACAGAGATAATAAGATCTTAAATATGGACATGCATGCAGTTTGATTTTGAACTAGTGGAATTATACCATGTGTCTCCTTCACATCTGTCCTCTTTCACTCAAAATTACATTTGTGAAGTTCAACCATGTTGTTATGGGTACAGTAGTTTGTTCATTTTCATTGGTTTACATTATTCTGTTATATTCATATGTCACAAGTATTCATTCATTCATCTGTCAATAGGCATTTGGGTTCTTTCCAGGGTGTGGGTATTCTACTAAGGGCTCTACTAAGAATGTTCTTGTACATGTGTTTTGGTGAAACCTATATTCATATCTCTGTTGGGTTTATACCTGTTGGGGATCTCTTGGGTCACAGGATATATATATGTTCAGCTTTAATAGATACTGCCAGAATATACAAGAGTTCCATTTGTTCCACATAACTGCCAGACCTATGCTTCTTTAAATTTTCCTGCTTCAGAAAGATTGTATCTTTTTTAACGAATATACTGAAATGTTTGTTATGTTTTGGCAAATAGATTATAGTGTATTTACTCAGCAGCCACTGGAGGAAGAAATGGATTCAAAATCTTTTGATGAAATGGAACAGAGCTTACTTATTCTTTCTGAAACCAAGGCTTCTCTAGTGAGCACCATGAGCCTTTGGAAACAACAAATGTATACAATAGCAAAGTTTCATTTCTTTACCTTGAAACGTGAAAGTAAATCAGTGAGATCAGTGTAAGTATAATTATCACCCTTATACCTGATGGATTGCTTTTTAAGGATACACATTGGTTTTACCATCTTAATTTTTAAAATGTTAACATATGTAAATAATTTATATAGTTTTGAAAGATTACCGCTGTAATTTCACAATGTTAGAGAAAAAAATTACAATAATTTCATCAAATACCCTGTCTTACACTTTTTAAACTAGCATTTATTGTCTCATCTATAAAGTGAGGAAATAACAAATATTCCCTAATTGTATAATTTTTGAATTACTGTCATTGTATCTTTTTCTTTCTTTCACCTGGGAGCACAGATTCAAGTTTCCTTCGATATATTAATACACTACCCTTTGTATCTTAAATTTTGTTTTGCGTTTCTATTTTTTCACTATTTTTTGCATCTATTAGTTTTTATAACTACTTTTTGTAAATAGCAGGAAAAATGAGTTTTACCTCTATTTATCCTATGAGGAAACTGAAAAATAAAGAAGGCTACATAGCTAGTAGATCTTGGATCAAAATGACATCTTCTCAAGTTAGCTTTAGCCTTTCTCAGTTAGGTTCTCCTAGGGTACTAGGAACGGAATAATTTGGAAATAACATTAACCACTTTCATAAACCACACACCTATCCTGTTAAGTCCAAAATGGCGGTAGTAATAAGGCTTAATCATTAAGAATAAGAATATTGTTATATGTTTGGAATATGCTAAATTTATATGCTCTTCTTTGACCAAATTCAGTGTCAAACAAATGTCAATCATGAATCTGATTTATTCCTGGGTTGGCATTACTGAAAGAAAAATGTTTATTTAAATCAGCATGTTTCAATGTATTTTATTTTATTTTTTATACTTTGAGTTCTGGGATATATGTGCAGAACTTGCAGGTTTGTTACATAGGTATTCGTGTGCCATGGTGGTTTGCTACACTCATCAACCTATCATCTACATTAGGTATTTATCCTAATGCTATCCCTCCCCTAATCCCCACCCCCCAACAGGCTCTGGTGTGTGATGTTCCCCTCCTTGTGTCCATGTGTTCTTGTTGTTCAGCTCCCACTTATGAGTGAGAACATGTAGTGTTTGGTTTTCTGTTCCTGTGTTAGTTTGCTGAGAATGATGGTTTCCAGCTTCATCCATGTCCCTTCAAAGGACATGAACTCATCCTTTTTTATGGCTGCATAGTATTCCATGGTGTATATGTGCCACATTTTCTAAACACCACTCTCATAAAATACACTCAGAAAAATAATTAAAATACCAGCTGGGTTCGGTGGCTCACGCTTGTAATCCCAGCACTTTGGGAGGCCAAGGCAGGTGGATCACAAGGTCAGGAGATCAAGACCATCCTGGCCAACATGGTGAAACTCTGTCTCTACCAAAAATATTAAAAAATTAGCTGGGTGTGGTGGTGTGCAC
Source organism: Nomascus leucogenys (assembly GCF_006542625.1). Taxonomy (NCBI): domain Eukaryota; kingdom Metazoa; phylum Chordata; class Mammalia; order Primates; family Hylobatidae; genus Nomascus; species Nomascus leucogenys. Next base: position 54,837,610 of record NC_044394.1, read on the forward strand.
CTGTAGTCCCAGCTACTCAGGAGGCTGAGGCAGGAGAATTGCTTGAACTCGGGAGGCGGAGGTTGCAGTGAGCCGAGATTGTGCCACTGCACTCCAGCCTGGCGACAGAGTGAGACTCTGTCCCCCCACCCCCCAAAAAATTAAAATACCTTAGTCAGCTTTGACTGCCATGACAAAATACCATTTACTGGGTGACTTAAACAGAATATTATTTTCTCACAATTCTGATGGCTGCAGGTCTGAGATCAGAGTGCCAGCATGGTAAGGGCTGTCTTCCTGGCTTGCAGAAGGCCACCATCTCCCTGTGTGCTCATATGACCTCTTCGTGTACAGTGGCATGCACCCTCTGGTGTCTCTTTTTATAAATGTACTAATCCCATCATGGGGACCCCACCCTCATGATGCCATCTGATGCAGATTACCTTTCCGAAGTCCCATTTCTAAACACCATCATATGGGAGTTAGGGCTTCAACATACAAATTTGGGGAGGCACAAACATTCAATCCATAACAAAATGTGTTCCATGGTCAAATACATTTAGAAAATATTACTCTTATATTCCCTATATTAAAGAGTTATTCATTAGCATAGAAAAACACATGAGATATTCTATGGTAAAGAAATTCCTTCAACTTTGTTTTAACCTCATGTTTCCAAATGTTATTTAATCGTGAATATTTTTTAACCTAAATCACTTCTTAACTTATTATGGAACTGGATCAATGCCATATGCTTTTGAAATCTTAGATATAACAATTTAAGAATTTAAAAAAAAAATTATGGGGTATGTGAAATTTATAAATTGCTAAAGTATGGTGATCTAAGCTCTCCAATCACTTGTTAGGACACTTATTACATGTGATAATAGAGATATTTTATCAAATAAGTAGCTGCCCTCCAGATAAAAGGGCATTGTAGTATACTTTGCTTTGCCTCCTGAGAGCAGCAATGGCAATTAATATGATAAAATTGCGATTAGGATGATTTCAAAGATATCAGCCATTCAGAGTTTAATTGTATTTTTATTTGATTCTCTATATCTAAAATATTTTTGTTGTTATGTGAAAAGTAAATGGGGCCGGGTGTGGTGGCTCACACCTGAAATCCCAGCACTTTGGAAGGCTGCGGCAAGTGGATCACTTGAGGCCAGGAGTTTGAGACCAGTCTGGCCAACATGGCAAAACCCTGTCTCTACTAAAAGTACAAAAATTAGCTGGGTACAGTGGCACATGCCAGTTGTCCCACCTACTCGGAAGGCTGAGGCATGACAATCGTTTGAACCTGGGAGGCAGAGGTTGCAGTGAGCCGAGATCACACCACTGTACTCCAGCCTGGGTGACAGAGCAAGACTCCATCTCAAAAAAAAAAAAAAAAAAAAAAGTAAATGGTTAAGATAGAGACAGGACAAGAATTAATTCCTTCAGGAGTAGAGACAAATATTTGAGACATAATGTCTTGTGCTTTAACAGTTATAACTACGTGTTTACTTACTCTTATGAAAATTTAAGGGCGTCACTGATCTAAAATGTACTTTTATAACTTCTAATTTTGTCATACAGTATTGGCTTTCTTTCCAGTACTGTCATAAGATCATTTTGGGGAATACGATTTCTTATTTTTTTTTTTTTTCAGTTTTTTTTCTTTGTTTTTTTCAGTGATTATCTTTTAACTGTCTAGAGTTTAAATCTATACCAGTGTAGGCTGGGCAGAGTGGCTTACACCTGTAATCCCAGCACTTTGGGAGGCTGAGGCAGGCAAGCTCCTTGTTTGAGCTCAGGAGTTTGAGACCAGTCTTGGCAACATGGCGAAACCCCATCTCTACAAAAAATAACAAAAATTAGTTGTGCACGGTGGCGTGTGCCTGTAGTCCCAGCTATTTGGGAGGCTGAGGAGAGAAGATTGCTTGAGCCCGGGAGGTGGAGGTTACAGTGAGCTGAGATCACGCCATTACACTCCAGCCTGGGTGACAGAACCAGACCCTGTATCAAATAAAAACAAACAAAAAAAAGTCTATATCAATGCGAAGGGAGAGTTTTAATTGATTTTCGTATTAATGTATGTTTGTACCCTGAGCTGTGTTTTTTTTTTTTCTTTTCAGGTTGCTTCTGCTTTTAATTTTTTTCACAGTTCAGATTTTTATGTTTTTGGTGCATCACTCTTTTGAAAATGCTGTGGTTCCCATCAAACTTCTTCCAGACTTATATTTTCTAAAACCTGGAGACAAACCTCATAAATACAAAACAAGTCTGCTGCTTCAAAATTCTACTGGTGAGAGTGTGTGAAGTTCTGTGAATGAGTGTTGGCATGGAGTGTGGGGTTGAGGGGTGGATAAAGGTCTGGATTTCAGAAATATATTTAAGGTAAAGGCATGGTCTGTGTGCATGAAATCTAAATTATAGTTCAATACGTGTCTTACTGGTGCTGAAGAATGTATTACAGTAAATTTTGGTTTACAAATAAATGACAGTTTTGGCCAGGTGTGATGGCTCACACCTGTAATCCCAGCACTTTGGGAGGCCAAGGCGGGTGGATCACCTGAGGTCAGGAGATCGAGACCATCCTGGCTAACACGGTGAAACCCTGTCTGTACTAAAAATATAAAAATTAGCCAGGCATGGTGGCACGCACCTGTAGTCCCAGCTATCGGGAGGCTGAGACAGGAGAATCGCTTGAACCCGGGAGGTGGAGGTTGCAGTGAGCCAAGATTGCATCACTGCATTCCAGTCTGGGCAACAGATGGAGACTCTGCCTCTAAATAAATAAATAAATAAATAAATAAATAAATAGTTTTTAAAAAATACTCTATACTTTGTATAATAGTAGAATTTCCTTTTTTAATAATAACATTATTCTTACCAGCATGTTTTATGCTGGTAAGCCCATGATGAGCAAAATATACTTCCAAAGTTGAAAAACCCTCTTTACAAAAAGTTGTAGCACATAATATTTATACAGATATGTGTCTGCGTAGAAGTGTTTAATTCTTCAAGGACAGTCTGAAGAATTAGTTAAAACTAAGAAAAATAAGACTTAAATATCTCTAATTGAATATATTAGATTTGTAATGGATATTTTTGGCTTTGCTATTGGTATTCTTACCATGTAGTTGTCAAATATGAAAAAAATTTAAACATACAGACTTGAGCAAAGCTCAAAACAAAAAACTGACATAGTGTTGTGATTTTCAAAATATTAAAAGCTAATACAAACTTCATTCATATGTGATCAGTTGTTCCTATAACATCTCCTATTCTCTAACAAACTCTTTGGGGTTTAACCTTTCTAACACTTCACCTACATTCTAGTATCGTTCCTTTTTGATTCACTAACTAATTCAAAAAAGACTTTGCCCAGTATTAAAATAATAAGCATGGCTAGGAATGATTATAAATTACATTAAAATCATCACTGTTAAAATCTGGTGCTTGTTATATTACATAACCTTCATGCTTTCCGGTAAAGATGCATTTATTGATGGATAAACGAGTGAGAACATGGAAAATTACTTGGAACATGGAAAACTAATGGAAAATTACTTGAATGGAAAATGTTAGGTTTTGCAATTTTTTTCTTTCATTAGGAAATTTCATTATGAATTCTCATTTTGGTTTTAAAATACATTTTATATTGCTAATATATAATCCTTACACTGTGATAATCTTGACTTTTTTTATATGTGTCCAGGGAATTGTACATGTATCTCAAATATTTCTTTTTTTTTAAAGGACCTTGGCTTCAAATCAAATCTTTTTGCTTTGAGTTAATTCTCATTGATCTGCAGAAATTCTAGTATTTTCAGTTTGTCTCTTTATTTTTTATTATTCTTAGAGTTGCATGCTTATGCATGCCATATTTTCCTAAGCTTTGTATGTGTTCCAAAATAAAACCACTTTTTTTTTGAACCACTGGCCTCTGTGTGTATATATATTGGGTGGTATCTTACCCACCTTGCAGAGCTTTTTGCATCTCTTGTGCTGTGGCTCCTTCACTTATAATGTGTCTCCCTTCTCAGGGTATATAGCCGTTCTTGCAAGTTAGAGATAAGAGATCAGTTAAGGTACTAGGTTGGGAGTAAAGTAGTGTCACCATTCTCTATGACACTGAGATTTAGTGCTGTGTCTGATCCACCCTGCCATACTATTCGGTTACTAGTAATGTTTTGCTTTGTTTGATTTAAATTTTTCTCAAAGTCACATTTGTCCTTCCCTGAATCCTGATTTTTGTTATGATGGAGGGGAAACCGCATCTGTTCGGCAGACATGTTGGTATAGGATTAAATCCTGACAGGATTTAAAATCTTACTCTTGGCTCCAGGTACTTTAGAGAATGTAGATAGAGACGTGATTATGCGTTTGAATATATTAAGGTAGTTAAGGCAATTGACATGTCTGCCCAGAGTCTACAAAAAACCCTCTAGGGAGTGATGTTACCACACCTATACCTTTCTGAGCTTAGCAGGTTATCTTGTTACCTAAAATTGTCGGATAGACTTTTATTCTTATTATTTAACCAAATTTCATGTACTATAGGTTAGCTTTTCAATGTTAATAATAGTTGTAGCAGCAGCAGCGGTGGCAGCAGCAGCAGCAGCTAAAATATGCACAGTTACTGTGTGTCGGGTTCTAAACTCTGTGTATATATTCAGTCATTTAATTCTCTTGATCACTCTACCTATAAGGCAGATATACTTATTTTACCCACTTTACAAAAGAGGAAACTTAAGGTCCAGAGCATCTAGGTAACTTGCTTGAAGGACGAATAGTTTAATGTTACAACTCAACTTTAAAACCAGGCTGACTGGCTTCAGAGCCAATGTACTTACTTGTGTATTCGCTAATGAAAATAAAATGTTTCTCTAAAAATAGAATTATCTTCCCAATGTTACTAAAAGCCTCGTTTAAACTCATTCTTTATTATTTGCTTGTTTTCTAACACCAGACTCAGATATCAGTGATCTTATTAGCTTTTTCACAAGCCAGAACATAATGGTGACAATGATTAATGACAGTGACTATGTATCTGTGGCTCCCCATAGTGCGGCTTTAAATGTGATGCATTCAGAAAAGGTAAGATGAATGCAGTGAATGAATATCCATTTGGGAGTTATGTAAGATTAAAACATTTCTTCTAAAATTAATTGTTGATTTGACCTTATGAGTTAGAAATTAGATTTTACTTTTAGAAATAACTAGCTGTCTTTATTTATGATATATTTCATTCCCTCACAGATGACCAATATATAGTTATAGAAATTTAGTTTTTTAAAAAAATTATATGGTTGTTTAAAATATTAAAATATCTGTACATTCCAAACCAGATTGTCTTTATCTATCATTGAGTATTATTTCTGTGAGTTGTTGAAGCAGTTTTTCAGTATAAGAATTAGCTTTGTTGGTAAGAAAAGCATGGTACATAGTAATAATATATCTGCTTATATACAGTATGTGATAAATGTCTTTTTTTTTAATTGTAGGACTATGTTTTTGCAGCTGTTTTCAACAGTACTATGGTTTATTCTTTACCTATATTAGTGAATATCATTAGTAACTACTATCTTTATCATTTAAACGTGACTGAAACCATCCAGATCTGGAGTACCCCATTCTTTCAAGTAAGCCAATGTATATACAGATAAATTTCCATATGCATGTCATATATATAATAACCATTAAAAACCGAGCAAAAATAACAAAATATGTAGAAATTTATCTTGTGAGATCTCTTAGACTTCTTAAAACTCAAGTGAGAAATGGTTCACATTAAGGTTTAGGATTCCCCGGTATAAGTATGTTTCAGGGTAAAGGAGATTCTGTTTTGGTATTGATATTTGTATAAGGAATAAATGTGTTCTATATTGATCATAGAATAAAATATAAGATAATTTTTAAATGAATATTTTTTACCTGAAATCCAGATATTGGGGTGTTGAAAAAAACTTGAGAAGTCATCCAGGCAATCATTTTTCCTCTAGATAGAACTGTTGGATTGTACATATCAGAATCAAGATTACAGAAAAGTATTCAACATTTTTTCTCTTACTCCTTTTGCTTTTCATATGCTAAAAAATAAATGGACAAATATCTGTAACAATATTTTCTATTTTCTCTTTTCATACTTTTAAAAACAGCTTCATTGAAATATAATGCCCAATGAACCTGACCATTATTTAAAATATACACCTCAGTGTCTTTTATTATACTCATAGAGTTGTGCAGTCATCACTACAGTCAGTTTTAAATATACCATCACCCCCCTCCAAAAAAAATAACCTTATACTCATTAGTAATCACTCATTTCCTCTCATACCCACTCCCAACCCTAGTCAACCACTAATGTACTTTCTGTATCTATGGATTTCCTTATTTTAGACATTTTATATAAATGGAATCATAGAGTATGTAGTCTTTTTTGTCTGCTTTCTTGTACTTAGCATACTGCTTTGAAGATTCATCCATGTTGTAACACGTATCAGTGCTTCATTTATTTTTACTACCAAATCATATTTCATTGTGTGGAATGTATGGAATGTTTATGGGAAATACCACATTCTATTTATCCATTCATCAGTTGATGGCATTTGGGTTATTTCCACCTTTTGGCTATTATGAGTAATGCTATGAATATTTGAGTACAAGATTTTGTAAGAGCATATGTTTTTATTTCTCTTGGATGTATAGCTAGGAGTGGAATTGCTAGATCATCTAGTAACTCTATGTTTAACACTTGAAGAACTGCCAACTGCTTTCCAAAGTGGTTGCATCGTTTTCCATTTCCAGCAGCAGTGTCTGTGGAGAAGTATTATTATGAAATATTTCAAACCTACAGAAAACGAACCACCTACTATCCAAATATTTCAAATGTTAGTATTACATAGTATTTGTTTTTAAAAAAACTTTAAAGACACAGGTGAAAACTCATGTTACCCCTCTCCAATCTTGTTTCCTTCTCTCCTCCATAGAAGTAACCACAATTCACAATTTCACAATTTATAATTCTCATACATGTTTTTTTGATGTTACTACATATGTCTGTATCCATAACTATTACACAAGATTTTACAACTTACGTTTTTCATCAACACTGACATATAATCATACTATATTTTGAAAGAAATACATGGGAGTTTTTAAAGCTAACTATTCATCTATATAGTCATATTAATATTTCAAATTTGTTTCTTCATTAGATTCTGTATGATTGGATCCAACTGTAGTCTCATTCATTTCCACTTCTGGCACTACTAGTCTACATATTTGTGGGTTCTTTCTGGGCCTCCAGTGTCATATTACCAGAGTTTCAGACAAATTCTGCAATGTCATATGACCTGAACTTTGGAATTGACTTCATTGCTAAATAGGAAAAAGTCTAGGTTTCAACAAGACAGTGATGTACTCTGTCTCTATGTCATCCCATGAAGGGGTGTGCCAGTGCGAGGGTATCTGCTAGGCACTGTCGATTCTATTCCAGTGCAGAGTACCTTCTGTGTCCCATGGGTCCATATTCTTATAGAACAAGGGGAGGAAACTGACCTTGGTGAGGGTGGATGATAATATAGTATCCTTGGACCTGGGTAATCTGTATTTGAAGTGCTAGCTGTTTATTGATTGTCCGGGAAAGTTAGCTGACTGCACCTGGATCCCTGGGGAAGCTAACGACATTGGGGCCTGTGGGAGTTAAGTCCTCTTCTGCTTGGGAGAAGAAATTCTAGTTCCATAGGAAGCTGAGCTTGGATATAGCTTTTCCCAATTAAAAAGACAATAAAGAGCAACAAATATCATTCTTAGATATTTATTATTATTGCATAGGACCACTGTGGTGGACATACTAACTGCTTTTCAAATACATCATTCATTTTTATTAAATTGCAAAGCTTAATTTATATGCCTGATTATTCTGTGTTGTAGACAGGAAAATGAAAGTAAAATGATTTGCTTAGGATCAGATAGTTATTAATAAGTGGTAGGGTTGGTAATATTGTCCACCACCACCTGTTTAATACATCTGCCACTCATTCTTTCATGTAGACTATGCCTGGGTTAGATATTCTAATATGTTCTTTCTGAGGTTTTGATTTTTTTTTTATATAAGATATATCCTAAGATATATCTTAAGATATAAAATGATTCTCAGTTGCATTTGTTACTCTGTGGTTGTCTTTCAGGAAATTACCGACATAGTTTTTAAAATTGAGCTGTATTTTCAAGCAGCTTTGCTTGGAATCATTGTTACTGCAATGCCACCTTACTTTGCCATGGAAAATGCAGAGAATCATAAGGTAATGACTCAGTTAAAAATATAATTTGCTAATAAGAAGTGTCATATAAAAATAACCTATTTGCATGATTGCAAAGCTTAGTATAATTGTTATTTTAGAAATAAGTAAATGAATATAAATACATTTATTATGGTTTCTTATTGTAATAATGGTGATAATTAATATTTATTACTTGAGACTTGCTACATGCTTTAAAAATTATATTCTCTAATTCTCACAACATTGTGAGGTAAGTTTTTTGCTACTGATTTCTTATAGATCAGGAAATCAAAGATGGGATTGTTCATATGACTTGCTCAGGTTGACTCAACTTGTTTAAATTGTGGATTTGGGAAGTGACTGTGATCTTTATGTTCTTAACTGGCACACTAACATGCCTGTCCCTTTTATCCTTTAACAGAGGTATTAAGTAGTCAAGGTGCTAAATTCTTATTAACGGAAAAAAAATAGATGAAAGTGATTGTCATCATTAGGGCCTTGGAGAAATTGCTAAGTATACAGAGGTTCTTTGGCATTCTTTCACTTTCTTTTTACGCATTTCCCTTTTGTTTTCCTTCAGGCATATAGTGATCTTGTACAGTCTTTGGCTGTTCAAAGCCTCCCACTTTTTCACTCTGCTGAGATTATATCTTACTGCTCTAATAAAAATTCTGATCTTCTTCATGGATGATCTTAATTCAGTAAAAACACATTTGTCTAAATTAATTTACAGACTGTGATGAATAATGAACTCATTATTTTAATAAATTCTAAAAAAAATAAATTCTAGGCCAGGCGTGGTGGCCCACGCCTGTAATCCCAGCACTTTGGGAGGCCGAGGTGGGCGGATCACCTGAGGTTGGGAGTTCGAGACTAGCCTGACCAACATGGAGAAACCCCGTCTCTACTAAAAATACAAAAAAAAATTAGCCGGGCGTGGTGGTGCATGCCTGTAATCCCAGCTACTCAGGAGGGTGAGGCAGGAGAATCACTTGAACCCGAGAGGCAGAGGTTGCAGTGAGCCGAGATCATGCCATTGCACTCCAGCCTGGGCAACAAGAGCAAAAACTCCATCTCAAAAATAAATAAATAAATAAAATAAATAACATTCTAATAAAAATTTTGTTATTAATTTGTTTAGTATAAAAGTAACACATATCTCTATTTTTAAAATAATATTCAATTTTTGTTAAATATACTCATTGTAGTAATGTATAAATTACAGAAAAGTATAAGGAATATAGAAATCCATAACCCACTGCACAATAATAAAATTTACTGGACATTTCCATTTTTCTTGTTTCAACTGAAACATTTTTAATTAAACTTTTTATTTTGAGATAGTTGTATATTCATGTTTATTTGTTAGAAATGACAGAGAGATCCTGTGTACTCTTTACATTTTGTCCCAATAATAACATCTAGTAAAATTATAGTACAATGTAACAGGATATTGGCATTGATACAGTCAAGATACAGAACATTTCTGTTACCAAAAAGATTCCCATTTTTTGCCCTTTCCTAGCCTCTCTGACCTGTGGCAACCACTACTCTGTTCTCTATTTCTGTAATTTTGATAGTTCAAAAATGTAAAATGGCATCACAATAAGTTTTCTTTTGGGATTGGCTTTTTTCAAATAGCATTTTTTTTGAAATTCATCCAATTTGTATTTATCAATAATCCATTCCTTTTTATTGCTGAGTAGTATTCCATGGTATGGATACATCACGCTTTCTCTAACCATTTGCCTGTTGAAGAACATTTGGGTTGTTTTCTGTTTTTGGCTATTGTGAATAAAGTTGCTGTGGACATTTGCATACAGGTTTTGTGTAAACATTGTTTTCATTTCTCTGGGATAAATGCCCAAGAGTGCGATTGCTGAATCATACATATTAATTTTATAAGAAATTGCCAAATTATTTTCCAAGATGAGTGTTCCATTTTATATTATCCCTACCAGCAGTGTGTGAATGACAAAAGTTTGAATTATCCAAAATAATTGCATTTGCCTTGGCTTATATTTTTATTCTTGTATTAGAATTTACATGTGTCTCATGTTCTCATAATTCATTGAACAGAAAACTTGCCAATTTTGTTCATTTCTCCTCTTCTTAACTAATCTTTATATTTCATGCTTCCTTTATCTCTGTGGACAGCTCTTTCATATAATACCTTTAGTTATTAGGAGTAGATATTTTTATAGATGACAAAAATCAACTAAATAAAATTGTTAGGTATTTGGATTTGTGAAATATTTTAGAAATTTCAAACTAAATGAGAACATGAGATAGGAAAACTATGATCATTTAAGTTTACCATTAACAAACTTGTGACGTAAATAGCACCTTAGATTTATATACTATACCAGTGTACATAAAAGACTTTGAACATTTCAAAAGCTTTCACTTAAGCTGAAAGCCTTATGTAAATCCAAAGGATACTTGGCAATTTATTAGTGTTTTTATTTATGAGAGGTTCATTTTTAAAACTGAGAATTCTTTTTCTGTGTAAACATATCTTCCCATCTGTTTCCACAGTATTTCAAAAGCAGTAATGTTTTGGCTACTTATTATTTGTATAGCTGTAACCCCAACCGCCATGACACATTTTGCTTTATTTTAATCTCAGTTTCTTGGCAGCACTACTGTAGTCTGATTCTTAAAAATTTTGTTGAAATTGTTACATCTCAGAAATAGCCAAATTGAAGGCTAAATGGAATTTATATTTAGTGTGAGGGGGATTTTATTACCTATAAGCCTGGAATGTGACCTTTTTGGTTTTGCTGATGTAAAATTAAGAGATCTACAATAATTTACTAATTTATTTGTGTGTTTCTAAAGTGTCTAAAATTATAATAAATTGTTTTTCATTTTTTTTAGATCAAAGCTTATACTCAACTTAAACTTTCAGGTCTTTTGCCATCTGCATATTGGATTGGACAAGCTGTTGTTGATATCCCCTTATTTTTTATCATTCTTATTTTGATGCTAGGAAGCTTATTGGCGTTTCATTATGGATTATATTTTTATACTGTAAAGTTCCTTGCTGTGGTAAGTTAACATTAGTTGTACTCATGCTATTTATAGATAGAATGTTATTTAGAATCTGTTATAAACATGACAGTTGACTTATTGAATAATTTTGTTATTAATTTGTTAAAGAAAATAGAGCAAGTGTCTATTGTATTTAATACCTGTAATCATTTTATATGATAATAAGTGACTTTTAAAAACAATAACTTACCACCATTTTAAAATAATTTCTTGAAACTAAAGTGATCTTTCATGTAGACCACCTACTTGGGTGTAATCAGGAACGTTTTAATATATTCCTTCCTTAAAATGCCTTCCTTGGTTTTTCTTATGCCTGAAAATAATTTCACAAAGGATAAGGTCTTTTATTCCATAGTTTAAAATATAGCTTAACATTTCCCTATCTCAATAATGGGCAAGCTGCGAGCCAGATGAAGAACACAACTCCATTTACAATAGCCACAAAAAATTAAAATACCTAGGAATACATCTAACAAAGGAGATGAAATATCTCTATAGGGAGAACTACAAAACATTGCTGAAGGAATTCAGAGATGATACAAGCAAATGGAAAAACATTTCATGCTCATGGATTAGAAGACTCAATATGTTAAAGTGGCCATACCGCCCAAAGCAATCTACAGATTCAACACTATTCCTATCAAACTACCAACATTATTCATCACAGAATTTAAAAAAGCTATTCTAAAATTCATATGGAACCCCAAATGTACCCAGATGGCTAAAGGAATCCTACGTAAGCTGGGTGTGGTGGCTCATGCCTGTAATCCCAGCACTCTGGGAGACCAAGATGGGTGGATCATGAGGTCAAGAGATCAAGACCATCCTGGTCAACATGGTGAAACCCCATCTCTACTAGAAATACAAAAAAATAGCTGGACACGGTGGCATGCGCCTGTAGTCCCAGCTACTCAGGAGGCTGAGGCAGGAGAATCGCTTGAACCTGGGAGGTGGAGGTTGTGTTGAGTCAAGATCGTGCCACTGCACTCCAGCCTGGGCAACAGAAAGAGACTTCATATCAAAAAAAAAAGGAATCCATGTAAAAAGAACAAAGCCAGAGGCATTTCATTACCTGAATTCAAACTATACTATACAGCCTCCAGTGACCAAAACAGCATGCTATTGGTACAAAAACAGACATGTAGACCGATGAAACAGAATAGAGGACCCAGAAATAAAGCCACACATCTATAGCCATCTGATCTTCAACAAAGTTGACAAAAATAAGCATTAGGAAAGGACTCTGTGTTCAATAAATAGTGCTGTGATAGCTGGCTAGCCATATGCAGAAGAATCAGATTGGACCTCCACCTTTCACCATATGTAAAAAGTAACTCAAGATGGATTAAAGATTTAAGGGTAAGACATCAACTATAAGAATTCTACAAGAAAACAGGAAATGCCATTCTGGACATTGGGAAAGAATTTATGAGTAAATAAGTCTTCAAAAGCAATTGCAACAGAAATAAAAATTGACAAGTGGCACCTAATTAAACTAAAGTGCTTCTGCACAGCAGAAGAAACTATCAACAGAGTAAATGGACAACATACAGAATGGGAGAAAATACAAACTATGCATCCAACAAAGGCCTAGTATCCAGAACCTATAAGGCACTTAAACAATTCAGCAATCAAAAAACAAAGAACTCCATTAAAAAGTGGGCAAAAGGTATGAACAGACACTTCTCAAAAGAAGACATGCAAGTGGACAACAAATGTGTGAAAAAATGCTCTACATCACTAATCATCAGAGAAATGTAAATCAAAACCACAGTGAGATACCATCTCACGTCAGTTAGAATGGCTATGATTAAAAAGTCAAAACCAACAGATGCTGGCGAGGCTGCAGAGAAAATGAAATGCTTATATACTCTTGGTGGGAATGTAAACTTCAGCAACCATGGAAAGCAGTTTGGAGAGTTCTCAAAAAACTTAAAACGGAACTACCTTATAACTCAGAAACCCCATTACTGGGTATATATCCAAAAGAAAATAAATCATTCTACCAAAAAGACACATGAGTATGTTCATTGCAGCACTATTCACAATAGCAAAGAATGGAATCAACCTAGGAGCCCGTCGACCAGTGATTGAATAAAGAAAGTGTGGTACATATACACCACGGAATACTGAGCAGCCATAAAAAAAGAATGAAATTATGTCTGTTGCGGCAGCACAGATGCAGTTGGAGGCCGTTATTCTAAGTGAATTAACAAAGGAACAGAAAACCAACTATTGCATTTTCCCACTTACAAGTGGGAGCTAAATTGGGTAAACATGGACATAAAAATGGCAACAATAGACACTGGGCACTATTAGATGGGGGCAGGAGGAAGGGGAGCACGGTTGAAAAACTGTTGGGTACTATGTCCAGTACCTAGGTGACAGAATGAATTATACCCCAAACCTCAGCATCAGGCAGTATACCCATGTAACAAACCTACACATGTATCGCTTGGATCTAAAGTAAAACTGGAAATTACTTAAAATAAAATAAAATATAGCTTAAAATATCAAAGAAGAGACTGATTTGCATTCATGTTCACATGTAAATGACTGACAGTGGGCCCTTTCATTGAATACTTTATTAAGAAAAAGGGAAGGGGAGGAGCCAAGATGGCCGAATAGGAACAGCTCCGGTCTACAGCTCCCAGCCTGAGCGACACAGAAGACGGGTGATTTCTGCATTTCCGTTTGAGGTACCGGGTTCATCTCACTAGGGAGTGCCAAACAGTGGGTGCAGGACAGTTGGTGCAGTGCACTGTGCGTGAGCCGAAGCAGGGCGAGGCATTGCCTCACTCGGGAAGCGCAAGGGGTCAGGGAGTTCCCTTTCCTAGTCAAAGAAAGGGGTAACAGATGGCACCTGGAAAATCGGGTCAGTCCCACGCTAATACTGCGCTTTTCCAACGGGCCTGGAAAACGGCACACCAGGAGATTGTGTCCCGCGCCTGGCTTGGAGGGTCCTATGCCCACAGAGTCTCACTGATTGCTAGCACGGCAGTCTGAGATCAAACTGCAAGGCAGCAGCCAGGCTGGAGGAGGGGCGCCTGCCATTGCCCAGGCTTGCTTAGGTAAACAAAGCAGCCAGGAAGCTCGAACTGGGTGGAGCCCACCACAGCTCAAGGAGGCCTACCTGCCTCTGTAGGCTCCACCTCTGGGGGCAGGGCACAGACAAACAAAAATTCAGCAGGAACCTCTGCAGACTTAAATGTCCCTGTCTGACTGACAGCTTTGAAGAGAGCAGTGGTTCTCCCAGCACGCAGCTGGAGATCTGAGAACGGACAGACTGCCTTCTAAAGTGGGTCCCTGACCCCCGAGCAGCCTAACTGGGAGGCACCCCCCAATAGGGACAGACTGACACCTCACGCTGCCGGGTACTCCTCTGAGACAAAACTTCCAGAGGAACTATCAGACAGCTGAATTTGTGGTCTCACGAAAATCCGCTGTTCTGCAGCCACCACTGCTGACACCTAGCCAAACAGGGTCTGGAGTGGACCTCTAGCAAACTCCAACAGACCTGCAGCTGAGGGTCCTGTCTGGTAGAAGGAAAACTAACAAACAGAAAGGACATCCACACCAAAAACCCATCTGTACATCACCATCATCAAAGACCAAAAGTAGATAAAACCACAAAGATGGGGAAAAAACAGAGCAGAAAAACTGGAAACTAAAAAGCAGAGCACCTCTCCTCCTCCAAAGGAACACAGTTCCTCACCAGCAATGGAACAAAGCTGGACGGAGAATGACTTTGACGAGTTGAGAGAAGAAGGCTTCAGACGATCAAACTACTCCGAGCTACAGGAGGAAATTCAAAGCAATAGCAAAGAAGTTAAAAACTTTGAAAAAAAATTAGACGAATGTATAACTAGAATAACCAATGGAGAGAAGTGCTTAAAGGAGCTGATGGAGCTGAAAGCCAAGTATCGAGAACTACGCGAAGATTGCAGAAGCCTCGGTAGCCGATGCGATCAACTGGAAGAAGGGGTATCGCTGATGGAAGATGAAATGAATGAAATGAAGCGAGAAGGGAAGTTTAGAGAAAAAAGAATAAAAAGAAACAAACAAAGCCTCCAAGAAATTTGGGACTATGTGAAAAGACCAAACCTACGTCTGACTGGTGTACCTGAAAATGATGGGGAGAATGGAACCAAGTTGGAAAACACTCTGCAAGATATTATCCAGGAGAACTTCCCCAATCTAGCAAGGCAGGCCAACATTCAGATTCAGGAAATACAGAGAACGCCACAAAGATATTCCTCGAGAAGAGCAACTCCAAGACACATAATTGTCAGATTCACCAAAGTTGAAATGAAGGAAAAAATGTTAAGGGCAGCCAGAGAGAAAGGTCGGGTTACCCACAAAGGGAAGCCCATCAGACTAACAGCTGATCTCTCAGCAGAAACTCTACAAGCCAGAAGAGAGTGGGGGCCAATATTCAACATTCTTAAAGAAAAGAATTTTCAACCCAGAATTTCATATCCAGCCAAACTAAGCTTCATAAGTGAAGGAGAAATAAAATACTTTACAGACAAGCAAACGCTGAGTGATTTTGTCACCACCAGACCTGCCCTAAAAGAGCTCCTGAAGGAAGCACTAAACATGGAAAGGAACAACCGGTACCAGCCCCTGCAAAAACATGCCAAATTGTAA
This sequence comes from Nomascus leucogenys, assembly GCF_006542625.1. NCBI lineage: Eukaryota > Metazoa > Chordata > Mammalia > Primates > Hylobatidae > Nomascus > Nomascus leucogenys. Next base: position 54,853,569 of record NC_044394.1, read on the forward strand.
AGACCATCGAGGCTAGGAAGAAACTGCATCAATTAACGAGCAAAATAACCAACTAACATCATAATGACAGGATCAGATTCACACATAACAATATTAAGTTTAAATGTAAATGGGCTAAATGCTCCAATTAAAAGACACAGACTGGCAAACTGGATAAGGAGTCAAGACCCATCAGTGTGCTGTATTCAGGAAATCCATCTCACGTGCAGAGACACACATAGACTCAAAATAAAGGGATGGAGGAAGATCTATCAAGCAAATGGAAAACAAAAAAAGGCAGGAGTTGCAATCCTAGTCTCTGATAAAATAGACTTTAAACCAACAAAGATCAAAAGAGACAAGGCCATTACATAATGGTAAAGGGATCAATTCAACAAGAAGAGCTAACTATCCTAAATATATATGCACCCAACACAGGAGCACCCAGATTCATAAAGCAAGTCCTGAGTGACCTACAAAGGGACTTAAACTCCCACACAATAATAATGGGAGATTTTAACACCCCACTGTCAACATTAGACAGATCAACGAGACAGAAAGTTAACAAAGATATCCAGGAATTGAACTCAGCTCTGCACAAAGTGGACCCAGTAGACATCTACAGAACTCTCCACCCCAAATCAACAGAATATACATTTTTTTCAGCACCACACCACACCTATTCCAAAATTGACCACATAGTTGGAAGTAAAGCTCTCCTCAGCAAATGTAAAAGAACAGAAATTATAACAAACTCTCTCTCAGACCACAGTGCAATCAAACTAGAACTCAGGATTAAGAAACTCACTCAAAACCGCTCAACTACATGGAAACTGAACAACCTGCTCCTGAATGACTATTGGGTACATAATGAAATGAAGGCAGAAATAAAGATGTTCTTTGAAACCAATGAGAACAAAGACACAACATACCAGAATCTCTGGGACACATTCAAAGCAGTGTATAGAGGGAAATTTATAGCACTAAATGCCCACAAGAGAAAGCAGAAAAGATCCAAAATTGACACCCTAACATCACAATTAAAAGAACTAGAAAAGCAAGAGCAAACACATTCAAAAGCTAGCAGAAGGCTTGAGATAACTAAAATCAGAGCAGAACTGAAGGAAATAGAGACACAAAAAACCCTTCAAAAAATTAATGAATCCAGGAGCTGGTTTTTTGAAAAGATCAACAAAATTGATAGACCGCTAGCAGGACTAATAAGAGAGAAGAATCAAATAGATGCAATAAAAAATGAAAAAGGGGATATCACCACCAATCCCACAGAAATACAATCTACCATCAGAGAATACTACAAACACTTCTATGCAAATAAACTAGAAAATCTAGAAGAAATGGATAAATTCCTCGACAAATACGCCCTCCCAAGACTAAACCAGGAAGAAGTTGAATCTCTGAATAGACCAATAACAGGCTCTGAAATTGTGGCAGTAATCAATAGCTTACCAACCAAAAAGAGTCCAGGACCTGATGGATTCACAGCCGAATTCTACCAGAGGTACAAGGAGGAACTGGTACCATTCCTTCTGAAACTATTCCAATCGATAGAAAAAGAGGGAATCCTCCCTAACATATTTTATGAAGCCAGCATCGTCCTGATACCAAAGCCTGGCAGAGACATAACCAAAAAAGAGAATTTCAGACCAATATCCTTGATGAACATTGATGCAAAAATCCTCAATAAAGTACTGGCATACCAAATCCAGCAGCACATCAAAAAGCTTATCCACCATGATCAAGTGGGCTTCATCCCTGGGATGCAAGGCTGGTTTAACATATGCAAACCAATAAATGTAATCCAGCATATAAACAGAACCAAAGACAAAAACCACATGATTATCTCAATAGATGCAGAAAAGGCCTTTGACAAAATTCAACAACCCTTCATGCTAAAAACTCTCAATAAATTAGGTATTGATGGGACGTATCTCAAAATAATAAGAGAATAAAATACCTAGGAATCCAACTTACAAGGGATGTGAAGGACCTCTTCAAGGAGAACTACAAACCACTGCTCAATGAAATAAAAGAGGATACAAACAAATGGAAGAACATTCCATGCTCATGGGTTGGAAGAATCAATATCGTGAAAATGGCCATACTGCCCAAGGTAATTTATAGATTCAATGCCATCCCCATCAAGCTACCAATGACTTTCTTCACAGAATTGGAAAAAACTACTTTAAAGTTCATATGGAACCAAAAAAGAGCCCACATCGCCAAGTCAATCCTAAGCCAAAAGAACAAAGCTGGAGGCATCACGCTACCTGACTTCAAACTATATTACAAGGCTACAGTAACCAAAACAGCATGGTACTGGTACCACAACAGAGACATAGATCAATGGAACAGAACAGAGCCCTCAGAAATGATGCCGCATATCTACAACTATCTGATCTTTGACAAACCTGACAAAAACAAGAAATGGGGAAAGGATTCCCTATTTAATAAATGGTGCTGGGAAAACTGGCTAGCCATATGTAGAAAGCTGAAACTGGATCCCTTCCTTACACCTTATACAAAAATCAGTTCAAGATGGATTAAAGACTTAAATGTTAGACCTAAAACCATTAAAATCCTACAAGAAAACCTAGGCAATACCATTCAGGACATAGGCGTGGGCAAGGACTTCATATCTAAAACACCAAGAGCAATGGCAACAAAAGCCAAAATTGACAAATGGGATCTAATTAAACTAAAGAGCTTCTGCACAGCAAAAGAAACTACCATCAGAGTGAACAGGCAACCTACAGAATGGGAGAAAATTTTGCAACCTACTCATCTGACAAAGGGCTAATATCCAGAATCTACAATGAACTCAAACAAATTTACAAGAAAAAAACAAAGAACCCCATTAAAAAGTGGGCAAAGGACATGAACAGACACTTCTCAAAAGAAGACATTTATGCAGCCAAAAAACACATGAAAAAATGCTCATCATCACTGGCCATCAGAGAAATGCAAATGAAAACCACAATGAGATACCATCTCACACCAGTTAGAATGGCCATCATTAAAAAGTCAGGAAACAACAGGTGCTGGAGAGGATATGGAGAAATAGGAACACTTTTACACTGTTGGTGGGACTGTAAACTAGTTCAACCATTGTGGAAGTCAGTGTGGCGATTCCTCAGGGATCTAGAACTAGAAATACCATTTGACCCAGCCATCCCATTACTGGGTATATACCCAAAGGACTATAAATCATGCTGCTATAAAGACACATGCACACGTATGTTTATTGCGGCACTATTCACAATAGCAAAGAGTTGGAACCAACCCAAATGTCCAACAACAATAGACTGGATTAAGAAAATGTGGCACATATACACCATGGAATACTATGCAGCCATAAAAAATGATGAGTTCATGTCCTTTGTAGGGACATGGACGAAACTGGAAAACATCATTCTCAGTAAACTATCGCAAGGACAAAAAACCAAACACTGCATGTTCTCACTCATAGGTGGGAATTGAACAATGAGAACTCATGGTCACAGGAAGGGGAACATCACACTCTGGGGACTGTTGTGGGGTGGGGGAGGGGGGAGGGACAGCATTAGGAGATATACCTAATGCTAAATGACGAGTTAATGGGTGCAGCAAAACAACATGGCACATGGATACTTATGTAACAAACCTGCACGTTGTGCACATGTACCCTAAAACCTAAAGTATAATAATAAAAAAAAAAAGATTTTCTGAAATGGTAAAAAAAAAAAAAAAGAAAGGGAAAACAGAGTTACATGAGGTTGATGCTGAAAGTAAATTTACCGATTTTGTCAGAGATCACAATGACCTTATATATTAGTTTCTGCCGTATAAAATAATACTGTTTTTCTGACACTTTAAAAATAAAGTGCTGTATATTAAAATAGTAGCTAATATTTGAGAGAGATAAAGTTGTAGCTAGCTATACTTGCTTTTTATAATAATGAGAGATAGTATTTTACTTGGAATAAAAAACTACAAATAGTGTTCAGCTTAAATAATTTACTTAGGATTGTATTAATAATTATTTCTTCATATTTTAATATGACTAGTATTTCATGTCATGTATATTGCAAGCTATTCATATTTTTATAGAAACATATTTCTGATTTACAGGTTTTTTGCCTTATTGGTTATGTTCCATCAGTTATTCTGTTCACTTATATTGCTTCTTTCACCTTTAAGAAAATTTTAAATACCAAAGAATTTTGGTCATTTATCTATTCTGTGGTAAGTCACATTTTACATTATTTCAACTTTCCATAGCAGTTTAATTAACATGAATTCTTTCCTGATTATACTAAAAATGTTACATGTCTTTTGTAAGTGCAGAATTTAGATAGATAATTGGCAGCTTCTTTTTGTGTGTACATTTGTCTTCTGAATCATCCTTTCCACGTAGGAACAATATGGAAGATATTTAGCAACTAGTGTGTATCAAGGATACTAGCTACAAACAAGTGGTATTCTTGTTGCTTGCTGGCTAAATATCATTTCTTTTTCCATGTTTTATTAGAGGATTGAAAAAATAATTTAATGCTTAGACACCAATTTGTAAGTCAGTTTGTATGAAGTTTCTAAACACTTTGTTACTTCTTTTTATTTATTTTTTTCTTTAGACAGCGTTGGCTTGTATCGCAATCACTGAAATAACTTTCTTTATGGGATACACAATTGCAACTATTCTTCATTATGCCTTTTGTATCATCATTCCAATCTATCCACTTCTAGGTTGCCTGATTTCTTTCATAAAGGTAATTCTGCTAAATATTTTAATATGTTAAAAAACATAAAATAAATATGGTCTAATTTGGGGATGTTAGTTCTTGTACAGAAAATAGTAAAATGCATCAGGCTAATGGCTACTACTTGATTTAGATATTATTAATGCAGCATAAATTATTGTGAGCTCTTGTCAAACTGTAAATTCTCAAAGGAAAAGGGCTATGTTCATTACAGGTTCTCTCATGCTCAAAATGATGTATATAATTAGAAGTGTGACATGGTTTCAGTCAGTATTCATTTTTAGGAGTTTGTCGGTGATTAAATAATGTATTTTACTATAAAGGGATGAGAAAGAATAAAGTGTAAGAGATTTTCTTCAAGAAAAAATAGAGACAAAAACCAGATTCATTTTATTAAGGCTGGATAATTGAAAAAAATTTCCATGTGATTAGAAAAAATATTGTTATGAATTCTTGGTTTGGAATTGCTAATTAATTCTACCTACTACTCCTACTACCCCTGCTTCCCTTTTTAGGTCTCAGTTCAATGTGTTTAATTTATACTGATCCTCAGAAATATTTTGGGACAGGGAAGATTTTAAGTAAAAAATATAACTTACTAATATGAATAGCTAACTTATTTATAGAAAATACATGTTTGCTAAACAAAATACATTTTTTCATTTTAATCCAAATATTTCTACGTATTGCAGCATATATATTTTCAAAACTTTTTGTCTTAGATTTCTTGGAAGAATGTACGAAAAAATGCGGACACCTATAATCCATGGGATAGGCTTTCAGTAGCTGTTATATCGGTAAGAAATAAAGTGTTTTTGTGAGTTAGCATGTTACCTTCAGAATAGTTTGGTCCTATGGTTTTAACTATGTTTAGTTTTTTATCCTGTTGCATGAAAAAGAAGCTGCATAAAAAGTTAAGCATGTTAGTTAACGCTAGCTAATCTGTATTTCAGGGGGGAGTACCTTTCATTTACTGAATATGTCCACTTTAATATACTTAGCCTTTTACATGTTATTAATTCTATTTAATTACAGTTCTGTCTTAGAAGCAAAAACAAAGTTTTTGTGTTTGATTATATTTTATGAAGCTGACAATAAATGAATGATACAGAGGTAGAAAATATGTGAATAATTTGCTAAAAATAATTCTGCTTTGGTTTGTATTAAAATTTATTTTTAATTATCTTTATCATGTAAAATATAAAAAAGTTGTGATTACTTCTTTTGGTAATGGCAAGGAACTTGATGTATGTAGTCTTAGTTCTGTTGGCAAAGGAAAAAACAACAGCAACAACAAATCTTTTAGTTATGAGCTGCTACATGTTCTTCTTTTAGCCTTACCTGCAGTGTATACTGTGGATTTTCCTCTTACAATACTATGAGAAAAAATATGGAGGCAGATCAATAAGAAAAGATCCCTTTTTCAGGTCAGTTGATTTTTTAAAAATTTTAAATGTTTTTAGTATATTTACAGAACTGTGTAACCATCACCATAATTTTGGAACATTTCCAGCACTCCAAAAAGAAACTTTGTACCCATTAACAGTCATTTTCTTATCCCTATTCCCATAGCCCCCAGTCTTGGGTAGCGACTAATCTACTTTCTGTTTCTGTCAGATTTGCCTATTCTGAACACTTTATATAACTGGACAATGGAAATATGCTTTGGAAAACTTGAGTCAAAAGACTGACAATTCTCTTAAATACCTTGTATTTAACTTTTATATCTATTTGCTTTTTACCATAGTTGGTTGGCATGTTATTTTAATGTTGGAAAATCATCAGATTTGCCAGATAACATCTTTGAAAAATTGCTAGGATTTGGGTGGGCACTATATTAGTATCTAGCATATGGTTTTACACTTAGTATAATGTTTGGAGGGCTCATCATGTAGTCGTGTGTAGCAGTACTAAATTACCTTTTTATTTTTGTTGAGTAATATTACACTGTATGTGTGTACTGCACTTTTTATATATCTTAGTGAGTTGCTTTTACTTTTCAGCTATTATGAACAATGTTGCTATGAATATTTGTATACAACTGTTTGTATGGACATATATTTTCATTTCTCTTGGGTGGATACCTAGAAATGGGATTGTTGGGTCATTTGAGGAATTGCCAGACTATTTCTAAAGTGGTAATACCATCTACACTCCCGCTAGGAATGTTTTAGGGTTCTATTTTCTCCACATCCTTGCCAACGCTTGTTGTTGTTTGTCTTTTTTTTACATATTCTTCCAAATATATTAGCTAATTTGTTTTTACTTTTTCTTCTATCCAGCCTTGCTTACATGATTCATCACTTCATTATCATTTCAGCATCCTCAACTTTTGTCTTTTTGACCTGTCCACTAAAAATTATAATTATTGGTGAATCGAATTATATGCTGGAAAAAATAAAAGTTCCATTTGTTAATACTACATATTTATTCCATATAAATTCAGCTGGTTTTTTAAAAAAATTATTTTAGATTTGGAGGTAAATGTGCATGTTTGTTAGCTGGGTATATTGCATACTGGTGGGGATTGGGCTTCTATTGTAACACTACCCAAATAGTGAACGTTGCACCTAATAGGTAGTTTTTCAACCCTCATCCCCATCCCCTTTTGGAGTCCACAGTCCTAATGTTTCCATGTTTATGTTCATGTGTATCCACTGATAAGTGAGAACATGTTGTATTTGATTGTCTGTTTATAAGTGAGAGCTTATAAGTGAGAACATGTAGTATTTGATTGTCTGTTTCCAAATTAGTTCACTTAGGATAATGGCCTCCAGTTCCATCCATGTTGCTGTAAAGAACATAATTTCATTCTTTTTATGGCTGTGGAGTATGCCATGGTGTATATGTACCATATTTTCTTTACTCAGTCAACTGTTGATGGACTGTTAGGTTTGTTCTATGACTTTGCTATTATGAATAGTACCATGATGAACATATGAGTTCAGGTGTCTTTTTTATGTAATGATTTTTTTTTCCTTGGGGTATATATCCAGTAGTAGGATTGCTGGGTTGAATGGTAGTTATATTTTAATACTGTTTGGTAACATATCACATTTGCCTAGTTAGCACCTTCTTATCTCTTTCTTTTCAATAGTTATCTAAAGCTTTCTCTTTATTCCTCGTATTCGTCAAATCACCTTATCTTACTTCTTGCTTCTCAGTAAATAATCTTGTCATTTATCTCAGAAAATAGAAGCATTTAATTATAAGTTATAAATTTCTACAAATTTATTCACATCTTCCATCATTTTTGCCTTTTCCAAGTCCTAGAGGAAGTAGCAGCCCATCCTATTATCCAAATCTTCATTTATTCTGCATACTTGGAATATTGCTCAATTTTCTTTTTCTCTTTTTCTCTTTCCTTTCTGGATCTCAATAGTGTATTTTTTCTCTTATTCTCTTTCCTTTCCAGATCTCAATAGTGTATTTTTTTCTCTTTTTCTCTTTCCTTTCTGGATCTCAATGGTATATTTTTTGTGGGGTTGGGGAGGGTCACCTTTCTTTCATATATGAAAGAACCCATGGATCTCATTTGAACGTGAATCCATCCCTAATTCCTATTCTATATCTCTCTTTCCTTTCATAGCCAAAATTCTTCTATCTCCAGTTACTCACCTTCCATCCACTCCTATAACTTCCCGCAATCTGGGTTTTCCCTTACCTTTCCATTGATACTATTTTCAATAAGATAACTAATGATTTTGTCTTTTCATTGTCTAATAGGTCAACTTATTTAACTAATCTGCAGCCTTTAATATGATTGACATTGTTCTCTTTACACATTTTTCTTTTCTTTTCTTTTCTTTTTTCTTTTTGAGATGGAATCTCACTCTGTCACCCAGGCTGGAGTGCAGTGGCATGATCTCAGCTCACTGCAGCCTCCACCTCCTGGGTTGAAATGATTCTCCTGCGTCAGCCTCCCAAGTAGCTGGGATTACAGGCATATGCCACCACACCTGGTTAATTTTTGTATTTTATTTTTTAGTACAGACAGGGTTTCTCCATGGTGGCAAGGCTGGTCTTGAACTCCTGACCTCAAGTGATCTGCATGCCTCGGCTTCTTAAAGTGCTGAGATTACAGGCAGGAGCCACTGCGCCTGGCCACATTTTTCTTGTTCCTTTGTTTTCCATTATGTCTTCTCCTGTTTGCCTCTGTCCTTCAAAATTGCCTTTGCAAGCACTTCATCCTCTGTCTATCCCTAAAAATGGTGTTACTGTGGGTTCTGATGTCAGCCCTCTACATCTACTCTTTCTGGGCAATTTCATTTATACTCAGGTTGTAAATTTTTTGAGGACAAGGTTCATGTTTTTTTATCTTTCTTTCTGTGTGATAATACCTGGCACCTACTAGTCATAAATAATATTGTTGAATAAATGAATGAATTTAGATAATATCATCCAAATGCTATCAGTCATTGAAAAATAATGCTTGTGGCTGGGTGTGGTGGCTTGAACCTGTAATTTCAGGACTTTGGGAGGCTGAGGCAGGTGGATCACTTGAGGCCAGGAGTTTGAGACCAGCCTGGGCAACATGGTGAAACCCTGTCTCTACTAAAAATACAAAAATGAGCCGGGCGTTGTGGTGCGTGACTGTAATCCCAGCTACTCAGGAGGCTGAGGCAGGAGAATCGCTTGAAACCAGGAGGCAGAGGTTATAGTAAGCTGAGATCGTACCACTGCACTCCAGCGTGGGCAACAGAGTGTGAGACCCTGTCTTAGAGAGAGAGAGAGAGAGAGAGAGAGAGAGAGAGAGAGAAGAGAGAGGAGAGAGAAATATCGCTTATAATTCCACCTTTCAGAGATAATCCTAGATCTTATGTTAGTGTATTTTTTCAGTCTTTACCTAGTATCTGAATTTCTTACTATTTTAATTATTTGAAAACCTGCTGTCTTTTATATTTATTATATATATGTAGAAACCTTTCAACAAAGTCCAAAAATAGGAAGCTTCCAGAACCACCAAACAATGAGGATGAAGATGAAGATGTCAAAGCTGAAAGACTAACGGTCAAAGAGCTGATGAGTTGCCAGTGTTGTGAGGAGGTAATTTATTCTTTATGGCTAAGTCATAGTAAATATGAAATGATCAATTCCCAGTATATAGAAATTAATCTGAAAAATATTTTTCTTTGCATATGAAGCAATCTGAAAAAAATCTTTCTTGGAAAAAAATACTTTGTTTACTTACTTTTGAATAAGCCAGAATTTCAGTCATAAATGGATATTTATTTGTACAGTATCCCCTTACTAGCCAATATGATTTTTGTAATATGGATATGAGTTATGTGCAGCCTGTCATTTCATGATAAGTTTGATAACTTTCTTTTTAAATACAATTTTTCTTATTAGAAACCATCCATTATGGTCAGCAATTTGCATAAAGAATATGATGACAAGAAAGATTTTCTTCTTTCAAGAAAAGTAAAGAAAGTGGCAACTAAATACATCTCTTTCTGTGTGAAAAAAGGCTGGTATTTAATTTTTTCTTACATAACTTTTCTAGAAGAGTAATTTCCACTTTTAGTATGATTTGATTATGATTTTTTTTCCTTCAATTCCTTTAGGAGAGATCTTAGGACTGTTGGGTCCAAATGGTGCTGGCAAAAGCACAATTATTAATATTCTGGTTGGTGATATTGAACCAACTTCAGGCCAGGTATGATATATAAGAGTATAGGATATGTTGAATGTGATTTATATTGTTAATTAACGTAAACTTTTAGTGACATATTTGGATTTGATATTCAATTTTTATGTATATTTTTAGAATTTTTTGTACAGCCTGATCAAATTATGATCTTTTGGGTTATCTGTAAAAATAATGTGCATGGTGAAATTTTCATAGACACATGTAGACACACGCATATACAATATTTCTGCTTTTGTAATGCTTACATGCATGAGTTATTTGTCTACCAACTTAATGGAAGACAATTTTATTAGCTTCAGGAGATACGAGAGCTTGTTTTGACTTGCCATCAGCTAGTCTTTTATTATAAGCATGTCACTGACAACTTTGTGGATACTTCACAAAACTACCCTGATCCCATTTCCTGCTTCTCTCCCCTTGCTTACTTTATGCCAGCCACACTAACTCATTACTTTCCTGGAAAATGCCAGGCATACTCTTTTCTTTGGGTTTTTGCCCAAGATGTTTTCTTTGTTTGGCTATACCTTATACCCTAGAAATACATATACTAAATTCGCTTACCTCTTTGGCTCAAATGTCACCTTCCAGTGAAGCTCCCTGATCATTAGAATTACATCTTGCTTTTTCGTCCAACTCTGTATTACCCTTTCTGACCATGTCTCTGAACTCTGACTTAGCTTTATATGTCCTTCCATCATCAAACATCAAAAAGGAGTAAAACATCTGGCCGGGTGCGGTGGCTCATGCCTGTAAACCCAGCCCTTTGGGAGGCTGAGGCAGGAGGATCGCTTGAGCTCAGGAATTCAAGACTAGCCTGGGCAGCATAGTGAGACCTCTTCTCTGCTAAAATTCAAAAAAGAAAAAAAAAATAGCCAGGCATGGTGGCACATGTTTGTAGTCTCAGTTACTTAGTGGTAATAATAATAATAATAAAGGAGTACAAATCTGACTTGATATTACTCTGGCTGTAGGAAGGGGTTTTAATTAATGTACTTGCCACTTCCTTCACAGTGTAAATTAAGCAAAATAGTAAAAATTGGTTTGTGTTTCTATAGGTATTTTTAGGAGATTATTCTTCAGAGACAAGTGAAGATGATGATTTACTGAAGTGTATGGGTTACTGTCCTCAGATAAACCCTTTGTGGCCAGATACTACATTGCAGGAACATTTTGAAATTTATGGAGCTGTCAAAGGAATGAGTGCAAGTGACATGAAAGAAGTCATAAGTCGGTAAAATAATTGTCTTTAGATTCCTTTTATTACTTAGAGGAAAGGTTTGCATTTCATATTTTTAAAATTTCATAACAAGCATTTCTGTGGACAATGATTTTTATAGAAAATGTTTATTTTTCATATATTTATGATATATGAAAATATATTGATAGTTATAAATTATGATAGTTATAAAAGTCATTTTTCTATTTCTAGTTACAGGATGAATGTACCTATAGATATCATGAAACTTATTTTAATTCAAAGTGAACCATTTTATCAAGATATTAGTTTATTTAAAATGATGTAAATTGGAGACTTTTGCCCTTACCTACTTATAATAAGCTTCAACTGAGTAACTGTTCTAGAGAAAACAACATCAGGGATCACACCCGGTTGGTATTTGTGTTTATATGTATCATGGTATTCTCATTTTGTATTGTTCATTTTGCAGAATAACAAATGCACTTGATTTAAAAGAACATCTTCAGAAAACTGTAAAAAAACTACCTGCAGGAATCAAACGAAAGGTACTTTCATTAAACACCAAATAATGTCTGTATTTTTATTGATAGTTTAGTACCTGATATTGTCTTGAGAGATTCCTTATAGTGAACCTTTGTTAATTTCCCACCCATCTTTTTCTTTCCATGTAGTTGTGTTTTGCTCTAAGTATGCTAGGGAATCCTCAGATTACTTTGCTAGATGAACCATCTACAGGTATGGATCCCAAAGCCAAACAGCACATGTGGTGAGTATGGTACTTGTGACACAGTACATGATACTTTAGAACAGCTTTTTTTATTATAATAGTTTTATGTTAGTTTTATGTACATCTTGATTTTAAATCCTATTCAAATGATACAATAGTAATTAAAAATTAAATAGATTTAGAGATTTCCTTAAGCTTTTAAAACTTTGCTGTGTTTTTCATGAAGTGTTCATAATATTTTACATATTCCGAAACAGAAATAAGCATGAGTCATTATTAAGATAAAGAGTTCTAGTGTTCTGAATAGTTTTTAAGTTTTTTTCTAGTCATTTAGCATACAAATGATCTTTCCCATAATAATGGTGTCTTGAATTTATGTTGAGACTCTTTCTAATACAGTCATGCATTGCCTAATGACAGAGATACATTCTGAGAAGGGCGATTTTGTTGTTATGCAAACAGAGTGTACTTATATAAATCTCTGGGTGGTTATAGTCTACTACACACCTAGACTATATGGTATAGCCTATTACTCCTAGGCTATAAATCTGTAGAGCATGTCACTGCGCTGAATACTGTAGGCAGTTGTAATCCAATTGTATGTATTTGTGTATCTAGACATATCTAAACACAGAAAAGATACATTATAGAAGTATTATAATCTTATGGAATCACTGTTGGAAATGTGTTTCATCATTGACTGAAATGTCATTATGCGGTGCATTTAAAGTACTAATTAGTTGAACAACTCTTTTTTTTTTTGTTTTTTGAGTCAGAGTCTTGTTCTGTTGCCCAAGCTGGAGTGCAGTGGCGCCATCTTGGCTCACTGCAACCTCTGCTTCCCGGGCTGAAGCGATTCTCCTGCCTCAGCCTTCCAAGTAGCTGGGACTACAGGCAACAGCCACCACACCCGGCTAATTTTTTGTATTTTTAGTAGAGGCAGGGTTTCACCATGTTGGCCGGGCTGGTCCCGAACTCCAGATCTCAGGTGATCCACCCTCTTCGGCCTCCCAAACTGCTGGGATTACAGGTGTGAGCCACAGCACCTGGCCTTGAACAACTCTTTAAGCCTCGACTTCCATGTCTGTAAAATAATAAGGTTTGGTTTGGATGCATGTTAAGGTTTTCTTATGATTCAAAGCCTGTTTTGGTTATAACATGAAAAGGCATCAATTTTAAAATTTATTTGTTGTCATACTTTTAGCCCATATTAACATTTGAAATCATAGATTTTTTTTTCCATTTGACAAGCTTTCAAAATGAAGGGAAAATAAATTAGAATATAAAAGTCATGGCCTGGCACAGTGGCTCACACCTGTAATCCCAGCACTTTGGGAGGCCGGGGTGGGCGGATCACGAGGTCAAGGAGACCATCCTGGCTAACACGGTGAAACCCCGTCTCTACTAAAAATACAAAAAAAAAATTAGCCGGGTGTGGTGGCGGGTGCCTGTAGTCCCAGCTACTCAGGAGGCTGAGGTAGGAGAATGGTGTGAACCCGGGAGGTGGAGCTTGCAGTGAGCCAAGATCGGGCCACTGCACTCCAGCCTGGGGGACAGAGCCAGACTCTATCTCAAAAAAAAAAAAAAAAAGAATATAAAAGTCATAGTTGGGCAGGATGTAATAGCCATAGCAATTGATATTTGGTATGTTTTAATTAACTTAATTAACCAACCGGTTGGATTTTTAAAAACCCATTTTTTTAAACAAACAGATGTGTTCCTCTCTTTTTGTTTTATTTATGTTTTATAGGCGAGCAATTCGAACTGCATTTAAAAACAAAAAGCGGGCTGCTATTCTGACCACTCACTATATGGAGGAGGCAGAGGCTGTCTGTGATCGAGTAGCTATCATGGTGTCTGGGCAGTTAAGGTCGATGTCTAAATAGCATGCCATTTAGGGGAAGAGGGTGGGGGCTGGATTTTGAATGTCATCATTTCAAAAACATGGCAATAGTTAGTAATTTAAATGTAAATATTTTAGTTTTTGAGTTAGCTTTTTATAGATTGACTTGGATGTTGAGTTTTTAAAAAATATGGCTGTCTACTTTGAATTTGAATTTACTTAATATTTCAATAACAGAATATTATTTTTAGGCATAGTACTTGTTATTTTAAAAAATTGTTATATATTGAATTAATTATATAACACAAATATGAAATAAATATATGAGTTTCTACTTACATAAATAAATAATCGAGTAAAGAAATAAGTGTGAGAGAAGAGGTGCATCTTCCTTACAGAACAACTCCAAATAATAATATATGTAGATAATACCCACTTCAAGGGAGGAGGCTTAATCTCCTATCCCCCAAGTTTGGACGGGACTTAGCCAGTTTCTTGTAAAAAATAAATGACAGAAGGAGAAAAATAGTAACTTTACAGTTGAGAAAGCTGGCAAATACTACCTTAACTAAACAATGTTGTGCAGGTATCATGTATTCACTGATCTGATATGATGGAAAAAGTACTACAGCTGTGTGATATTCTCTCCAAAACCCATAACCCAAGTCTAGTCATGAGAAAAATATCAGACTAACCCAAATTGAGGGACCTTCTAACACATGCCTGACCAGTACTTCTCAAAACTGTCAAAATCATGAAAGAGTAAGAAACTGTCACCCACAGTTAGAGACTAAGGTGACATGACAGCCAAGAACACTATGGTATCCTGGATAGAACCTGGAATAAACAAAGGACACTAGTAGAAAATTGGTGAAATCTAAATAAAGTATGGAGTTCAGTGACAAGGAATGTGCCAATGTCGGTGTCTGAGTTGTGACGAATTTACCATGGTAATATAAGATGATAAGACTAGGGAAACTGAAACTGGATGAAGAGTGTATGGGGATGCTGTATTTTCTTTGTAATTTTTCTCTAAATGTGAAAGTATATTTTTTAAAAATGTAGTTATATGTGTGAGAGATTATTCTTTGAAGCTGTCATTTTATATCTGAGCTTTCTTTTAAAAAATCACTTCAGATGTATCGGAACAGTACAACATCTAAAGAGTAAATTTGGAAAAGGCTACTTTTTGGAAATTAAATTGAAGGACTGGATAGAAAACCTAGAAGTAGACCGCCTTCAAAGAGAAATTCAGTATGTTTTCCCAAATGCAAGCCGTCAGGAAAGGTAAAATTTTAAAAAATGTGGTTATATTTCTTTATAGAGCAAAGGTTATAAAAAGTTATTATATTAAGGATTAAGTGAAAAATCATCTTTTCATTCATAGACCATATATGTATATCTCTGTGTGTGAATATATATATATTTTCATATATATGAAATATATGTATCTGTAGATAGATAATTTATATATATATATCTCTGTATTATCACCAATACTGGACTAATGAAGTCTGATGGCTGGTGTTTTATATCTGCCTTAGTATTAGATTTTTCAATATTCAGTAGTATTTAAATTTTTTTAACATTCTTAGTAGCAATGAGAGTTGTTTTGCATGAAAATGTTATTATTTTAAACAATTTTCATCCAAGTAAATATCAGAATAAGTTATTGAATTTAATTTTGAATTTTAAACTTATTGAACTTCAGCTTTAGAACACAATGGTAGTAATATTTTTTATTTTTTCCATATTTTATCTTTTTTTTCAGTTTTTCTTCTATTTTGGCTTATAAAGTTCCTAAGGAAGATGTTCAGTCCCTTTCACAATCTTTTTTTAAGCTGGAAGAAGGTAAGTAGTATTTGAAAAGCATTTATGTTGTAGCTCTAAAATTATGAAAGAATTTTATTTAAAAAGTTTAAAACTGGGGACTCGGTTTATTTTAGAAACTATGGCAGATAAGAAGATCACCTTTTATTCATTTAGTCTAAGACACAGGTGAACACTAATGTCATAAGGATTTTGTAGATAAACTCTATTGTAATGTAAACCTTTTGCAATCTTCAGAGAGCACTGACACAGTTTATCACATTGCATCTATGAGAAGGGTCAGCTTAATTATCGAGTCTTTGCAGTTAGTCCAGCAGCAAGAGCTCTGAGTTTCTTGAATCCTTACTTCATACTGGTCCATAGAGGTAGCAACACTATCAAGACTCCAGTGGCAAAGAGAATTCTGAGTGTAGCGAGCAGTGGGCAGTCCCCAAAATTTTAAGGAAGCTTATAGAATCTTGGCATTTTAAAAATAAGTGGTATGTAGGATAAATATATATATGCTGGTGACAGTTGAGGGAGATCACCTCCTGGAAGAATCAGGTATTCGTATGCAGATTATTTTATGGCATTTATAAACCGTGAAACAACCTATATTTATGTAAAAGGTTTATTATTAATAATTTTCAAAATAACTACAGGATTTTTATAATTGTTCTTTATGTGATTACTGAATACAAAAAGATTTCCTGATACTGTATATATTCTTGTCGCAGCTATATATTAATGGGTTTTCTTTTGCCAAGAACACTAATTAATTATTTTTTTTGTCTGTAATATATGTATTCACATAGTCAGGTAAAGTTCTGCTTTCCTGGCGATTTCTTTATGACCAAAGAGAACACCTGAACTACTTATGGAGCATTAAATTAAAGGAATGAATAGAATAACAGAAATTTGGTTTTAGCTTATATTGCAAAGGAATCTGAAATAAATATAGAAAAGTTTATGAGCCGGGCATGATGGTTCACACCTATAATCTCAGCACTTTGGGCGGCTGAGGCGGGAGGATCCCCTAAGCCCATGGTTCGAGACCAGCTTGAGCAACATAGTGAGACCCTGTTTTTACAAAATATTTTTTTAAATTACCCGGGTGTGGTGGCATGTGCCTGCAGTCCCAGCTACTCAGGAGGCTGAGGTGGGAGGATTGTTTGAGCCTGGGAGGTTGAGGCTGCAGTGAGCCATGATTGTATACTTGCTCTGTTGCCCAGGCCACTGTATACCAGCCTGGGCAACAGAGCAAGACCTTGTCTTAAAAACAAAACAAAAGGTTTATGGAGATAGGACCAATATCCAGAATCTAGTTCAAGAAGCCAGAATAGGCTACAGTGGAGTTGGAGAATGGGAGATAAGAGAGCAGGGATCAAAAGAAGACATGAAAAGAATCACCAGGAAAAAGATAATGGAGGAGAACTTAGAAAAAGTGAAATAAGACAAGTAACATTAAACATACAGTACTTAGGGCTATAGAGGAATTATAGGCGTGGGGAAGAGAAAGGAAGTAAGCGGGAAAAATAACATGTTTTGGCAGCTTCAAATTTAAGTGGATTGATTACAGAGATATTTTAAAACATTGTTAGTCACTTTGGTGGGTATTGCCATTTTTTTCAGATATTGAGAAGTAAAATACTATTTTTATATTTTAATAGCTAAACATGCTTTTGCCATTGAAGAATATAGTTTTTCTCAAGCAACACTGGAACAGGTACTATAAAGTTAAATTTTTAAAAATTATTTTATAGAGGAAGGTATCTGATATCGATTGTTTTGGTTTATATCAGAGAGGGAGAGATATCGTAAACCCGTGACAAATTGTTACAGAATAATCTTAAACTTGGTATAATTTTAATCAACCTTAGGTTCTTCACTTACTAATTTTTTAAATTTTATTTTTAAAATTGATATTGACAAATGACACTGTTTATTGGGTACAGTGTGATGTTTTGATACATGTGTGCAATATGGAATGCTTAAATCAAGCTAACTTTCATTTGCTTATTTTGAATATCTGTTTTTTTCATTTTGTAAAGAAAGTGAGTCATGATGGTGGTGTTTCACATTAGTGTATTTGAAATTACATTAAGTAGTTATGAATTATTTTTTAAAAAACAAATCTATTAATCTAAAATAGTATTCATCTTTGCATGTAACTTTTGGAAATAACTTAATCTGTTTGAATAATGTTAATGTTAATAAATCTCTTGATACTTGTTAATATAACTAGATACAGCCTTGTACCATTTCTGATTTAGTTAAAAGTTCTTTGAGATACTTGAGATACAGAATACTGTATTCATTTATTTCTTTTCACCTAGGTTTTTGTAGAACTCACTAAAGAACAAGAGGAGGAAGATAATAGTTGTGGAACTTTAAACAGCACACTTTGGTGGGAACGAACACAAGAAGATAGAGTAGTATTTTGATTTGTATTGTTCAGTCTGCTTACTTGGACTTACTTCTTTTTCACTTAATTTTAACTTTGGTTTAAAAAGTTTTTTATTGGAATGGTAACTGGAGAACCATGAATGCACTTGAAATTTTTCTAAGCTCCTTAATTGAAATGCTGTGGTTGTGTGTTTTGCTTTTCTTTAAATAAAACTTATGTATAATTAAGTGAAGCTGCATGTTTGTATTGAAGTATATTGAACTATATGGTTTGTATGTCATCTTTTTCACCATTCAAAAACAGTGCTTCTGAATTTATGATTTAAAGGAATAGTGATAGAATAGTTTTATTTTGAAGTTATCTTTAAGTTTATGCCATCTTCTTAAATAAGTATGTAATATTCCAATCTAAATAAAAAACTAATTCATAACTAATGCATAGAAAAGATATGTAAAGCAATGTGAAAGTTTCTTGCTTCTCCTTTTTAATTTCTAAAAAAGCCACTTTGAATGGAAGTTGTCATCCGTAAAAGCTGAAGTGTAAGCACTAGGAAATCTCAATACAGAGATTTGAGGAAAGTTATATCCACTAGGTGGCAGTCATTGATCATAATAAGTGAAATGAGCCCTTGTTCTAGTACATGATTTTAGGCATAGGTAATTAGGTATGTGAAATTACATTTCTTTTATTTAAAGTAAAATTCAGAAGGTTTTAGTTGTTATAATTAAAGGAAGACTGTGTTTAGAATCTTATGTAATAGTCTGATTTTTTGACTCTGTGGCTAGAATGACAGTTATCTATGGAGGTGGAAGAATTAAGCCATACCTTTTCCCTCATCACTCTTGGAACATACAAATTTTTTGTCATCTTCCTTGCAAAGGGCACATTTAATTTTGTTCTTGAATAAAATATTTTATTGGGTATTTTTATTGGTAAACTTTACTGAATATCTTTCTCTTTCATAAAATTGTAAGTAGATCAGTGTGTAGATTTATTTAATAACTTACCT
Source organism: Nomascus leucogenys (assembly GCF_006542625.1). NCBI lineage: Eukaryota > Metazoa > Chordata > Mammalia > Primates > Hylobatidae > Nomascus > Nomascus leucogenys. The sequence goes on from NC_044394.1 coordinate 54,872,951, forward strand.
CATTGACTTTGGAACATGGTGGGATATGAATAAACTCTTTCAAGGGTTAAATTAAGAATTGTAAGTGCAGTACACCTATTTCTTTTTAATAAGAAGCAGAATTTCATTATTTGATAGAGTTAAAGGCATGGCTTATATTTTCTTAGAAATACTTCCTTGTAGAACCCATGTATTGGCTAAAGGTATAAAATAGTGTAAATAATGCTAGTTGACATTACATTTCAACCAAATGAAAGTATTAACTTCATAAAACAAATATATTGAGAGTGTGATTATTGTATTAGACAACAACAACAGCAATGACAGAAGGATTTGGTACTGAGTTACTTTAAATAAGCAAACCCTTTCAGTGGCATTATTAATTCTTTAATGTAGGCAAAATTTAATGAACTTTTAGCTTTATTGTGTAATAAGACATCTGTGATTTTAGGCTCTAGCAGCAGATTTAAAAGTGTTCTTTCTTGGTACAAAGTACGTGGCTGATATTTTCCCCCATTGCTGGGGCAGTTGCTATACACTTTCCTGAAGTATACATAATGTTCACATAAATACCCAGGGACCTCTCTTTTGGGATGTGCTTTTGTAATATGTGTAACCTTGAATACTTAAGTTTAATAAAAGCAACAAAATTATATCTATAGTTTACTAAGGCAGTCACGAAAAAACATAGTTTTTTTTAGAACCTGACCATCCTGAGAAAGTTATGTCATCTGAAGATAGAGCATGACTAATATAGAAAATTACCTGCTTTTGCATGTAGATTTGGTGACTTTCACTTTACATTTGTGAATGTGTAATTAGTGCAAAGTAAATTTTTTTTCCTGCAAAGTGAAAGTTGAGTAGTCACAATCATGTTATTTATTTTGTTCATTTAGTTACTTTGCTTTTAATGTATATGAATACATGCTCTTGTAAACAATTTTAAAAGACATTCAAATTTTTTTTTAGTTTTTATATACTCAGAATATATTTTGGTTGTTAAATTAAATTATGTTCCCTTTTTCACAGTAACAAAATCTGACTCAGGAGAAATATAACTTAATTCTTAGGAAAACAAGGGTAAGTGAGCTGGAAAGCAAAAGAGACAAAAAGTCAAATATATTTATTTACAGTGTAAAGTTCATGTTTCTGAACATATTAATTTTAAAATGTCTTAAATTACTGATCTCAAAACTTTTTTCTATATCAATACAGATAAATAAATAAATACACATATTAGGCAAAAGCAACATCACCAACCTATATTTCCCATCCATGGTCAAATTTTAAAAGGAGAGTGAAAGCTGAGCTTTACTGAGTGAGTGTTTACTGACTAATAAGGCAAGAAAAAACATGATGAGTGTACTTTACATCTTACTTTTGTGGGCTCTTAATTTTTTTTTTCTAGTTTGTTTTCAGTAAAGACAGTGGGTTTTCTTTAAAATAATTTTTTCTTTTAAATTGGCACAAATTACCTTAGGTCAGTATTTTGGTTTTAATCATTAAAACATTTTTAGAGTAATGTAATTCAACAAATATTTTAAGTGATTATGTTTCCAGAAATGGATTCTTTGGAGAGAAGGATGACTATCAGTTTTGGCCCCGTAAGATCTTGAAGATCTATAAGATAGATACTTATATAACTTACATAAAATATATATAATATATTACTTATATAACTTATATAACTAGCTATTTTATATAACTAGCTGTAATATGACAAATCCTTTGCTACTAGTACTAACAACGTTTTATAGGAGCACAATTAATTTTACTTAGGATAAGTGTTGTTATTATTGTTTTTATTGTTCTGTTGGTCACTCAAAATTTGATTCTAGTTGTGCCCTGAGTTTGTTAAAATACCATACTGTATTTTTGTGTAACATGTAAATAGGCATTAATTTTTGAGAAATAGAAATGTTTATCCTTAATGTATTTTTAATTTGCTAACATTGATTTTTTATTTTCTTTCCTGAAATAGCATATTTCCTAAAATGAAAGAATTCTCAGATGAATAATTTTTGTATCAGCTATTCTTATAAGGTAAAAGTTTAATTATTTTTTATTTATAATGTTTTGTATGTAAGCAATTCTCAATGCTGCTCTTTAAGAAAAATAAATATGATTATATTAATAATAAGCTTTAAGAGTTGAAAATTTAAGACAAGTCATTTTGTATACTGAAGTGAGTTCTTTGTTATTTAGTGCTGATAATTGAATAATGAGTAGCTCATATTAAAAATGATGCAAAAACCTGGCACTAAAATTGTTAGTAATTTTTTTTAAGTATCTGAGGCTAGTTTTCAAGTGCAGAAGGAACATTGACAATTACTTTATGTTTTAATTTACATTCAGATTTTAAACATAAACTAGGTATGTTTATTGATCTTTTTGTCTTGAATGTATTTTTTTGTAAATAGAAAGCAATCACTTTAACTTACACATTATTACATATAACAGGTTCAGTTACTCTCAAATATTTAACACTACTTACATATTTATCACTTTCCTTAGAATTTTTGAACAAATTGATTCATACAAATACTTAGGCAATATTTTAAACTTAATGAACAGATTCTTCCCAAGTGCCTAAACAACTCTTGCAAATCAAATTACCTTTTTAAATTAAAAAATCAAGTTCTCAAGAATTTCAAGCATCATTTGATGTTTCTTTCATTTTTGAGATAGGGTCTCACTTTGCTGCCTAGGCTGGAGTGCAGTGGCACAATCCCAGCTCACTGCAGCCTCAAGCTCTCAGGCTCAGGTGATCCTCCCACCTCAGCCTCCTGAGTAGCTGGGACTACAGGCATGCACCACTGCACTCAGCTAATTTTCGTATTTTTTGTAGAGATGGGCTTTTGCCATGTTGCCCAGTCTGGTCTCAAACTCCTGGGCTCAAGGGATCCTCCCACCTTGGCCTCCCAAAGTGTTGGAATTACAGGTGTGAACCACTGTACCTGGCCTTCAAGCATCGTAAAAATAGGCAAAATACACAAAATTTCCTGGTTATAAGGCTTGCAACCACACTTGCATAAATATAGTAATATGTTGCATAACAACATTTTGGTCAAAAATGGGCCACGTAGTAAGATTATAAAATATAATACTGTATTTTTCTTGTACCTTTTCTATGTACACAAATACTTACTATTGTGTTACAGTTGCCTACAGTAGTAAGTATAGTAGCATGCTGTCCAGGTTTGTAGCCTAGGACCAACAGGCTGTATCATATAGCCTAGATGTGTAATAGGCTATTGCCTTAGCACAGTGACAAAATTGCCTAATGATGCATTTCCCAGAACATATCCCTGTTGTTACATGATGTGTGTACAAGATTCTCAAATAAATACAGTATCAGTACACTAATCAGAAGTAATTTTTTCACCGTGTCTACATATATACCTTTGCAGAGTTACACATTTGCCAATAAAAGGACTATCTCACACTATCAAAATTTATCCCTTTGATAATTTGAGACCAAGAGATGGATGCTAATTAGGTTTCTCAGTTAACGATTGGGACTGATCAAGGGGTATCTATCAACTAAAATAATGATATAAGCATAGAACCTGGATCTGCCTTCTAAGACTAAACTGGCAACTGTTGAGGTGGCCCTTCTTCTATGTTCAAACTTTGATTTTTGAGCTTTAAGTTATGAGTTAACTCAATCTAAGTTTCAGGTTTTTGCAACCCAGTATTTTTCCCCTAAAACAAGATGTTATTTAGGTTTTATTATTACGTTTCATCTAAATCCATGATAATAGGACTTTCCAAGTTCTGTGTTGTGACTATAGTATAACATGCTTAATTAATGAAAACGAATTCCTCAGACCAGGTGCAGTGGCCCACACCTGTAATCCCAGCACTTTGGGAGGCTGAGGGTCAGTAGTTCGAGACCAGTCTGGCCAACATGGTGAAACCCTGCCTCTACTAAAAATATAAAATTAGCTGGGTGTGGTGGCACGTGCCTGTAATCCCAGTTAGTTGGGAGGCTGAGGCAGGAGGATTGCTTGAACCCAGGAGGCAGAGGTTGCAGTGAGCCAAGATCGTGCCACTGCACTCCAGCCTGGGTGGCAGAGCGAGACTCTGTCTCAAGAAAAAGAAAGAAAGAAAGAAAATGGATTCCTCATCTGGGTTGCAATTTTACTTTCCTTTCTGTTTTGTAATTCTTATGTGTCTAATTAACCATAATACTATGGTCATTTTACCGACAGAATAATACCATTATTGTTTTGGTTCACCTTATCGAATTTTTATTTATTAACATATCTTTGTCATATAGTTGTAGGAGAAGATGTTGAGTGCTAGTTGTGATGTATATGTATTGGCTAGTAATTTCTTTGGCCAAATTATACTATTGATATTGTTATGTGATTATTATGTAGTTGATATTTGTTGTCTGTTGACTACATTTAAATTCTTATACATCAGTGTACATGAAATCAAGTTTGTGATAGAATGAGATTAAAATTATACATCAAGCTTTACAAATTGGTAAGAAATCTCAACTTCTAGTGTTATCATATCTGCTAATTTTAAAAGACCTTATCTGTATCTTCTAATTCTTTAGTAAGTAGGCATCCTTTGAATTTACCTTCACCAAATTAAGATACTAGATAGTTTTTATAGCCATCTATGATGGTGCCTAAAGTCTTTAAGTTTCAAAGAAAGACTGCTTTTCATTATTATTCAGTATTCACAAATATTTTATTGTATGTCAGTTAAGAATCAAGCACTTTTCTAAGCACTAGGCATATACATTATTGAAACAATAGACAAAAGTCTCTGCCCTCACTGAGCTTTTATTATAGTAAGACAAATTACCTACTTTAAAAAATACATAGTATGTTAGATGATGGGGAGGGAGATAAGGACTCTTGGTGCTGCAGATGAAAGCACACTGATCTCATGTAGGCAAGACTACACTGAGATGAGTTGGTACTGCAAGTACAAAGGCCCTGAGGCAAGTTTTGAGTGGCTTATTTGAGAAACAGGACCAGTGAAGCTTTAGCTAACTGATCAAGGGGGACACTAGTGGAAGATGGGATCGAAAGGGCCGTTATGGACATTTTATTGACCTTCAGTGAGATCAGAAGTCACTGGAGGGTTTTGAGTAGAGGTGTGGCAACATTAGGCATACTTGAAAGGAACAGTTTAGCTGCTGTGTTGAAAATAAATCAGATATGAGGGGACAGAGCACAAGAGACCTGTTAGGAGGCCACTGCATTTGGTTAGGCAAGAGATGGTGAGTTGAATCAGGAAGGTGATAAGAAGTGGTCTAATTCTGAATATTGTGAAGGTGGAGATTATAGTACATGGGGTATGGGAGAAAGTCAATGACACCAGGGCTTTTTGTTTTTTGTTTTGTCTGAGCCTCTGGAAGAGTAGAATTATCAGCAATTATTATGTCTCTGAACGTATCTTCTACTAGTATCATCAAGTGGATGAAGAAGACTATGGAAGTTTAGGTTTGAGGATTTGAGGGAAAGATCAGTTTTTTACTTGTTAAGTTTGAGATGCTCATTAGACATCCAAGTGGAGATGTCCAGTGAGCAAAGGAAATAAATATTGGGAGCAGTGTTAGTTTTGGAGCCCACTCACAAGCTGAGAGTCAAGGGGTATTGATGGTACAGCAAGGCCCTAGCAGTAGTGAAACATAGGTAATGTTAACTGAAGCACACTGCCAGAAGGCAAGGGGTCTTACCCAGAGTAAGGAAATTCTGAGAACAGATCTGAGACCCAGTGGCACAAATCTTAGCTACTGAAGAACTGAAAAGAAGGAAATTGTAAAGTGAAATTGAGTTTGCGATTGATTTCTTGGGAAAGCACTGCTGGGAAAGAGGAAAACAACTTTGGAAGGGGCCCATCCCTTGGAGGCTTGATGATGTAGAGAAGTCAGGCAGCTGAAGAGTTCTACAGAAACAAGTTAATATCACAGTCAGAAGACAGACCACCAAAATCTCACTACATGGTACTATTTACTAAAGAAATTGCATTTCACTGTACCAACAGAAGAGTGCTTTAGTTTGGAAACTAGGTTAGCCACTCCAAACCCTCCATTTCCTCTATTCCAAGACCATAGAATGGCCCATTGTTCCAAGTTCCTGTGGATGCTGAAATGAACTGCCTGTATTCCCCTTCAGAAATAAATAACTTATTTCTCCGGCTTCTGAGAGTGCTACCATCAAAGAGGTCACACTTTTCAACTCCCTAGGGCAGCCTCAACAAACTAATACAAGCCCCATTCCAGGATCTGCTCCTAACTTCCTTCCTAATGGCCAATAACAAGGATTAAGACATAAAGTAACTTGGCCAAAGTTGTGCTGGTATTTCTGAGGGAAGAAATGTACTGTATCACACAAGAGCTGCAGGAGCTAGCCACATCTACCCATAAGAGCTAGGAGAATATGCATGGGACTGAATTTTAAGGGTACATGATCAAATGATGCAGAACATAAAGTTGGATAAGTTTATTCAGAGTACTCTTCTGGCCTAAAGGATTTTTAATATCCTGGCAAGAATCCCAAGAGATGGTTCTTAGCAAGAACACACTGTTAAGATGGTTCCTGCATGGAAAAAGCAATGGCCCACCCAATGTCATGTATAAATATTGAAAACCGTGGTACATGATGCAAGAAAAGGGTGAAGACACCCAGAAAATCAGGCATCGTGCATGGGTGTACTATATGAGTTTAGAAAACACAGTAGATGACCAAATTCAAACGAACAAGGAATGTACTATTGAAGGGCACACCAACATCACTATACAGCTAGTGGTGGCTGTCCTATGAGCTGATGGTAAGTGATACCATTATAACACTGGGCTCACAGAGAGCAATGGGGATGATAAAATCCTGACTAATAGAGGCCAGGTGGCAGCACTTAACAATTAGACACCTAAGAAACCATGTGGACACAATTACTGTAAAAAGAACTGCAGAGCTCTCAACACAGAACAACTGTCCAAAGCCTGACACTGACAGACTTGACCAAATTTTAGCATGGCCTCTAGCAGCATAAGGCAGTGTCCGTAGTTTGATCGCAGGTCCCTACCCCCATTAAAAAACCGGTCTGAGAAAGCTCAATACTACCAGAAAAATCTACTTTTTGTTGTAGCCAACACATGATAACAGGCCCCTGATCTACTTTCTTAGAGCATTTATTTACTAAAAGGAGCTTACAATTATAAATATGTATCTTTTGCAGCTCACACGTTTCTTTCTCCAATGACCTGGAAACCATTCTTTTTAAAAATAGTTATCAAGAAGGATAAGGCCTCTGTTTTGCAGTCTCTGTGAGAGGATAGAATCCTAACTTTGATAATTGCCAACTAAGAAACACAGCTGACCTAATCACATTCACACTGACCAACCCTTTGTACTTTTCTATTTCTCTGACTCTGCTGAGCCCCTACAACCCCCCTACTCCCACTCGCCTTTTTAAACACCCCAATCACCTCTGTACAGATCAGAAGGCAACTCAGCTCTTTACTGTCAGTAGTTAACAAATAAAATTTGTTTTCACTGCTTTAGCTTTTAGGCCATGTTATCTTTGACAACAGCTAGGCTGTGGGGGATGGGGACAGTGATCCACAGTTATGGAGATATTTAATAGAACATTGCATCTCTAGGGGCCAAATGAATGGATCATCAACAGAGTACTCATTCTTTACAATTAAATCGATGGGTGATCAGGAGGTTGAAGACAACTGCCTCAACAGAAGGTCATGAGCCCTCTCTAGTTTCTGGATCTGAGCCAGTTTTTGTACCCACAACCCATTGAAAGAGAAGTTGGGTCCCTAGGAGGAGGGACCCTGCAAACGATATATGGTATTGGTTTCCTCAGACCTCCTCCAAAGTAATCTATAGGCTTTAACTCAGGTAATTATATACTGGAGAAAGCGGAATGCCCAATCATTTTAAGGTCTGTTTACCACAGCGTCAAAGTTGACACAAGTCCAAAGACTCTAAAGTATCATCATGGCCTCTCTGACAGAGTAAGAGGCATTTGAGGTCTAGATAATAACTAAAATCCTAGCCTAGAGCTAGTTCATAGAGAATCCACTAGTCTGTAGACCTATCTGTCGTGTCTCTAGTCCCTGAATTTGTAATTGGAATAGATATACATGGGAGTTGGCACAACCTCCATTGTTTTCTTGACCTATGGGGTAAGAACTATCATAGTGTGTATACTAGTTATCTAGGGCTGCTGTAACATAGTACCACAAATTGAGTGGCTTAAAACAACAGAAACTTATTCTCTTACAGTTCTAGAGGCCAAAAGTCCAAAATCAAGATGTCAGCAGGGTTGGTTCATTTTTGGATACTCAGAATCAGTTCCATGCCTCTTTTCTAGCTTCTGTAGTTGCTGGAATTTTTTTTTTTTTTTTTTTTTTTGTCAGAGTCTCACTCTTGCCCAAGCTGCAGTGCAATGGCGCGATCTCGGCTCACTGCAACCTCTGCCTCCCGGGTTCAAGCAATTCTCTTGCCTCAGCCTCCCGAGTAGCTGGGATTACAGGTGCCTGCCACCATGCCCAGCTAATTTTTGTATTTTTTAGTAGAGACAGGGTTTCACCATGTTGGCCAGGCTGGTCTCAACCTCCTGACCTCATGATCCACCCACCTTGGGCTCCCAAAGTGCTAGGATTACAGGTGTGAGCCACTGCGCCTGGCCAGTTGCTGGAAATTCTTGATGTTCCTTAGCTTGCAGATGCTTATCTCCAATCTTGTCACATAGCTGTCTTCCCTGTGAATGTCTTGTGTCTTCTTCAAAGGTTACCAGTCATTTTGAATTTAGGGCCCACCCTACTCCAATATTACGTTGTCTTTTTACATCTGCAAAGATCTTTTTTCAAAATACAGTCACATACTGAGGCTTTTAGGAAGGACATGAATTTTGGGGAAACTACAGTGGGAAAACTCGCCTAGCCCCAGTCAAGATAGGAAATAAAAACATTTCATTTTGGGAGAAGGAATGGGAAAGGAATGGAAGAAGTTAGTGCCACCCTTAAAGACCTAAAGATGCAAGTGGGAGGGGGATGGTCTTTATAGTATTTCCGTGTTAATATACTAATCTTGCCCCTGCAAAAATCCAATTCTAGAGGAGGATATTAGTCTAGAACAAATTCAGCCAACTGTTGGCTTCAGTTGAGTAGATTAACCAGATGCGCTATCTTTGCCAGAGCTGATTAAGAAGAGCTTCTGTCACGTGGTATGCAACCGCTGATTTGGCAAATGGCTCATTTTCCATTCCAATCAGAAACATTTTGCATTGATCTGGAATGTACAAAAGTATACATTTTGCTCTGCCCTAAGGTTACATTTAGGGTTTTCCTTCTCTCTGCCAATAAATTCCAAAAGAGACCTGGATCAGCTGGACATTTCATAGAACGTGACACTTGTCCACTCCATTGATGACATCATGGATTAAATGAGTAAGAAGTGGCTAGTACATTGGAAGCCTTGGTTAGACATTGTGCTACAGAAGGAGTATATCAAAATCCAGTGCCATTAATATTTGACCAGAAAATAATAACTTTTGCCATCTCCTCTTTACTATCCAAAATATACTGGATTTCTCCTTAGGAAACCTATTTTGCACTGAAGTGATTTGCTATTGTTTAATACAGGGTGTCTTAACCTTGGTACTACTGACATTTTGGGCTGGATAATTTTTCGTTGTGAGAGGCCGTCCTGTGCATTACAGGGTATTTGTAACATTCCTAGCCTCTTCCCACCAGATGCCAGTAGCACACTCTCCCAAGTGACAACCAAAAATGTCTCCACACTTTGCCAAATATTTCCTGAGGGAGGGTTGGGGTGGGGGTAGGGGGAGGAAGACAAAATTACTCCCATTTGAAAATATTTAATGCATTGATTTGGGTTGAAAATTGATTCATTTATCCAAAGGTGTCAGTGGAAAAGTTAGTTTTAATGATTTTCTGTAGTTTTTCCATACATAAGTAATCTTTCATACCCAGTGCTCAAAGGAGGTGGATTCTTGATTCTGGTTCACTCAGATTGAGGTAGTAGGGAGAAAATTTCAGTTCTAATCTTGTAATAAATAATTCTATCAGAGTTTTATAGACTCTATCTGCAGACTTATTCTCAAGGTCTTTGTGCATATTTGAATGCATGTCTTCTTTCAGTGCTGTTTTGAGTTAATCTTAGGTTATCTTTGAATATTTTGTGAACTGTCTTCTTACATGTGAAGTTATTTATTTGCTATTCTTAAGTCATTTCTCAATGGGGTTCCCAATTTGGGACTACTCACTTTGGGCAGGGGGGATTTACAAGCCCGCATTATAAATATTAGAAGTAGGTGCCCTGGATAAAAATAAACTGTTTATAAAGACAGTGTGGCAGATCCACAAGTTTGAATAGCTTTGCTTACGTTTTGAAGTTCAAAGAAAGAATCTTTTCAAAAAATCCTACTACTATTTGACTTGGCCATATATATATAGGTATTGTAAGATGCAAACCCAGGATCTTATCTTTGTCCTCATGGTTATTCCCATAAAGCTGAGGGTACAAAACCTATACAGCAGACAACTGAGACAAAAGTTGGAAACTGAATTGTATAGAAAGCCACTGGAAGTTTTCTTTTGCCTAGTTAAAGCTCAGAAGAATTTACAATGTACAATTTAAATTCAGAGTTGTAACTGTGCTGGGGGACAATGAATTTTACGCTGAAATGTGACAGTGTCAAGATTATTTAAAAGTATTGCATCTCTAACTTTAAAATTAAGGTTTTTTGTTTTGTTTTGTTTTTTTTTTTAAATCTCAGTAACCAGGAGAGATACAGTTTCTAATCCTGCCAGGTGGAAGCAGCACAATGCAAGGTGTGGGTGGGTGCCTAGTATGTCTAGTAATGGGACAGAAAAAGAGTGAAACTCTGACCACCAGATGGCAGCAGAGGCTTGTGCCAAAGGGATACCTTTCTGGTCCCAGAAAGGGGTGGGGTAAGGCCGCTTGAGTAGTGGCAGTGACAGCAAGGCAGTCTAAGAAGCCAGGACTGAATGAACTAAGAAGCCAGAGCTGAACTCTTCTGAGCCAGGGTCACCCAAGTACTAGTTCATTTGAGAAATGGTGAGGCAGTAATAGAGTTCAAGAGTTTAGAACAAAGAGTAGGAGGGGTGAGCCAGAGGATAGTCCTAGCCATTCAACAAACTTAAAGAAGGCAGAACAGCTAGAGGTTAAAAAGGACAGGAATGGTTCTTAGACAGGACAGGACAAGAACCTGAAGTGAGATTGTAATCACCAGTTATAAATCTCTCCTTTGGTCTCTTTGAGGAGCCACAAAGTAGGAAACATTTCAGGCATTCTCCAAATGGCACAGAATCTAGTTATCTCTAATATTGAAAGTAAATTTTATTGATAACTGGGATAACTTGGAGGGAGATGGGCAGAGATGGTTAAAGGAAACCTCCAGAAATGGTGTTGTTTGAGTATCATCTTTTTAAATAAAGGTATAACCATAGTCTCAATCTAATTTTTTACTTCTCACTTCTTTTGCTTCAAAAGGTAAAACCAGTGATAGTCACATCCTTCAGAAAAATTAATTTTTTTTCCTTAAACAAATCATTACTTAAGAATTTCATTGATAATTCCCACTGGGAGAAATTACCAAGATGAGCAAAAAACAAGTGGCATTTTAATTGGAATATTTAAGAAGTAAAAAAATTCCAACTGTTAGAAGAGACTTGATGTATAAGAACTAAGCATTAAAAATGGTAATTAAGATTAATTGAAGGTTTACTCTGTGAACGCCATTGTTTCATTGCTCTATGCAAATTTTGTAGACTATTGGTTCATTGACCAGCAGCATCAAAATTAACTGGGGAGAGTGATGCCAGCAAGATGACATAATAGAAGGTAACCCACTCATTACCCGCCACCCCCCATAACAACAATAATTCTGCACCACCACAGACCAAAGTCTCTGTGCAGGAGCCTCAAGATTCAGGTATAAGATTGTGAAACCCCAGTGGATCCCAAGACCTAGAGGTTGTTTTGAGAGTGCAGACAAACACCCTAGTGGCTGATCTGCTGATTTTGCTTCTGGGTTCAAGCCTGGAAATGGTTCCATTCCCCAAGGAGCTTGGCTAAAAACCCATTTGGTCTTGAGCCTACAACCAAAACCATCTGCCAAGGAGTCCAGAAAGAATCATGTACACTAGTGCCTCAACAGACAGCCTGCTCTGACTGCTGACAATGAATCTGGAAGTTGCCCTATGACTTGACTTCAGCCCTTCTCTGCTGAAGTCCCAGCTAAGAACTGCTCACACAAGGACCTAGAGTGAGACTCACCCACGTATTGCATCCTGGGAGTCTGAACTTCCATGTTGTGCTCTCCAGCCTCTGTCCCATAATAGATCCTGAGGGAAGCCAGCCTCAGTTCTGACCCCTCTGCAGTCAGGGAACTAGCCCATCTGTGCAGAGACCTGCTGGGAGATGCACACTCATCTGAGCCAATAAGATAGGCTTGCCAGCTGCCATTCTGCAGGAGATCCAAGGGTCCCCAGTCTCAGCCCTGGCCTCACCTGCTGCAATCAAGGAACTACCTCACCTGTCCAGGGACTGTAGGAGATGGACATCCTTCTTAGTTACCAGAACAGTCTTCTGGGTTTAGGTTTCTGGCCAGATTTTTCATACAACCTGGGTACCCTTCTTTGGTCTTCCCCAGGTCTATCTGGGCTAGAAAGCTGCATAAATCTCAGAGCTCTCCCAAGACTCACAGCAAACCTGGGCTTAGCATGCCCTTTAATGCTCTAATGCCGAGACAGCTGTACTGGTCTTGGGCTCAGAGAAGACAACAGTCAGTCTCCTTAGAGTCTGTGGAAGATCTCCTAAAGAAGAATGGACATAAACAAGGCCAGATTGGGGAAACTAGAATAAATGCCTAATCCTTCAATGTGCAGACATTGTCACACATCCACAAGCATCAAGAACATTTAGGAAAATATGACCTTACCAAGTGGACCAGAGACTGGCCCTAAATGAGGCACCAGGGACTGGCCCTAAAGTGATGGAGATTGTGATCTTTCAGACAAAAAATGTAGAATAGCTGTTTTAAGGAAGATCAATGAACTTCAAGAATATACAGAAAAACAATTCAGAAATTTATCTGATAATTTAATGAAAATTGAAATAATAAAAAAACTCACAAACATGCCAGAGTTGAAAGATACAGGGAACATAATAAAAAATAAAATAGAGACCATCAAGAGCAGAACTGATCAAATAGAATAAAAACATTAGTGAACTCAAATACAGGCTATTTGGAAATAATCAGAGGAGGTAAAATAATGAATGAAAAGACAGTGAAGAAGGCTTATGGAATTGATGGGACAACATGAAAAGAGAAAATATTCCAGTTGCTGGAGTTAAAGAGAGAGTTGAGAAAGACAAAGCAGTGTGAAGTTTATTCAAAGAAATAATAACAGGACTTTCCAAACCTGGAGAAAGATATAAATATACAGGAACTGGAAGATCACAGCTCATCAATCAGATTCAACCCAAATAAGAATACCCCAAGATATATTATAATCAAACTTTGGAAGGTCAAAGACAAATAGAGGTCCCTGAAAATAGAGAAATAAAAGAAGTAAATAGCATATAAGGAAACTCCAATACACCTGACAAGAGAGTTTTCCAGCAGAAACCTTACAGGCCAGGATGGAGTGGAACATGATGTATTCAGAGTACTGAAGGAAAATAAAACTGCCAACCCTGAATACTGTATCCAGCAAAGCTGTCCTTCAGAAATGAAAGAGAGATAAAGACTTTACTAGGCACACAAAAGCTGAGGGGAATTCATCACTATCAGACCTGTCCTATAAGAAATGCTGAAGGGAGTTCTAATCTAAAGACAAGAATGCTAACATGATTGTTATTCTAATACTGTAATTGTGGAGCATAAACCACTTATATCATTAGTATGAAGAATAAAAGTCAAAACTATTAAAAATAAATTATTTGCTAAGAGATAGGCAATATAAAATGTAAAATATAAAAATTAATTGTGACATCAAAAATTCAAAATGTGGGAGGAGAATGGAATTAAGTGTACAGTTTTTTTGTTTTTCCTTTGCTATCAAAGTTAAGAAGTTATTTTAAAATAACTTGTTATAACAGATGCTTTTTGTCAGCCTTGTAACCACAAAGCAAACACCTATAATAGATATATTAAAAATACAAAGCAAGAACAAAACACTACTAGAGAAAATCATTTACACACAAAGAAAGATTGTAAGAGAAGAAAGGGTCCACAAAACAACTAGAAAACAGGTATCAAAATGGCAGCAGTAAGCCCTCATCTATCAATAATTAACTTGAATGTAAATGACATAAATTCTTCAATCAAAAGACATAAAGTAGCTGATTGAATAAAAAACAAGACCCAATTATCTGCTGCCTACAAAAGACTCACTACACTTGTAAAGACACACACAGATTGAAAATGAAGAGATGGAAAAAAATATTTTATGCACATGGAAACAAAAAAAGAGTAGGAGTAGCTACACTTATATCTGATAAAATAACCAAAACTGTAAAATGAGATAAAGCCATTATATAATGATAAAGAGGCCAGTACAGCAACAGGATATAATAATTATAAATACATATGTGCCCAACATAAGAGTACCGAAATATATAAAGCAAATATAAATAGATCTAAAAGGACAAATATACTGCAATAAATAATTGTAAGGAACTGGAATAGACAGATCATCCAGACAGAAAATCCACAAAGAAACATTATAATGAAACCACATATTAGACCAGATGGATATAATAGACATTTATGAAACTTTCTGTCCAACAGCTGAAGAATACACATTCTTCTCAACAGCACATGGAATATTCTCCAGGAAGGGTCATATGTTAGGCCACAGAACAAGTCTCATCAAGTTTAAAAGAATCAAAATTGTATCAAGTAGCTTTTCTGACCACAGTGGAATAAAACTAGAAATCAATAACAGGAGGAACTCTGGAAATGGTACAAATACACGGACATTAAACAACATCCTCATGAGCCACTAATGGGTCAATGGAGCAATTAAAAAGGAAAATTTTTAGGACATTCTTGAGTCAAAAAGGGGGAACATGATATACTAGAACCAATGGGATACAGCAAAAACAGTTTTCAGAGGGACGTTTATAGCAATACTTGCCTACATCAAAAAAGTAGAAAGATCTCAAATAACCTACCACGGCAACTCAAGAAACTAGAACAGGAGCAAACTAACTCAAAATTAGTAGAATGAAAGAGACAAACTCACAGGAGAATGCCATTTGAAGACACAGGCACATAGAAGAGAGAATGCCATGTAATGACATCACAGATACTAGAGTTATGTATCTGCAAGTCAGGGAATGACAAGGGTTGCTGGCAATCACCAGGAGCTGGGAGAGAGAGCATGGCTTTTCAGATAGAACAATGATTTTTGGACTTCTAGACTCTGACACTTTGAGCGAATCAATTTCTAAGGTACCCAGTTTGTGGTACTTTGTTACGGCAGCCCTAGGAAACTAATACAATGAAAATTTGGTAAGGGAATGTAAGAAGATGAGCTAGTTTATAAGATACTTTATAAGATAAGGTAGCTTAAGAAAGCTGGCAGTGACAGTATTTTCTCATATGTAATTGCCAGTCATATGTAAAGAAAGATGGAAGGAGAGAAGAGATTATAATAGAAGTTAACAATAAAATAAAAAGAGATAACCAAGAGAGCTAGATTTTAGATTAGGTAATAGAATTTGATTATGCAGTGGTGTTGAGTTTAGAAAAAATTGGCTCAGTTTCCTCTGGAAAATTAGAATGAAGTAGAGATATGTGGAGGAAAACTTCTGCCAAATTGCCTCTGATTGTACATTAATATAGTACACTTACCTGCTGAAAGCCATCGTGCTTTCCGGGGTCAAGGACTCAAGAATAAGGAAGAGTTTGATGAGGGGGCGCTAGTTGGTATTATGCAATGTGGATGTACATAAGCCTAAATCTGGAGTATTTCAACATTCTGACTCTGTAGCAGAACTGTATAATTATAAATATATAAAGGCTTAAGAATGAAAAGGGTCCAAATCCTATTATAAATGTGTAACAGAGACCTGAGGATTTTATATGACCTCTCCAAGGGACACAGACAATGAGTGACAGGTCTGCAATGCAGGTCTCAGACTCCCAACTGTACCATATTGGAGATTGAAATCCCTAAAATTATTGTCTTAGTGTGTTTTTTATTGCTATAACAGAACACCACAGATTTAGTTGTACCCAGCAGACTGGGTAATTTATAAAGAAAAGGAACTTATTTATCACAGTTCTGGAAGCTGAGAAGTCCAAGAGCATGGCACTGATATCTGGTGAGGGTCATCCCACAGTGGAAAGGTGAAAGGTGAAAGCATGTGCATGAGACAGACAGAATTGGGCCTAACTCATCCTTTTATCAGGAGCCCATTCCCAAGATAATAGTATTAATCCATTCATGAGGGTGGAGCCCTCATGACCTAATCACCACTTCTAAAGGCTACACTTCTCAGTACTGTTTCATGGGTAATTAAATTTTAACATGAGTTTTAGAGGAGACATTCAAATCACAGCAATATGGAAATAAAAAATATTTTAAAAATTTGGCGATTAAGAAGGGTGTGTGTCTGTATTATAGTATGATTTTAGTTGTTTTCCCCACCCATTTAAATGAATATTACCATTAATGTCTGGGATTGGTACCAGGTTAAGTTTCATGTTTTCTATGTCATGAACTTTTACTTCTAGTAATGATTTTGCCTGAATAGGAAGAGAAATGTCACTAACAACAAAGGAAAGCAATTAAAGTATGCTTCCTTTGTTGTTAGTGACATTTACAATTAAAGGAACCATTTATTTCCATATTCCTAATGAAAATGGCAATCATTTGAAGAGTCTCTGAGTCCTTTACCCTTTCTGTCTCTGTCACTTTCATGAATGGTCATTAGCTTCTTTATGCATACCAGGAAATGTATTATTATAGTTAAAATCACATAACAAGATTTTCAGGGTTGATGAAGAGGTATTATTTGCCATTCTGAGAATATCCAATTTAGTTGTAGCTGAAAAAAAGTAACAAAATCATTAAAGTTATGCCCATCTAGTCTATACCACTACACTTTTTAAATGGGTATCAGATATCATTGTCTTGGTTAACACCATTTTCATAGTGGTAGTTAAGAGTGAGGGATCTTGGAGTCCAAATACTATTCTGGACTCATCTGTTGGCTTCATGTTTATTTAAATATCTGCAAATAACTTCACCTGTTAGCCTCACCTTTCAAATTTGTTTAATGGATGTAAATAGAGTACCAACTTTGTAGGTTTGCTTTGAGTATCAAATGGGAGAATTCATTTAAACCCTTAGAACACTTTCTAGTACATAGGAATTAGTGAATACAAGGAACCATTTAACTGAAATGCAGTTAACTTTCAGATGAAACTTTCTCATTAGAATGATTCAGATTTCTGAGATGAGCAATCCTCATTTTCTCTCTCTCTGTGTTAACTCCTTATCAGATATATGATTTGAAAATGTTTTCTTGTATTCTGTAGGTTATCTTTTTACCATGTCAGTTGTGTCCTTTGATGCACAGAAGATTTTAGTTTGATGCAAACACATTTGTCTATTTTTGGTTTTGTTGTTTGTGTTTTTAGTGTCGTATTGAATAAATCGCTGTCTAGTCCAATTTTATGAAGTTTTTTTCTATGAGCTTGATAGTTTTAGGTCTTCCATTTAGGTCTTTGATCCATTTTGAGTTAATTTTGTGTAGAACATAAGGCCTTCACTTCATTCTTTTACATATTGACATCAGTTTTCTTAGCACTATTTGTTAAAGAGATTGTCTTTTTCCCACTGAGTGGTCTTGGCACCCTTGTTGAAGATTATTTGAGCGTATATGGGAGGGTTTATTTCTGGGCTTTCTATTCTATTCCATTGGTCTATTTTAAAATAAAAATTTTATAGCTGATTTATTTCTTTATTTTATTGTCTCCCTTTTCAATGTAATGATGGCCACATTAAGGCAATTTGCAACAACTTGGGAATGATTTTATTTTGAAAAATTATTTTACTGGATATACAATTTTTGGATACATTTTTTTCTTTCAGTTCTTTGAATACATCATCACACTTTCTCCTGGCCTCCATTGTTTCTGAAGAGAAGAAATTGTATTGTTACTTCTCTCAGAGTGATGAGTCCTCTCCCACTTACTGTTTTCTCTGCCTTTGATTTTCAGCAATCTGACTCTGATGTGTCTAGATATGGATCTTGTTGCAATTATCTTACCTATGATTTGTTAAGCTCCTTGAATGTGTATATGAATATTTTTTAAAACAAATTTTGTAAGTTTTGGGCCATCATTTCTTAAAAAAATTTTTCTGTTCTCTCTCCCCTATCTTTTTGGAACTCCCACTGCATATATTTGATATGATTGATACTCTTTGAGGCTGTGTTTATTTATTGCTCATCATTTTTCTGTCTGTTCTTCAGATCAATTATATAATAGAAAGTCTGTATTTGAGTCATATTTTACTTAATTTTTGAAATATGACTTTATTTAGTGAATGTACAGTAGCTTTTGTACATCTTTGATAACACTCAAAACCAATTTCTGTTAACTGATTTTTTTTTCTGAATGTGGGTCACACTTTTTTGTTTTATAATTTTTGCTGTTTCTTAAAATACTTAAATGTTTAATCCTCTGGATATATTTTATGGTTTGTTTTTAGATATAGACTAACCTTTGTATTTTAAGTTTTTCCAAAAAAGGGCATTTAGTTATCTCCATGCCACTTATAAATACTCCATTTTATGTCTTCCAACATGAAATGACATCTTTATCAGTATTAAATTTGCTTATATCTATGGACTAATTGTGTTGATATTCTCCCCATTGATCCATTTGTTTACATCAGTGTCAGGACTACATTGTTTTAATTATGGTAGCTTTATATATTTTCACCAATTCAAAATGATACATATGTCCTATCATCCTAATTTTTCAAAATTTTTCTGTTTTCCTACTCAATTTTATTGATGAAAATTAGAATGCAGTCAAGTGCCAGAAACTGGTATGTGGACTTTTATGGACATTATTGTTAATGTTTATTTTGCTAGAGCAGTATTTGTGAGTTGAAAATATTTATGTTTAAAGGTTTATCTGCATTTAAGGTTTATTTTATATACTTTAGTATTTTATTTTATATTTTTACTTTATTTTGCTTTTGTGTATATTCAGTTACATTTATTTATGTATTTATTTATTTGCCATAAAATTTTTTTCCCATTGCACGTTCTAGCTAGGTTTCTATACAAAAATATAAAATTCTTGTACAATTATCTTATATCACTTTACCTTACTGAATTTTCTTATTTCCAATTTTTTTTTCAGATTCTTATCTTGCATTTTCTGGTGAAACAACCATGTTATGAAATAATTATATTTTTATTTTGAAAATATATACTGCATTATATATTCTTGCTTTATGACATTGGCTTGAATCTCTAAAAATCATCCACTAACACTGTTGCAAGAAGGCATCCTTACATTGTTTCTGATTTTACTGAGAATTTTCTTGGTGCTTAACCATTAGCATCATAGTAACTTTTAAAAATATAAACTACTTATCTTACTAAATCCCTCAATTCCTGGGTTACTGAGAGCTTTTGTCTTTTGTTTGTTTCTAGTATTTATCAAGAACGAATCTGGAATCTTCTCAAAGCCTGTGAGCCTCTGTTAAAAATGATTAATTTATTTTAAATAAAACCATTAACAATTAATAAATTTTATTTTATATTCTGTAATGTTTAAGAAATCTCCCCCTCCCTAAGGTCAAGAAGATATTATTTTATATTATTTTCTAAAATATTTATATTTCCCTTTCACATTTATGTCTTCAATCATCTAAAATTCATTTTTTTTCCTGTGGGCTTGTTTTATTTCTATCTTTAAGGATGTCCAGTTGTCCCAGCAGTTGAGACAACTGTTTATTGAAAAGTCTGTGCCTTTCCCATTGATATTCAGAGCTACTTCTATTCATATATCAGTTGCCTATTATGTAGAGTCTGTTTCTGGAATAACTATTACATTTTGTTTGCTCCTGTCAAGTTCACAGGGACACTACCAGTCTGGTACCATGTTAAACCATGTTCTAGGCTTGAGATTTTGTTTCGACCATCCAGTGATGTGAATCTGGGCTCCAAGTCTGTGTAAAAGCTGGCTTGTATTTCCACCTTCACTTTCTCTTTCCATGATGAGCACTCAAGGCAATGATGTTAGCAATATCCTGAGGGTTCTTTTCACCCCTCACTAAAAGTATAACCCTTTGAGGTCCATCCTTTATTAGAGAAAGAGTGACCTATCTACCCCTTGCTTGGGGAAAACTCTATGCTTCAACAGTTTCTTCTGTCTTCTGCTCCTGGAAGCATGAAGAATGGCATGAAAATGGAAGTTTTAGTATTTCAAGGATAAAGAGTAACTCTAGGACAAGAGTTGCTTTGGGGCTAAACCTATCTCCTATATTCACTTAGATTTGGCTTAAAAAGCCCATACTATTTTATTAGCTCTTCTATGATTTTAAAAGTTTTTAAAAAAATTAACGTGGGTTTTTAATTCTTTGTCAGTGGGAGGGTGAGTTTGAATAAACCTTTCTTCCACATGAGAAGTATTTTACAAGTTGTTTGTCAAATTTATAAGAAAATGATCAAATCTTCTGTGACAAAAAAATGGACAAATATTGACCATTGAGTGTGAATGCCATGGTGATGCTAATTCTAATTATTTTTCTTTTCTTTTAGCCATACCTTCAGAGTATTATTTTCCTTTTTGTCATAAGGTGTCTAGAAATGAAGTATGGAAATGAAATAATGAATAAAGACCCAGTTTTCAGGTTGGGAAAATATTAATTGAGATCTGAATGTAATTTAAATATTTAGTCTTTTTAAATTTATAATTTCATTTATTTATTTGTTTGTTTTTATTTTTGAAAATAGAGACAGGGTTTCAGGTTGGGAGAATACTAATTGAGATCTGAACGTAATTTAAATATTTAACCTTTTTAAATTTATAATTTTATTTGTTTTTATTTTTGAAAATAGAGACAGGATCTTGCTATATTGCTCAGATTGGTCTCAAACCCCTGACCTCAAGTAATCCTCCTGTTGTGATCTTAAATATTTAGTCTTTATTGCAGTACGTTTAACATCAGTTTATTAAAATGGATTTACTA
This sequence comes from Nomascus leucogenys, assembly GCF_006542625.1. Taxonomy (NCBI): domain Eukaryota; kingdom Metazoa; phylum Chordata; class Mammalia; order Primates; family Hylobatidae; genus Nomascus; species Nomascus leucogenys. The sequence goes on from NC_044394.1 coordinate 54,894,192, forward strand.
CCCAACACTTGGCTAAGCATGTTGTACAGTGCTATTTTCAGAAAAAGAAAACAGAATTAGATTGGATGCAGGGATATTTAGTTTCTAAGTCATAGGTTCTGATTTTAGGCAAGATGAGTTTTTGCCCTGTACATCTCTGTAAGTAGTGTTTAAGCATCAAAGCTTGCTTTTCTCCTGGTTGTGGCCATTATGGGTCCCTAAGGAGAAGATACAGTAAAAACTGGTTCCATATAAAACCAATTAGGATGATCTTTTATGAGGAATGTGGTCATGATCTGGATGGTGACAGACTAAAAGACCCGTATGTCTACATTTGAGTGATTTAAAAGAACGAAGCGACAGAGCCAGTTGACAGATGGGATACAATGTTTTAAAGAGAAGAAATAGTCAAAGAAGATTTCAAGGGACTTGGCTACTGGAGGTGTTATTACTGCCAAGAAGAATCTTGTAGGCAATAAATTAATGATGTGATAGTCTTTTTAAAAAGATAATAATTTAATTATAGGGATTTACATTTTCTTAACAGTTGTGCCCAAATTGCATTTTTATGTTATTTTATTTCCTCTGTAGAATCTCTCCACGGAGTAGAGAAACTCATCCCAATCCAGAAGAGCCCAAAGAAGAAGATGAAGATGTTCAAGCTGAAAGAGTCCAAGCAGCAAATGCACTCACTGCTTCAAACTTGGAGGAGGTGAATAGCAGGGATAAGACCCTTAATAAAATCCTCAGATAGTTTGTCCTGTAGAATTGATGAGATGTTGGTTTTTATTTTGAAAGCTGCTTTAGTTTTTTAAATATTTCTATTTATAGCTTATATTCAAATTATTCTCTTCAAAACTAACTACCCTGTCCTCATTCTTTTAATTTTTTCTTCCTCAGTTTTCTGTGGGTCTTACTCTTCCAGCTCCTCATTCATCAGTATAATCAACAAGTTCTCTGATTTTTTAATCAATTTTAGCAAAGTCGCACATTTTTCAAGGTTGCAATTTCATTTTGTATTATAGTATACTTGTAATATTAATAACTGAATAGCATATGAACAAGAGCAAATGAATTTACAATGCATGGAAATCAATAAGAAATAAACTGGGAATGAAATTGTGGAAAGGGCAAGGATAGATGCTAGCATAATGCAAAGGGAATGTATTTGATTAGGAATTAATTTTATTAGTAGTTGATTAAGTAGCCCTTATTTATGAACATACATTTGGGTATTTTATTCAAAAAAAGAGGCTAAAGCTCTTCAGTTTGGCCTAAAATTTAGTTGGGTTTATAGACTAGGGAATGGAAAATAAAACATCAATTTGTAAAGTATCTGAAATTTAACAGGGAAATCATGCTTTGTCATGTTTTCCAGGAACCAGTCATAACTGCAAGCTGTTTACACAAAGAATATTATGAGACAAAGAGAAGTTGCTTTTCAACAAGAAAGAAGAAAATAGCCATCAGAAATGTTTCCTTTTGTGTTAAAAAAGGTTTGAATAATTGTTCCTTTTATTATTATTATAATGTTCCTTATTCTCTAGATTTAAGACTACGAAGGGGACAAATTTTTATTCATTGAGATTGTTCATATATCCTAGTTAATGAGTAATTATAAAACTTCTTCACATGTCAGCAGATAAGTCTTTTCTACTTCAAAATCATGTCCCAATTCAAATGGCAAGAAACCCAATCTTGGATTAAGAAGACCCTGATTCTCTGTATTAATGTTGTAACACAGGAGAATTTTCAAGGTGCTAACTAAGCTTTTGTTTCAGAAATGTTATTTTGGGGTGGCCACGGTGGCTCGTGCCTCTAATCCCAATGCTTTGAGAGGCTGAGGTGGGAGGCTTGAGGCCAGGATTTCGAGACCAGCCTGGGAAACATAGCAAGACTCCATCTCTACAAAAAAATTTAAAAATTAGCTGGGTGTGGTGGTGCATGCATGTAGTTCTGGCTACCTGGGAGACTGATGCAGGAAGATCTCTTGAGCCCAGGAGATCGAGGCTGCAGCAGGCAATGATTACACCACCACAGTCCAGCCTAGGCAACAGAGCGAAACTCTGTCGCTGGAAAAATAAAAAAAGTCATTTTGTTTCAAAATGTTATGCAACCAACCAAGCAATTTTAGATTAGTCAACCTTGAACATTCAAATATTGATGGTGACTCTTTCTTCCAGGTGAAGTTTTGGGATTACTAGGACACAATGGAGCTGGTAAAAGTACTTCCATTAAAATGATAACTGGGTGCACAAAGCCAACTGCAGGAGTGGTATGTGACATGTGAAGGAAATTTTATTTTAAATATTGATGACATCCTTCTATTATTCCTATCAGTAAATCAAATATCTTTTTAAAAAATAGATGAAAGAATTTATAAAATTTCTCTTGCGTATTAAAAAAATATTGTAGCTTAATGGCCGCTTTTATCTCCTTTAGTAGAAGGGGGATTGGAGCAAAAACCAAAAGTGGATGTGACATTCATTGTCTTGTGTAGGTGATGTTACAAGGCAGCAGAGCATCAGTAAGGCAACAGCATGACAACAGCCTCAAGTTCTTGGGGTACTACCCTTAGGAGAACTCATTGTGGCCCAAGCTTACAATGAAAGAGCACTTGGAGTTGTATGCAGCTGTGAAACGACTGGGCAAAGAAGGTGCTGCTCTCAGCATTTCACAGTACAGAGAGAAGTCTCACAATTTGTAGCAGGAGGAAGGGAAAAATATGTCATTTCTTTATTATATGTAAAAAGGAAATTATAAACAATGTCTTTAAATTTTCATGCAAATAAAATGATTGAAATACCTGAATAAGAACCAAACCATAAGATTTAGCATTTATGAAAATGTTAAGGAAGCTTAAATTTACTATCTAGAATAATAGTGCTTAGAGTTTCCTATAGTTGTTTTAGAGAGGTCCATTTGCCATATACTTCATGTATAATCACACTGTTTTTTGTCAGATTGGTGGAAGCTCTCAAGCTCCAGGAACAACTTAAGGCTCCCGTGAAAACTCTATCAGAGGGAATAGAGAAAGGTATGCGCCAGGCTCAGGGTTTCCCTGTGTGCCCGTGGCTGGGTGCCCATGGGCTGTTCCTCCCATTGCAGCTGTGCTTTGTGCTGAGCATCCTGGGGAACCCATCAGTGGTGCTTCTAGATGAGCCGTTCACCAGGATGGACCCCGAGGGGCAGCAGCAAATGTGGTAAGGAGAGTGAATATTAAGTGTCAAGAGTCAAGAGAATACCTCTAGGTTTTTGTTTTTGTTTTTGTTTTTGTTTTGTTTCTTTGTTACATTTTGCTCCATTAACCTTTGATGTGCACATCTTCTATTATGTAATTCAGTGAAACCTAATATAGCATTCAAAATTCCTGCAGGAGGGAAAAAATAGGTATTTTAAGACCCAAATAAACTCTTGATTATATTTGTTTGGATTTCTCTTTTCTTATTCCTCTTCCCCCTGTCTTTTTATTTTTCCATTTCATTTTTAATTTATTGAAAGTCATATAGTGTGATATTTCTCTATTTTTTACTCCAGCTTTTCTACTTTTCTTCCCCAGTAGTGCATTATTTTAACCAATACTCTTCTTTTTTATGAAGCCTATTAATATGGTACTATCATTAGGTAATGTAGCACAATTTTTATTCTTTTTCTCTATGGCAAAGATTTTCTCTTGTAGCCTATTTATTTATTTATTTATTTGTATTACTTGACACAGGGTCTTGCTCTATCACCTATGCTGGAATACAGTGGTGCAGTCACAGCTCACTGCAGCCTCGACCTCCTGGGCTTAAGCGATCCATTCATCTCAGCCTCCCAAGTAGCTGGGACCACAGGCATGTGCCACTATGCCTGGCTAATTTTTAAAATTTTATGTAGAGATAGGGTTTCACCATGTTGCACAGGCTTCTTGCATCCTAACATAATATTTTCTCTTTAGATTTCCTGCTTTTTTCTATTTATCTATTTTCCAAAATTACTTTCTATATGCAAACAATCCCTTACTTTATCTTTAGGCACATACTTCAGGCTACCATTAAAAACAAGGAGAGGGGCACCCTCTTGACCACCCATTATATGTCAGATGCTGAGACTGTGTGTGACCGTATGGCCATGATGGTGTCAGGAACGCTAAGGTGGGTGCCTGTCCTGAGCCAGCAAGGGACTAGCATGTTCTTATAGAGAGAGTTTCAGCTTGCTATGAACGGCTGATGCTCTACAGCTCCCTAACGTATAATTAAACACCTTCCTCTACAGTGAGAACCGAGGAAGAAATTAAGAGACAAGTATTTTTTCTTTATTTCCCCTGAACTAGGTGTATTGGTTCCATTCAACATCTGAAAAACAAGTTTGGTAAATATTATTTACTAGAAATAAAAATAAAAAATTTACCCAGGTGGAAGCTCTCCACACAGAGATTTTGAAGCTTTTCCCACAGGCTGCTCGGCAGGAAAGGTAAAGGATGTTTTTAGTTTGAGTGACAAGTATGAGTGTTTTCCAGTATTAGCATCAATTAGTTTTGTGCTAGTCTAAACAGGAAGAGAAAGGCAGAGTGGACACAAAACAAGCTGTTGAGGATTGCTAGGATGCATTACAAAAACTAAACAGTTATTTTCAGTGAGTGTTTTAGACCTCAGAAAAGGTGAATGGTGTGTGTGTGTGCATTCATATATGTGTGTAAATGGTGGAATGGCTTGGAGATTAAGAACAAAGTACAGACAAATTAAACTACCAACTTTTTAATGATTTTTAAAAAACAGACAATGAAAACAATGCTTTCACCTACAGGATTTTGCTGAATATAAATTGCATCAAGAGCTCCGTAACACAAACTTCCATGCTTGAGAAGGATTGACTCTATCCTAAATTATTCAATTATAAATCATTTGATCCTCCCAATGTTTCTTTTAAAGTTGTATGTGGTCAGCCATGGGTTACAAGTAATGGTAATCAAACCCTTGTGAATAGCAGAATGAGGCTGAATTTAATTGAAAGATGAACAGAATTTTCTTGTATACTATTTCTACTCATTTATTTTTATAATATTTATTATATTTATTGAACACCTATTATCTGCTGCCGGCTATGTATTGAATAGTCAACAAAATAGACAAGGTTCTTCCTTTTGGAGGCGAGGATATTAAGCAAATGAAGATACAAATAAATGAGGATATGACATTGAGGTAGGACTTTAAGACTGAGCAGGGTTTGGTCAGCTGAAGAGTGGGAGTAACAGACACTGTTTCCAAGTAACAGCATGTTTAAAGAACTTAGGTCAAGAATGAATTCTACAAATGTGAAGGATGAAACAAAGGCTCAGGTAGTTGATGTGTAAAGAGATATCCAAGTGGAGATGCCAAAGTACAGAGCTGTAGACCTGTGGCTCACAAGAGAAGGAAGAGGTCATTGAGATCTGGTCTGGCAACAAACAAAGTCGGGGATTTTTTACTGTATAGAAGACCATTAAACTAGGAGAATGTTGAGGCCAACAAGAGAGATAGGAAGTCAAGAGGGGCTAGGATGAACCCCAGGAGCTCTCAGCTTTGAGATGGGATTGAGGAAGAAAATAAATCTCCCTGTGTGGACAGTACCACCACAACCATACCAACAAATACTGAGGAGTATCTAGAACAGCACTGGCCAGTAGAATTTTTGTGATAATGAAAATGTCCTACCTGTGCTGTCCAGGATGGTAATCACTACACATATGTAACTACTGAGTACTTCAGATGTGGCTAGTGTGAATGAGGAGTTGAATTTTCAATTTTATTTATTTTAATTACTTTAAATGTAAACAGCCACATGGATTTAGTGGCTACTCTATTAAGCAGTGCAGGCCTAGAGAGTTAGAAGGAAAATCGTTAAGTGTGGTTGTCTCAGAAGCTAAGAGAGAAAGAGTGTGTTTGTTTTAAGGAGGGTGTGTACAATTTTATTTAATGCTTTTGAAAAGTTTGCAAAATGAGGACTGAAGAGTGTTCATTGGATTGTGCAACATGAAAGGGGGTCTGAAGGTCAAGAAAGAAATATTTTTAGCAGGAGAGAGTTCAACATATTTTAATTCTTACAGGAGAGATTGAAAATTAAATCTCAATCTCTCCTATGAGAGAGGGGAAAGGTAATGTAAACATTCTAGGAAGGTTGCTTTTTGAGAGTAAGTAAGAAATATAGCACAATAAGAAAGTTCAGGCTGAGTGGGAAAGATTCTTAATCAGAGCTATTTCTCAGAATTTATCTTTAACATAAAATTAGAGGCAACCAGATTTTTGTTGTTATAACTATTTTTATGATTGAATCTGTAATTTCACACCCATTCATGCTGTATGAAATCAGACACTTATTTAAAGAACACTATGAAAAATTATTTTACTTTGCCTATTAATTCCTCCCCAGTGTTATCACACTAAAGCTTAGTAATAAATCTCACTCTTCTTCCTGACAGATATTCCTCTTTAATGGCGTATAAGTTACCTGTGGAGGATGTCCACCCTCTATCTCGGGCCTTTTTCAAGTTAGAGGCAGGTAAGTTTGGGTATATATAAATAAGACTTTATGTATTGGTTGCATATTTCCATGTAGAATATAGACTATGTAATTTCAAGTAGAACAATGAAATAATCCATCAAAACTTGAAAAATCCCTACCAGGACAGTCATAACAATCTCAAAGGAAATGAAGTGGTGGTCCTAGATGTGGGTTTGCTCCACCTGATTCTTCCTGTGCTGACCAGGAAGCCCAGCCACAAGTCAGTCATGTTACTCTATCCTGCAGGATTGAATTGGGGTACCAGGGCTGTTTCTTACCATGATACCAGTGCATAGAATTGAAGGATAATTATGAGAATGTTGTCCCAAAGAATATTAAGGAGAGCTTTTGAGGTCTCTATGTTTCTAAAAGCCAAGGTACCAGGAGCAAATGTACAGAGGCAACAATTGGAGGACTGAGTGAAGGTTAGCGAAATAAAACACAGAGGGGTGAAGTGTAACAAGTCGCTACTGAAGAGGGGCTTCTGAACTAGTTCCAGAGACACTGCGTATTTATGGCTATTGATGCAGAATGTACAAGTGTGAAAAGGGAGCCAGCATGGAGTGGACTTCTCTGTAGATTTACAAATATAGAATAAATTATTCTCAACAGCTGATTTGGAGTCCAAAGCATACATGTAAAGAATCAAAAGGATAATACTAAAATAGGACACAAGGAGCTTTTTCGAGTTTATAGGAAACTGAATATGTTCATGCATGGCTATCTTTTATTAGCCATATCAGCACTCTTCTTTAATTTATCCTTCAAGAAAATGTAATTATTTGGCCTATATCTTACAGTATCTAAACAATTTGAAGTTACTGTCTCTGTTGTATGACTTTACAAACACTTGGTGAAAAATATATAAGCCACTAATGTCAGTCTCTTTAAATGCAGTGAAACAGACCTTCAACCTGGAGGAATACAGCCTCTCTCAGGCTACCCTGGAGCAGGTGGGTTTGCATTGAACAAGTGAGCACCATCCAGATGACCTCTGTGAATCCATCTTTCAGACACACCCTGACATTTTTGTATCTTTTTAATTTTCTCTTACTTAGGTATTCTTAGAACTCTGTAAAGAGCAGGAGCTGGGAAATGTTGATGATAAAATTGATACAACAGTTCAATGGAAACTTCTCCCACAGGAAGACCCTTAAAATGAAGAACCTCCTAACGTTCAATTTTAGGTCCTACTACATTGTTAGTTTCCATAATTCTACAAGAATGTTTCCTTTTACTTCAGTTAACAAAAGAAAACATTTAATAGTTTAAACATTCAATAATGATTAAAGTTTTCATTTTTAAAAATTTTAGGATGAAGGAAACAAGGAAATACAGGGAAAAGTAGTAGACAAAAATTAACAAAATCAGACATGTTATTCATCCCCAACATGGGTCTATTTTGTGCTTAAAAATAATTTAAAAATCATATAATATTAGGTTGGTTTTTGGTTATTATCAGTAAAGCTAACACTGAGAACATTTTACAAATAAAAATATGAGTTTTTTAGCCTGAACTTCAAATGTATCAGCTATTTTTAAACATTATTTACTCCGATTCTAATTTAATGTGACATTGACTATAAGAAGATCTGATAAACTGATGAAATGGCACAGCATAACATTTAATTATAATGACATTCTGATTATAAAATAAATACATGTGAATTTTAGTACATATTAAAATTATATGGAAGAAGATAACCATAATCTGTAAGAAAGTACTGCAGTTAATATTTTCTTTAGCCAACTTATATTCAATGTATTTTTATGGGTCCTTTTTCAAAGGTAGTATCAGTAGGCGTAGTCATTTTCTGTATCTTTTCACCTCACAGTTCACGAACATTTCCCATGTCATCATAACACTTTTGTGTTATATAATTGCTGCATTAATGTTATAGCTATATTGATATAATACCAGAGTTGTTATGTTTGGGTTATATGCAAGTTTATTTCTTAGAAATAAAACTATGATGGACTTATGTTTTGTTTATTAAAATCTTAAGGTAAGTGGTTCAGATATCAACTGATGGTTCTCTCTCTGCTGTAAGATCCATATAACTTTATTCTCTGACCTGTAGAAAAAGTCATTATCCATCTGCTATCATTTGGATATTTGACCCTCTGAATCTCATGTTGAAATTTGATTCCCAGTGTTGGAGGTGGGGCCCAGTGGGAGGTGTTTGGGTCACAGGGATGTATCCCTCGTGAATTGCTTGGTGCTGTCCTTGCAGTTATGAGTGAGTTCTCATTCTGTTAGTTCCCAGGGGAACTGGTAGTTAAAAAGAGCCTGGCATCTCCTTCTCCCTCTCTCTGTCTCGCTCACCATGTGATCTTTGCACATGCTGGCTCCACTTCATCTCTACCAAGTAGAAGCAGTGTGAGGCCTCACCGGATACAAATGTTGGCACCACGCTTCTTGTACAACTTGTGGTTTCAGAATCCCAACTGAAAAAGTCAGCCTAAAAGTGTCCTGTGAAACACCTAGGAAGATAGGACGTCAGGCAAGCAACAACTTCAATGCAAAATGTGTCTTGTCCAAAAGTGACAGGAGGACCACTGCCACAGAAACCACCCTAAAGTCAGAAGCGGCGGTAAGAAGATAGGCCTGGTGGAAGCAGAGCTGACATGCAGTTGCTGACTTTCACATGCTTCCAACAAGCAGCGTTTGCAGCAGAGCAATATGAAACGTTGATTTATGAATACAGAAGCAAATGAATCAGAAAATTTAGCAGGATTGTGTTAGATTGGGTAAAGAAAAACAACTGTTGCAAATAAAATGAATGTACATTTATTGCCCATAAATTCTCAGTGTCTCAATCCATTTAATTTTTTTTATTGTGGCAAAAATATAATAAAACAAAATATACTTGAAATAAATCAGACACAGAAGCAAAAATATTGTATGCTTACACTCATATGGAATATTTATTAATAAATTAGGCACATTCCCTGAGGCAGAAAGAAATTAAAAATTACTAGCGGCTCGGGGGAGGAGAGAGTGGGAGTTATCACTTAATGGTTACAGAATTCCTGTTTGGGTTGATAAAAAATTTGACAACTAGACAGTGGTGCTGGTTGCACAATTTTGTGAATGCAATTAATGTCACTGAATTATACACTTAAAAATTGTCAAAGTGGAGAATTCCATTCATTTAATTTAAAAATATATAATTTTAAAAATTCTTACATGTTTTGCCATAAAAATTATAGGATTTATATAATCTAAACTGGAAAATATTCTTTCTCAGCTAATATATTTTTCTATCATATACACACAGGATAATATTATATCTACTATTGTATAATTACTTAACATCATACTACAAACATCACACTTTCCTTGTTTATTGTATACCTATGTCAGTTTAAGTCAGTGTTTTTTTGTAGTGCATATGTAGTATTTCAGTGTTTGGATGTACCAAAACGTTTTAGTTGAGAATAAATGGAAAGATATACAGATTGTTTCTTAGTTTTCCTGTTAGAAACAATGCTGCAGAAGTTCTGTCCCTCTAGAGAACCCTGCCAAAGATATACATGCAACATTCCTCCATATATATATATATATATAGGAGTTTATTTAGTAGTATTAACTCATACAATCACAAGGTCCCACAATAGGCTGTCTGCAAGCTAAGGAGCAAGGAAGCCAGTCTGAGTCCCAAAGCTGAAGAAACCTGGAGTCCCATATTTGAGGGCAGGAAGCATCCAGCACAGGAAAAAGATGTAGGCTGTGAGGCTAAGCCAGTCTAGCCTTTTCACGTTTTTCTGCCTTCTTTTTATTCTGGCCGAGCTGGCAGCTGATTAGATGGTGCCTACCCAGATTAAGAGTGGGTCTGCCCTTCCCAGCCCACTGACTCTAGTGTTAATCTCCTTTGGCAACACCCTTACAGACACACCCAGGATCAGTACTTTGTGTCTTTTAATCCAATCAAGTTGACACTCGGTATTAACCATTACAGCAACTATCTACGTAATCACTTCAAATATATTCCTAGAATGTCTGGGTCATTGTGTGGAGTTGTACCAATGCATTCCATCCCTAGCTGTCCAGAAATTTACCCAGAAAGGAAGGAATTAGAGACTGTTGGCAGTAATGCCAAGTGAAGTTCCCATTTCCATAAACAAAAAAAGATGGCAGAAATATACAGCTAAAATGGAACTAAGAAAAGTCCCAGGCTCTTATTATAACATTGTTAGCATCCCAAATAATTATTTACTAGACTAAAGAAAGATGCCAGGAGCTAGCACATACTGCTCCAATCTGTGATTAGATTGGGAAAGGTGGAAAGTGAAGAGAAAATGAAAGCCCATGCTGATGAATCTAGACTTCTTTAATATGGGTCATTAATGGGAAAAAAATCACTGGCTAGATGAGAAAAATTAGACTACAGAATGATTAAATCCAAGGGCAATAATCAGCAAAGTTCCCCAAAGAAACACACATAATAATAAAAAAGGGAAGATCTTAAAAATACTACCACTTAGAATTTTGTATTAGTCATATTTGAGAGAGCTTGCTTAGCTCACAATAATTTCCTCCTTAGTTCTTGAGTTTTCTAATAGTCTCGTTTGTCCTACTGATTTGTTTTCATGGTAGACTTTTGATTATGAGTTTATCTTCTGGGAGGAATATTTCTTTTACCTCTGTTGCTTTGTGTTCTGAAATTTGGATATATCTTTATGGAATTTTTTGTTTTCTCTGTGACACTCCAGGATAGTAAGAGGAGGAGGAGGAGGGAGGAGGGGGAGGAGGGGGAGGAGGGGAAGTAGCAGCAAATAACATTTTTTGAGCTTTTACAATTTTCCCTCATTGTTCTATGTACTTACATAGATGAATTTAACCCCTACAATAACCTTATATATATATTAATACTGTTGTCTTTCTACTTTTGGGGAGTAAAAAAACCTGAGCGGGTAAGAGTTAAATGGATTGTGCAAGGTCACACAGCTAGTACATGGCAGAACCAGAAGTTGAACACAAGTTTGGCTCCAAAGTGTATACACTAGCTCCTATAATGCATCTCTGGACGTGTTATTATACTGGGAGAATAAATTCAGATTCTTCTCCTGTCTCTTGTACTTGATACATGCTCTACATACTTTGGGGTTTCATTTCCTATGGGCGATTATCTATCTATCTATCTATCTATCTATCTATCTATCTATCTATCTACCTACCTACCTACCTACCTACTATCTGTCTGTCTGTCTGTCTTCCAGAAATTGGGCAGAGAATACAGCTTTGCTCTTCCCTGAGGTTGTAGGTGAAATTTTCCTAGTCTGTTTTTAGCACTGGACAGTCCTATAAACCTTCTGGATTCCTGCAGGAATATGAACTCCAGCTTACCAACCTTTCAAGGACCAAGTTCAGGTCAGAGGGTCATTAAAACACCTGAGGCTTGGTTTTCAGTCCAATATATCCTTGAACTGCTGGAGTGTCTGAAATGCCACTCACAACTTAAGGGAAACTTTAAATTCTTTTTCAGTTTTAACACCTGGAAACATGTCTTTCTGTCTTTTTTTGTTTCTTCCATTGTTGTTTACATTCTTCATCTTCTTCCTTTTTTGAATTTGACTATATATTGGAAATTCAATTTGGGGATATATTTTACCCACCACTTCCATGCTCTTCTAGCTGGAGGCTGGGCACTTTATTATAATAGGTCACCATTTGTGGGTAAATTGTCACATTACATAAGGAAAACGGCCTCCCAAAATGAAAATAAATAAGAGGAAACAGGTCAAGAAAAAGGAAGAGAAAGCATACACAAGAAACAATGGTAAGAAATGAAACTAATAAATATATTTAAATAATTATCATTGATATTGTAGCTGTGAATTTTAATACAATTATAAGAATGGCAGAATGAAAATGATTCCTAAAATAAAGTATAAAGGGTCTAAAACAATGATAACAAAAAAATTCATAAAAGCCTTAACTGTATTCCAGGTGGTTTAAAAGTAATTTTGAGTTTTGTTATATTACTAACACAAAATGTTAAGAGTGTTTATGACCTCCCTTCCCACACCCCATGAGAACTTTAGAACATCTTTATTAACGGTGTTTGTGCCAATTTTCAATGTAAAAAAAAGTGGCATTTCACTGTTGACTACTTTTAAAAACAGAAGTAATTGCCAAGGAGAGAAATCATATATATATATATATATATATATATATATATATATACACACACCCATGCACACACATATACACATAATAGTATCATAGCTGTAGTTGTTGTTGTTGTTTAAATTATCTGCTTTGCTCCAGAAAGTTTCTCAGCTTTATGATTATTAACATCTGCGGATTTGGGAGCCATGTCAAATATTTGAGATTTCCCAATTCATGGACTTTGGTTTCCTGTTTTGCCATTCACTGTGGCAGGTCAAGAAAAGTTTGCAACTCTTTACACAGCAGAGAGAGACAGACTATGCTATATGAATTAAACACGTTTCAGTTTGTTCTAGTCTTCATGCACAAAAATTTATCTGAATCCTTTTATATGTTTTGTAGACCTTGGCAAACCACTGGCTTATTTTGTTCATATGTATTATGAAATCCTGCATCCACTATGAAGAGGGTAGGAGCAATAAATTTGTTAAAAATTCTTCATTTGTGTATCCTAGGAGTTTCTCCAAGGCATACTGTGGATTGCTTAGCTTTATTAGGAAAAAAATCAGCTCCAGAATATTCTGCTAACTTGGTCTGAATTAGTTAAATATACAAATAACTGGCAGTTGTGTTTATTCATCAGTAGTGAAAAGAAAATACAGATTTCTCGTACAAATTTAACTGCTTTGTTTGGTTAGTTATTGTTTTTACTCTTTCTTGTTCCTGCCTCCATCTTGGTCTCATCATTTCTGAAGAACTAGTTCCATTTTCCTTGTTTACCGTTCTCCCCCTTATCCCTGTAGTTGAAAGGCTAAGTGAACAAACACAGAGTTTGTTTTATTCCCAACCAACCACGGAACAGTCATTTCCTTGCAGAATAATTGGCTTAGGGAGAAAGAGACACAGAAAAGAAAACAAGTTCATCATGTACAGCTTGGTCTGGTTACACCCCTTTTCAGAAACCAGGCTGTGTAAGAGCTGCCGGAGTAGGCACCCATTTAAAGAAAAAATGAAGAAGCAGCAATAAAGAAGCTGTAATCGTTACCTAGACAAACAGAGAACTGGTTTTGACAGTGTTTCTAGAGTGCTTTTTATTATTTTCCTGACAGTAAGTAAAGCTCTATTTTGTTGTGCTGTGCCAAATATGTGGGTGGACACTGCTAAAATCAATCTATTTTTTCAGATATTTCCCAATTCTTATGTGTTTTATGTTAAAGACCTAAGACTAAATTTTTCTGCTTTTTCCCAACCACTTTTTATTGTGTAGATTGTAACAGTAAGACTTAGAAAAACAGAAAAAATTTGCTTCTGTGCTAGCTGGTGGAGAATTATCTGAATATTTTGATGTAAAAATATGAAAGAATTTCATTTTGAGGTTACAGAAACTAAAACAAATTGTGTTTCTTTATTTGCAAATCTTTGGGCAAAATTACTTTCCCGTGTGATTTCTTTTTGCTTCTCTTAAAACTAATTTTGTAGTTTCATGAGTTATTCAGGGACTTCTGAATTCAGAAAATTGAGAGAAATTTCTTTATTCTTCCTGTATCTCAGAATCGAGTTTCAAGTAGTTTGAGCCCGGATTATGATTTAAACCCTAACTCTTTCCATAAAAGTTGATTCAATCTGAAGGTAAAATTACAAGAAAACACTTTATTGAGGTTGTATCTGGTGAACGTAATTTATTATTCAGACAAACTTAAGTAATCAGACTTTTGATGTTAATTTGATTAGCTCTGAGATTTCTATTTAAATGTAAAGAACAAGAAATGGCTATTAGCAGGATGAAATTAATTTACTCTATTCATGTACTTAAAGTACTCTCATACAAGGCCAAAAATGTGAAATTATCTTACAGGTTCTGAACTTGAATTACAGCTTTTCCATTTCAGTACTCCAAGTTATTGCAAAACTGTGATAATAATCACTCTGCCTTCCCACCATCACCCACTCCCCTAAAAAGCTTAAGGTGAAATATTTGAGGTGAAATTTTACAGTCATAAATTATTGAAATAATATTTCAAACTCATGTTTACACTTTTTAAAGGTAGTAAATATTTTCCTCAACAGTATGATCAAGGTTTTTCTTATTACACTTCTTTTTTTCTAGGTTGTGTTCCACCATGATTACTTTCTCCTTCAGTGAATAGGCTAAATGAATATGAAACAAAAAAGTGGGTATCAGCAAACCAAAGCACTTCTGTGCAAGAATTTTCTTAAGAAATGGAGGATGAAAAGAGAGAGCTTATTGGTATGTTTAAAAACTTGTCTTTTTCCACAGTTAGCACTCTTACAGTGTTTCATTACCTATTGATTCTCTTATGTTCTCTTTTAATTAGCAGACGGGATTTATTGATTTTACAGTTCTCTCGTTATATTTGTTGAATTGAGAGACTCACAACAGTCTCTGAAGAATAACATAAAATTATTAAAGACTAAAAGAATTACTCATATAAAAAGAGATTAAGTGAACATTTAATTATATGGTAAATTACAGCAACTGCTAGAGCTACTACCAAATGTTATACACTTAGAGCCAAGAAGTACAAAAAAAATGTTGCCAGAAGAAAAGGAGACATTTTAATTTTGTGGATTTATTTTCAAGGACATGAATTATGGTGGCAAATAGCAATATTTTTGCCAGTTGTCATATCCTTGTATTGTAAACTAAAGAAAATGAAAAGGAACTGGCTGGTGGAGGCTACTACTATTGCTGTTCACCAGCGTCAATCATCATTACCTCTTTGGCACCATGCTAGACTGCATTCTCAGCCTACTGAAATTAAGTGGAACCAAATGATTTCCTGGCCCACAGGATATGGGCAGAAGTGATATGCACCACTTCCAGGCCTGGTTCGTGGACATATACAACTTTCTGTATTCTCACTGTCTTGGTCCCACTATTTCCTGATCTTCTGACTGAATGCAAAGGATCCTCTAGAGGTCTTCAAGGTCCAAGATGGTAGCAGAGCCCCTGGATGATCGTTTTTAAGATTTATGTTTTTAAGATTGTTTTTAAGAATTATGATCAACTAACACCACTGATAGTTTGCATCAAGCAGGTGGGCTAATCATAGATGACTAGCCCAAATCTCAGTGGCTTAACACAGCAAATTTTTATTTTTAACTCCTCATGGTCTAATCAAAGTTGAGAGTGGAAGTAAAGTAGGTTGGGTGGGTGAAGAAATCTTCTCCACACAGTCATTCAGGCACCTAGGCTTCATCCAGGGCCTCCGCTACCATCTTGGACCTTGA